>NC_138863.1:123454462-124054462 GCF_965194805.1 Balaenoptera borealis | reverse complement strand
TTTTTTCCCCTGAAGTTATCTGGTTAGCATAAAATTTCAGTGGTTTTAATAGATTGGTAGTTTTAATAGATTTAACTGTCAATCTTCTCCTCATCTGTAACTATTTCAAAGTTCTTAATAATGACTCTAGTACATAAATCTAACAGCTTTTACCATAATTATTAATGGTTGAGTTATTTTCTTTAGCAATGACAAATAACTCATCTGACTGATACTGTTTCTCCATATAAATCACATAAGATTTCATTTAAAGTTATGTATATGGTGCTTCACTCTGTTTAAAATTAAATATTGAGTTATTAACAATAAATCAGAATCACACACCTGTTTGTAATGCTGACATTGTCATGGTAATTAGATATGATGTTACCTATATGATCATACTGTCATTGATCACGTAGAAGCTTAGGGATGCCAGCCAGAACAGGTGCTGATGTTGGGATCAGGCTGTGTGGCTTTCCAAAGGCTAAGAGAGAAGCTGAAGCTAAAAGCACATAAAGGGACAAAACCAAACTTGGGTGCATTTGCAAGATGTACTTATTTGAAATATGGGTGAGATTTGCTGCGTTTATTCACAGCAAAGAGAAGAAGGGGGCTTGCACTGATGGGGACGTGTATTTAATAAACATTGCTGAACATCTTCTATGTGTCAAGGGACATCCTAGGTGCTAGAGATATATGGGTGGAAGTCTAGGTAAAGCCCTGTCCTCCCACAATTCCTTTTCTGTATGGTATACAGATCATAACTAGTCTATGTGCCCCATGCCACCAGAAAGGCATTCACGGAGAAGCTTCAGGGGGTGAGGCCTCAGCACAATGGAAATCAGTTCAGCTGTCCAAAGACGGGTATAAAGGCATTCCTTACAGAGGTTACAACATGACCCCATGACCCAACATCTTCAGAAAGGTAAAACTATTTTAATACGGTTGGAGGTATGGAGAGGAGTAATGACAGGTAAAGTGGGGTGGCAACCAGATTATGCAAGGTGTGTGACCCCATGATGGGGAGTGGTTTCTGAAATGATTGCTAACCCAGTTGACCTGGGGTGAGATTCACGAACTTTATGTCTAACAGGAGACATTGTTATTGGTAATAAGAAACTATAGATCTATTTTAAAGGCAGGAATGCTGTGACCATATTTCTATTCCTGAAAGATCCCTCCTGTAGTGATAAAGGGGTTTACGGCTGGGTAAAGGGGTAAAGATGAGGAGGCCAGTGAGGACTGCTGAACCTTGGCAGTTATGCAGGTGAGGCCTGACCCAGTGTGGTGATGGTTAGGGTGATGAGAAGAAGATGGATTCCAGAAAAATCAATGGGGCAGAATGGAAAGGGTATAGAAGGAGATTTCATCAGACAGTGTTGTTATTGGGCGGTGGGGGTGGTCAGGTGAAGGAATGTCAGTGGTGACTTCAGCTGCTGTGTATGTTCACAGTAATTTTGAAGTGCCTTTTGGACATCCAAGGGAAATGTTAGAGTAGAAAATAGGATTTATGAATCTGCAATATAGTAGAGAACTCCAGCCACGACTGGATTTTGAAGGTGGATATTATTGTTAGTGGTTAAACATGCCCACGATTAGATGGGAGAGAGCAAAATCATCTAAAGAGAGGGTATAGAATGAGAAGAAAAAAGGAATGAGATGGAGGTCTTCCAATTTCTACCTTGGTCACTACTATAAGCATAACAGTTGGGCTGCACCCCACAGGCCTACAAGGCCTGCATTTGCCCAGCTTTAAGAGTGAAGAACGAGCCCAGAGTCAGCAACAGAGACATCAGTGGTTTAATAGATCAGTGGCGGGGGAGTGGATCTTACACAACTGAAGCAAGATCCTGGAGCAACTCCCCACTGTGTGCAGCAAACAGCAGGCAGGACATGGCAGCAGTCTTTGCTCCCAGGGAAATGGGAGATGGCCAGTTATAGAGGGACTTGTCGTCAGGTTGGCTCATCAGTCACCAGGGAAACCAGCAGAGGGACATGCCCCTTCCCTCCCCTTTGATAAGAACAGTCACCAGCTGCGGCCTGGGACAAATATATAGGAAGGTCAGTCAGGTGAGTATGTGTAGGTGAAGCAGGCACTGGTTGGGCAGGGGATGTACAGAGAACAAGAGAACAGCCATCCTGAGTGGCCTGACTATACAATAACCAATGCTGGTGACTCATTAGGGACACAAGGTCATCAGGCAGGAAATTAGGAAGGGAATTAGGTTACCATCTGTAGCTCCTATACTTATAAGTCACCCTATCTAACTCCACAATCCAATACCCCATGAGACTGGTTTTCACTCCAAACAGGCCTCACATCACGTTTCGCACTTTCATTTCTCTCCTTATCTTCCCAAGATGTCTCTAATACTTGCTCTTATGTCATTAAAATGTGTGTGAGAGTGTCACAGAGTCTGACTTCCTTGGTTTCTTTATTTGCCTAGCAATTATAAAACTCCCTTTCCCCTTCTATGAGAGCTGAAAAGTAAGATCTATCCTGAGGAGTGCAAAGCTATTTGACAGTGAATGACTCACCTTAGGATGATTTCAAAGGCAATCATGAAGATATTAGGATAAAACACAATGCCAAAAAATAAGAAACCCGCCTACATACTATGTACTAAGCTCTGTTCCTAAGGACATGGTTTTTCTGGTTGTTTCACTACAAGCTTGGTCTCCAAAGGAGGCAGTAATGGGAGACTTGGTGTGTGTTCCTCAGCGTTCCACATCACAGACTGAGCAGCACTCCATCTTCAATGGGAATAAATCAACCTAAGCTCACATTGACTCTGCCCGTTTAAGTTTCTACCGCCCACAGCTCTTTTGCACAGTTTATTTTCATGGAGGCTGGCAGCTGACCGAATCTCCTGCCTTTTCAACACTGTTTTTTCTTTCTGCCTGGGGTTTCAAGGGTACAGAAGTTCCTCTCAAACTCTGGTATCCTTGTGGCAGTGAAGGAAAGACAGCTCTAGTCAAAGGGTATCTGGACTGGCCTCTCAGTTTTTAAATTGGCATTATGTGATGCTTAATTGGAATCATTCCTTGGGGTCTGAGGGATAGTTGTTTGTAATCGAGATAAAACGTAATTAGCAGGCAACTGTGAGGTAGGAAAAAAAAATCTAAAATACCTCTGACCCATTTGATACAGAGTTTATATGTGATAATGGCTTCATGCCTTCTCATAAAAAATCTATTTCTTTAATTAACAAACTTAAGGCTGCAGTTTATATTAAGACTACACAAGCATGGCTTATTCTCAGATCCAAATGAAGGAAATAACGTCAAGGGACATAAATGCAATTTAACTGGACAAACTTGCTAGAGCCATGTGAGGCTGCCCTGAGCCACCTTCACTCCTGGGTTGGGTTCCTGAGCTTAAATCCCACACTTCACTGAATGGAAGACATCTGCTTTCACCCCTAAGTTTGAAAACACCCAGTTTTCCCTGACTGCCTACAGTCAGGTCTCAAATGCCTCAGCAAAGGAATAGAGGACCTTTTATATCAGACCCACTCTGTTTCATTTCCAACTAAAACCTCCACATAATCCCTGTGCTAATCATGTACTAGGCACTCTTCACGTGGGGTCAGCAGTCATGCCAGCCCCTCCCCTAGAAATACCCTCTCTCTTTTCTCCACTGTCAAAATTGGATTATTCTTATTTGTATTCTTCACTTTGACAGGATCTCCAGTCATTCATCATCGTTTGGACTAAACATCATTTTCTCTGTCTTTGTTTATACCTATTTTTAGCATTTTTCCTTCTGTTATATGTTTTTAAATTTAATTTTTATTGAAGTATAGTTGATTTATAATGTGTTAGTTTCAGGTGTACAGCAAAGTAATTCAGATATATGTGTGTGTGTGTGTATATATATATATATATATACATATATATATACTTTTTCAGATTCTTTCAATTATAAGTCATTAAAAGATAGCAAATATAGTTCCCTGTGTTATACAGTAGGACCTTGCTGTTTATCTATTTTATATACGTAGTAGTATGTATCTATTTTATATATGTGTATATGTTAATCCCAAACTCCTAATTTATCCCTCCCCCCATCCCCTTTGGTTACCACAAATTTGTTTTCTATGTCTGTGCGCCTGTTTCTGTTTTCTAAATACGTTCATTTGTAAAGTTATTTTAGATTTCACATATAAGTTATATCATATGATATTTGTCTTTCTCTGTCTGACTTACTTCACTTAGTATGATAATCTCTAGGTCCAGCCATGTTGCTGTAAATGACATTATTTCATTCTTTTTTATGGCTGAGTACCATTCCATTCCATATATCACAGTGAAAAAACTGAAAGCCTTCCTTCCAAAATCAGGAACAAGACAAGAATGCTCACTCTCACCACTTCTATTCAACATAATATTGGAAGTCCTAACCACAGCAATCAAACAAGAAAAATAAATAAGAATGTATATGTTTCTTATTTGCATGTCTCTCTTATACTGGGAGAGTTCCAGTAAAGCTCCTTGGAAGGAGGAATAAACTACACATAGTAAATCTGCAAAGAGATTTATTGAAATCATTTGAACAGAATCAAACTAATTCCTATTTCAGTAGTAACAGGAACACACTACACAGAAATGGTAAGAGATAGAAAGATCATACACTTTGTTTTAAAATTCCATTCATTCAGCAATATTTTTGAGAAAGTACTATTTTTCAGGCATGGTTTTAGGTTCTTAGGCTATATCAGTAACCAAAATATCAATGATCCCTGCCCTTGTGAAGCTTTCAGTCTAGTAATTGAACAGATTAATACAAAATGAAAAAAAAAAAAAAATTGGGAATTGGTTAGTATGTTAGAGGGTGTTACATGTTATAAAGCAAGAAAAGAGAGAGAAACATAAAGCTGTCTGAGAGTGTTAGATGTGGGGAGTGGGGATTGATTGTACTTTTTTTTTTATTGGCGTATAATTGCTTTACAATGTTGTGTTAGTTTCTACTATACAATGAAGTGAGTCAGCTATATGTATACATATATCCCCTCCCTCTTAGACCTCCCTCCCACTCCCCCATCCCACCCATCTAGTTCATCACAGAGCACCAAGCTGAGCTCCCTGTGCTATACAGCAGGTTCCCACTAGCTAAATATTTTACACATGGTAGTGTATTTATGTCACACCTAATCTCCCAGTGCGTCCCATCTCCCCTTCCCCCGCATATCCACATGTCCATTCTCTATGACTACATCTCTATTCCTGCCCTGCAAATAGGTTCATCTGTACCATTTCTCTAGATTCCACATATATGCGTTAATATATGATATTTGTGTTCCTCTTTCTGGCTTACTTCATTCTGTATGACAGACTCTAGATCCATCCACATCTCTACAAATGACCCAGTTTTGTTCCTTTTTATCGCTGAGTAATATTCCATTGTATATATATATACCCCCTCTTCTTTATCCATTCATCTGTCGTTGGACATTTAAGTTGTTTCCATGTCGTGGTTATTGTAAATAGTATTGCAATGAACATTGGGGTACATGTGTCCTTTTGAATTACGGTTTTATCAGGTTATATGTCCAGTACTGGGATTGCTGGGTCATTCTATTTTTTGTTTTTTAAAGAACCTCCATACTGCTCTCCATAGTGGCTGTATCAATTTACATTCCCACCAACAGTGCAAGAGGGTTCCCTTTTCTCCACACCTACTCCAGCATTTATTGTTTCTAGATTTTTTGATGATGGCCATTCTGACCAGTGTGAGATGATACCTCATTATAGTTTTGACTTGCATTTCTCTAATAATTAGTGATGTTGAGCATACTTTCATGTGCCCCTTGTCCATCTGTATGTCCTCCTTGGAGAGATATCTATTTAGGTCTTCTGCCCATTTTTTGACTGGGATGTTTGTTTTTATGATATTGAGCTGCAAGAGCTGCTTGTATATTTTGGACATTAATCTCTTGTCCATTGCTTCATTTGCAAAGATTTTCTCCCATTCTGAGGGTGGTCTTTTCATCTTGTTTATGGTTTCCTTTACTGTGCAAAAGCTTTTATGTATTTTAGGTCCCATTTCTTTATTTTTGTTTTCATTTTCATGACTCTAGGAGGGGGTCAAAAAAGATCTTGCTGTGGTTTATGTCAAACAGTGTTTTTCCTATGTTTTCCTCTAAGAGTTTTATAATGTCTGGTCTTACATTTAGATCTTTAATCCATTTCTAGTTTATTTTTGTGTATGGTGTTAGGGAGTGTTCTAATTTCATTCTTTTACATGTAGCTGTCCAGTTTTCCCAGCACCACTTATTGAAGAGGCTGTCTTTTCTCCATTGTATATTCTTGCCTCCACAGTCATAAATTAGGTGACCATATGTGCGTGGGTTTATCTCTGGGCTTTCTATCCTCTTCCATTGATCTATATTTCTGTTTTCATGCCAGTACCATACTGTCTTGATTACTGTAGCTTTGTAGTATAGTCTGAAGTCAGGGAGTCTGATACCTCCAGCTCAGTTTTTGTTTCTCAAGATTGCTTTGGTTATTCGGGATCTTTTGTGTTTCCATACAAATCATAATTTTTTTTTTTCTAATTCTGTGAAGAATGCCATTGGTAGTTTGATAGGGATTGCATCGAATCTGCAGATTGCTTTGGGTTGTATAGTCATTTTCACAATGTTGATTCTACCAATTCGAGAACATGATATATTTCCCATCTGTTTATGTCATCTTTGATTTCTTTCATCAGTGTTTTATAGTTTTCTGAGTACCAGTATTTTGCCTCCTTAGTTAGGCTTATTCCTAGGTATTTTATTCTTTTTGTTTGGTAAATGGGATTATTTCTTTAATTTCTCTTTCTGAATTTTCATTGTTAGTGTATAGGACTGCAAGAGAATTCTGTGCATTAATTTTGTATCCTGCAACTTTACCAAATTCACTGATTAGCTCTAGTAGATTTCTGGTGGCATCTTTAGGATTTTCTATGTATAGTAGTATCATGTCATCTGCAAACAGTGACAGTTTTACTTCTTCTTTTCCATGTGTATTCCTTTTAGTTCTTTTTCTTCTCTGATTTCTGTTGTCTAGGACTTCCAAAACTATGTTAAAGAATAGTGGTGAGAGTGGACATCCTTATCTTGTTCCTGATCTTAGAGGAAATGCTTTCAGTTTTTCACCATTGAGAATGATGTTGGCTGTGGGTTTGTCATATATGGCCTTTATTATGTTGAGGAAGATACCCTCTATGCCCATTTTCTGGAGAGTTTTTATCATAAATCGGTGTTGAATTTTGTCAAAAGCTTTTTCTGCATCTATTGAGATGATTATATGGTTTTTATTCCTTAATTTGTTAATATAGTGTATCACATTGATTGATTTGCATATATAGGAGAATCCTAGCATTGCTGGGACAAATCCCACTTGATCATGGTGTATGATCCTTTTAATGTACTGTTGGATTCTGTTTGCTAGTATTTTGCTCTGGATTTTTGCCTCTATGTTCATCAGTGATATTGGTCTGTGATTTTCTTTTTTTGTGGTATCTTTGTCTAGTTTTGGTATCAGGGTGATGGTGACCTTGTAGAACAAATTTGGGAGTGTTCTTCCCTCTGCAATGTTTTTGGAAGAGTTTGAGAAGGATAGGTCTTAGCTCTTCTCTAATGTTTGATAGAATTCGCCTGTGAAGCCGTCTGGTCCTGAACTTTGTTTGTTGGAAGATTTTTAATTACAGTTTCTATTTCATTATTTGGGATAGGTCTGTTTAGATTTTTTAATTCTTCTTGGTTTGGTAATGGAAAATTGTATATCTCCAAGAATTGTCCATTTCTTCATGGTTGTACATTTTATTGACGTATAGTTCTTTGTAGTAGTCTCTTATAATCCTCTGTATTTCTGTGGTGTCAGTTGTGATTTCACCTTTTTCATTTCTAATTTTATTGATTTGCATCCTCTCCCTTTTTTTCTTGATGAGCCCAGCTAAACGTTTATCAATTTTCACCTTCTCGAAGAACCAACTTTTAGTTTTATTGATCTTTGCTGTTGTTTTCTTCATTTCTATTTCATTTATTTCTTCTCTGATCTTTATGATTTCTTTCCTTCTACTGACTTTGGGTTTTCTTTGTTCTTCTTTCTCTAGTTGCTTTAGGTGTAAGGTTAGATTGTTTATTAGAGGTTTTTCTTGTTTCTTGAGGTGAGAATGAATTGCTGTAAACTTCCCTCTTAGAACTGCTTTTGCTGTATCCCATAGGTTTTGGGTCATCGTGTTTTCATTGTCCTTTGTTTCTATGTATTTTTTGATTTCTTCTTTGTTTTCTTCAGTGATCTCTTGGTTATTTATTAGTGCACTGTTTAGCCTCCATATATTTGTGTTTTTTTACAGTTTTTTTTTTTCCTGTAATTGATTTCTAATCTCATAGCATTGTGGTCAGGAAAGATGCTTGATACGATTTCAATTTTCTTAAATTATCTGAGGCTTGATTTGTGACCCCAGATGTGATCTATCCTGGAGAATATTCTGTATCCACTTGAGAAGAAAGTGTATTCGGCCACTTTTGGGTGGATTGTCCTATAAAAATCAATTAAATTTATGTGGTCTCTTGTGTCATTTAAAGCTTGTGTCTCCTTATTTTCTGTTTGGATGATCTGTCCATTGGTGTAAGTGGTGTGTTAAAGTCCCCTACTATTATCACATTACTGTTGATTTCCCCTTCTATGGTTGTTAGCCTTTGCCTTATATATTGAGGTGCTCCTATGTTGAGTGCATAAATATTTATATTTGTTATATCATCTTCTTGGATTGAACCCTTGATCATTATGTAGTGTCCTTCCTTATCTTTTGTAACAGTCTATTTTAAAGTCTATTTTACCTGATATGAGTATTGCTACTCCAGCTTTCTTTTGATTTCTGTTTGCATGGAATATCTTTTTACATCACTTCACTTTCTGTCTGTATGTGTCCTTAGGTCTGAACTCGGTCCCTTGTAAACAGTATGTATATGGGTTTTGGTTTTTTTTGTATCCATTCATCCATTGTGTCTTTTGGTTGGAGCATTTAATCCATTTACATTTAAGGTTATTATCAATATGTATGCTCCAATTACCATTTTCTTAATTGTTTGTGTTTGTGTTTGTGTATCTTTTTCTTCTCTTGTGTTTCCTACCTAGAAAATTTCCTTTAGCATTTGTTGTAAAGCTGGTTTGGTGATGCCAAATTCTCTTAGCTTTTGCTTGTTCATAAAGGGTTTAATTTTTCCATGGAATCTGAATGAGATTCCTGCTGGGTAGAGTAATCTTGGTTGTAGGTTTTTCTCTTTCATCACTTTAAGTATATCTTGCCACTCCCTTCTGGCCTGAAGAGTTTCTGCTGAAAAATCAGCTGATAGCCTTACGGTGATTCCCTGGTATGTTATTTGTTGCTTTTCCCTTGCTGCTTTTAATATTTTTTCTCTGAATTTAATTTTTGTTAGTTTGATTAATATGTGTCTCAGTGTGTTTCTCCTAGGGTTTATCCTGTGTGGTACTCTCTGCACTTCCTGGACTTGGGTGACTATTTCCTTTCCCATGTTAGGGAAGTTTTCCACTATAATTTATTTGAATATTTTCTCAGACCCTTTCTTTTTCTCTTCTTCTTCTGGGACCCCTATAATTCAAATGTTGGTATGTTTGTTGTTGTCCCAGAGGTCTCTGAGACTGTTCTCAATTTTTTTCATTCTTTTTTCTTTATTTTGCTCCTTGGGATTTATTTCCACCATTCAGTCTTCCAGCTCACTTATTCATTTTTCTGCCTCAGTTATTCTGTTATTGATTCCTTCTAGTGTATTTTTCATTGCAGTTATTGTGTTGTTCATCTCTGTTTGTTTGTTCTTTAGTTCTTCTAGATCTTTGTTAAACATTTCTTGTATATTCTTGATCTGTGCCTCCATTCTATTTCCAAGATTCTGGATCATCTTTACTATCATTATTCTGAATTCTTTTTCAGGTAGGTTGCCTATTTCCTCTTCATTTATTTGGTCTTGTAGGTTTTTACCTCACTCTTTTATCTGTGACATATTTTTTTGTCATCTCATTTATTTTTTGACGGGTAGGATTGTGCTCATGTCTTACTGGTTGTTTGGCCTGAAGCTTCAGCACTGGAGTTTGCAGGCTGTTGGGCAGAGCTGGGTCTTGTTGCTGAGATGAAGACCTCTGGGAGACCCCAATCTGATGAGTATTCCCTGAAGTCTGAGGTTCTCTGTTAGTCCAGTGGTTCATACTTGGAGCTCCCACCACAGGAGCTCAGGCTTGACCCCCGGCTTGTGAACTGAATCCCTCAAGCCACGTGGGATGGCAAAAGAAAAAAAAAAAAAAAGTAAAAAATAAAAAGCAGAAGAGTAACAAAGAGTAAAAAATACAATAAGATTAGAAACTAAAGATATGTTATCAAAATTTAAAAAATAAAAATATAGATGAAATGACAACCAGAAGGTAAAACAGAACCACAAAAGCAGATAAGAGGAGAAAGAAAAAAAGCTGGAAAAGGCCTTGGCTGTGGGGGGCGGGGCTTAGGCAGGGGCGGGGTTTAGGTGGTAGGCTTGGCCTATGTTTAGGACACACAGGGCTGGAAAAGTTCCTGGGGGGATGAGGTGGGGTAGAGCTTAGGCTCAGTGATTTCCGCAGAATGGAGAAAATAACTATCGAGGAGCAGAATAAAGAAAAAAGAATGAAAAGAATTGAAGAAAATCTTTGGAGTGGCCCAGAAGTGTCTCTGGCTTTGGAGAGCAGAGGACCAGGTTTGGGACCTCAGCAGGCTCCCTGCACCTGAGTGGACAGAGAAAATTCTAGGAGCATTCCCCCATCCTTCAATTCCAGCGGGTCTTTCCCCATTGTCTTCTCTTCTTCTCCCCCCCCTTCTATGCCCCTAGGACCCACACAGCCAGAGAGACCCTGGAAGGCAGGGGACCACACCCAGAATCCCAACAGGATTCCCAGGGCTGAACAGGTGGGGGAAATCCTCTCTCTGCCTTCCCTGATCCTCCAGTCCTAGAGGATCCCCTCCCCACCATCTGCCTCTCCTCCTTTCCCCCCCTCCTCCCTCCCTCCCATGACTCTAGGACCCAAGTGGCCGGAGGCTGCCCTGGATAATGGAGGACCAGGTTCGGGAGCCCAGAAGGCTTCCTGGGCCCTGAGTGGTTGGGGAAAATGCCTACCATGTGATTATACTTTTAAATAGATTGGTCAAGAATGGCTCATTGAATTGGTAGCATTAAAACAAACACTTTAGAGACACAAAGTTAGGAATAATGATATCTGGAAGACGATCTTTCCAAGTAGAACTGACAACCAATGCAAAGCATATGAGGCATATTTTTAGGAAGCAAGGAAACTGAAGGGTCTGGAGCAGAGTAAAAGTAAGGGAAAGTTGATATTGGAGAGACACTAAATGTGTGTGCATGGCAGGGGTAGAGTCAAGGAGGATAGGCTGTATAAGGCATTGTCCTTTTTAAGGGTTTGGCTTTGATGGTTAGGGAAATGGGGAACCACTGTAGAATTTCAAAATTAAAGGTAGAATGATTTATCTTGGACTTTTAAAGGATGTTGTGTTGAGAATAGACTGTAAGTACACAAGGATAGAAGGGTTCATAAGAGACGATAGCTGAATCTAGATGAGAGCTGCTAAAAGCTCAAATTCAGGCAGCAATAAGAGAGATGGTACAGAGGGTTTGATTTTGGATATTTGGAGATAGAGTCTATAGGATACCTTAATGTGGGATGAGAGATAAAGAGAGGAGCAGAGGATGACTCAAGGGGTTTTGCCCTGAGCAACTGAAGGGATGGATTCACCATTTACTGAAATGGGAAGGCCCATTTCCACACAAGAAAGAAGAGGATCAAGAATTCAACTGTGGACATACTAAGTTTGAAATGCCTATCAAGTATCCATGTGGAATGTCAATAAAACAGTGGGAAATGTGGTTCTAGATGCCAACAGAGAGGGTTGAGGTAGAATTACAAAGTTGAGAGAAATTGGAATTTTCATGGCATTTAAACCATGAGATGGAATGAAATCACAAAGAACGTTCCTATAAATAGAGAAAAGAAAAGAACCAAGCACGGACTGGGCCCTGGGGAACCTGAACAACAAGGTTGAGAAGGAGAGGAAGAATCAGTAAAATGAGGCCAATTTGGAAATAAACTAATTTGAAATGAATGCTGCAGGAAGGTCAGTCAACCAAGCAGGGAATTCATGTTGAATATACACTAGACTCCAAGGCACTGTGCTGTGGTGTATGCAGCAGAACCAGAAATGCTCTTGCCCTCTAAGGATTTACAATCAAGTGGGAAATAAGATTGACAGATGTACAAAGAGACAAGTAGATACACATACCAGAAATGTTATTAGTAGTGAAAAAAATCAACATGAATCATTAGTAGAATGTGTAGTTGTTTCTAGAATGTCAGAATATCAGCTCTCTCAAAGGAAGTAGAATTTGATTTGGTTCCTGGAGGAAGAGTTTGATCCTCAAATGGAGAGGACATTCCAAGCAATAGGGAAAGCATGAGTGAAGAAGGAGGTGTGCAAGACCATGACAGCTTGAGAGCTGCAAAAAAGGAGTCAGTAGTTTGGAAAAGCAGGTGAAACTTCAAACAGATAGTACAGTTGTAAAGACTTGATCATGGAGGTAAAGTGGACCTGGGGAGGCTGTTTGAGCTTAGCCATTACTAATGAAAACAGGATGCTTGAAGATGAAATTGATTGTTCCCCAGGGATCTAATGTCCTGCATCTCCTCTGTAACCTTTATTTTTAATTTAATCATTCAACTGCTCTGAATTGTTGCCCTAATTTCTCATGTCTCTTCCTCTTGCACCTCTTCTTTGATAACAGTATGACCAACAGGGCTGAGCAGGACTTGGATATCACTTATGGGGAAGTAAATTCACAAAGACTTTGGTAACATTTTCCAGGAGATTTTTACCCAAATCCCCCCAATTTAAATTGCACAGAATAAAAGGAATAAAACTTTCCACATTAACTCAGTTCAATTAAACTTGCATTTATTAAGCATCTACTGTAACCCTAGAGCTTTACGCCATTCATGTGACATAAAAATGAATAATGTATGGTCTCAGCCTTGATTTTTCACTGTCAATATTCTGGAAAACAATGCTTTCAGTATACTGTGGTATAGGATGAGACGGAAGTATGCACAGCTAAAAATGTGAACCCAGAGGAACATGAAATTTACCCTGGGGAAATCTTCCTGGTAAAGGTGACACCTACTCATTCTGTTTTGAAGGAAGCCAGGCAAATGGACAGATACAAAATTATCAGTAAACACTATCTATGAGAGCTTGGATTATAGGATTAATGAAAGGGGTTCTTTCTTTTCTCTATTTATGTAACTCTTAAGGTGTTCTTTATTTTATAAATAGAAAGTTGTCATGCTGTCATACAAAGGGAAGAAAGCTGAGTTCTTTTGTAATAGTCACTACATTTATTCATGACACATTCAATGATATTTGTAATCATAACTTCTATTCCATACTTTAATAAAGAGAGAAGTCATCCCACAAAGAAATAAGGGGAAGGGCTTCCTAGGCATCCAGAAGAGCATGTGCAGAGGACTGGAAGCAGAGAGCAGCATGGGGTGAACAAGATATTACCAGAGTCAGGGCCAGAGGTGCTGAAGATGTGTGCCTGGGGGTGATGCAGTTGGATGGTTCTCCAGAAGCCCCCTGACATCAGGAAATGAGTATGACTTTCAGTCCAGGTGGTACTCTTCACCACCCTATATTTTGGAACATGGAGAGTACAAGCTAACTAAACACTAGTTCTTTTCTCAGATTTGTCTTCTGTTTGTCATCTCAGAGCAAAAGGGCCATGCAGTTAGAACAGTAAAAGTAAAGGGAAAAAAGTACTCATGTTTTCTCAGAAAAATAAAATCCCCCATGATGGAATAAGTAGAGTAAAACTAATAGTTAGCTATAATCTGTTCATTCTGTTATAAATGAAAAGCATTCATGTTTTTGCGCTCTGAAATCCAAGTCTGAAGATTACAGGAGGCATTGACAGTGTCAGCTGAGTGATTCATGACTGATAATCCCAAAAGGACTCCTCAAGATAATCAAGTAGGCAGCCTTATTTAGGAAGACTGTGAGTCTTAGATGTTACTGGTGGTGTTATTAGCTCACTTAAATTATTACATATACTTGAGTATTATTGACATCTTAAGTGGAAACAAAAAGATGAAAATAATATTTCCTCTTGGCAACTAAGCTCATCATCACTGAATTAGACCAGAAAGTGATCGTGGATCTAACTGTGAGCCCATTCCCACCACCCATATACACACAGAGTTTCTAAGAAAGTGACACTAAGTAATAAAATAACAACTTTTATGAAGTTTAAAAATATTTTGATTATTATTCAAATCATTATAGCCATACTGTTTTTTATTACTCTGACACTATTTTATGTGGTGTCTTAGATTGGTTTCCCTGGAAACAAACTCTGAAACCAGGCAGTGCCTGCAGAATATTTACTGGGGAAAACTCTTGGGAGATACACTTGCAAGGAAAGGGGGAAAACAGGGAGAAGCTGAATCATGATGAGACTGCAGCTGAGGCCTCTGAACATCCTGCAGGAAGCTCGGGAGCCAGTCAGACTTAGAGAGGTGTTCCCAGTAGGAACATAGGGTGGGGGCCTTGTATTCCTCCATCAGCCACTCACCTGCTGTAGGCTGTCCCCTGGGCTAGGCAGAAGTGCTATGGAAGGTTGTGCATCTGTGAGCTGTCAACAATGGATATTCCAACAGCCAAGGGATGGGTACATCCACTCTGAAAAGGGGACCTGGGATGTGGTGATAAGACCAATTACACAGTTTGCCCACCACTGGGTGGATTATAGTCATACTTTGTATCGAAAATCATGATGAGAAAATCATCAAGTTTCCGTGCTTGAGCAACAGTGATTTCATATGACCTGGTCCAATGAGTCATAATATTTGGAATCCCTATGGGCCCAAGAGATATCCTGAATCTAAAATTTTATTTGATTGGGGAGATTTCACTGAAAATAGTTTAGATAGATTTTTGATCTATCATTTTGATTGATTTTTGATAGATTTTGATAGATTTTTCTTTCTTTGCTGTGGAACATCTCTCTCCTAACTTATTGAAGGGAAAAGGGGGAAATGCAGCAAATGGAGACAGCAGAGATGGAAAATGAAGCCACTGAACAGAAGACCTCCTTGGTGTCAGATTTCATTTCACTCATAGGGTTGAGAAATCTTACTTATAAATCTACTTTGTTATCTGATTTGTGCAGGGCAGAAAGGAAAGCACTACTAGCGTAGAGTTTGGTTGGGCTGATATGATTTGTATCATATGTACAGAATAAATAGAATGACAGAGCAAATATGTCAGGTTTCTTGGAGAAATGGGGCATGGATATTATACCAGGCAAGGGGTTAAGAAGCACTGGAGGAAAAAGTGGGAAACCCCAGGCTGGAAGTTTGAGTCATGGGCTCTTGCCCCAGCTCTGGACTAATCACGCACTCTTGGTCATGCCATCTCATCTAGGGGAGCCTCAATTTCCTCAGTTGTTAAATGGGGCCTTGCTTAACTCACAGGGTTATTATGAGGATCAGATAATAGGTCCTTGTACAGGTTTTACAAATTATAGAGCATTAAGGAATAATTAATGGGAAGTGGAAATATGACCACAGGACTCAGTGTGAGAGGGTTGATATAAGAGGTCAGGAAAGTCCAAAGTTCTAAGTGGAAGTTTCAGGCCATTAAGTGTCACCTTAGAAATATTTTTTTGAAATAAATTACTGAGGTGATAATCTATACAAAATGCTAAGCATACTGACCTTACAGAAAAAGCAGCACATGGACACTGATATTCTCTATTTTGTAGTCAGAATCCTGGTCCACAGTGCATTGTAAAATGTAAAATACTCATTCAGGGGATTGGATGCTTATTGGACAGTAGACAAATGAGCACAGCCTTTAATTTTTTTCCCCCACTTCTCCATTAACACCCTCTAGACCAGTTGATACATCAGGATCCCACTCGGGGCAGTTCTTTCAAGATTTGGTATGTCTTTTCCTCTTTAACTGACTAAAGTAGTACAAAATAAAGGTTCTTAGTGGAGAACAAGAGTATTTCTTGGAAACAGTGTTTCCTCCACATCCAGAAGTCCAAGTCCAAGGTCCATATGCAACACTTGTAACAAGGATTTTTTTGTTTTTAATTGAAGTATAGATGATTTATAATGTTGTGTTAGTTTTAGGTGTATAGCAAAGTGATTCAGTTATATATATATATGTATGTATGTATATATATATATATATATATATATATATATAACTATATATATATATATATTCTTTTCCAGGTCCTTTTCCCTTATAGGTTATTACTAAATATTAAGTATAGTTCCCTGTGCTATACAGTAGGTCCTTATTGGTTATCTACTTTATATATAATAGTGTGTATATGCAGCACTATTTACAATAGCCAAGACATGAAAGCAAAAAGTTTTTAAAGTGCACTTATATTTGTTTTCAGTGATGTATAATTCTCATGCACTGGACAAATGCATAGGACTTGTAAAACAGCAAGATCAGATTGAATACAGTATATGTTCATTTTAGATTGAGAAAGAACTCCTCTCTTAATAACTTGAAGACTTTACGTCTATAATATGTCCTTTCTCCAAAGAGGATGAAAGAAAACTCAGACAATTGTAGAGCTTCTGTTGCTAGTGACAAAATGCCTGCCGGATAATCAACTTTCTCTTTAACTATTAATAAAAGTGACCTCAGTTTACTTAAAATAAACTTGAACTGAACAGGTTTCTTGCTCACTTTTATGTTCTAAATGGAAGTTGCTTGGCATAAACTCAATGGCCTAAATGGGCAGTGACAGACAGGATATTTGATTGACAAGTACTAAGGGAGGAGATCAAACCCGAATTCTACAAAGTTGTGTTAGCACACCATAAACATAATAAACAAATTCCGATGAAAAGAAAGCTCATGATTAATAGATGAGGGATTCACTGAACACTATTAAAATATGCAGACTCTGGGTGGTTGATGGATTCCAGATGGAATAGGTCCAAAGGACAGGTGAGTGAAAGATAAGGCCAACCAGAGGAAGCTGATTAAGGAAAGTGGGGTGAAGCTCCCCAAATGGGAGCTCTGGAGAGCAGATTTTCATGGCACCTATCTAAATTAGTCTGCCAGCTGAAGAATATGTAACCTGTATATGACACTAGTAAGCAAATGTACAGATATTAGTGAAAAAAAAAGAAGAAGAAAATAAAGTAAAAGAAGATCAGGAAATACAAAGTTAAATGGGCAGACATTGCAAATGCAAACCATAAAAATCATGATGAAATGAAAGCAATATACTTTCCTTTAACAGGGGACAAATGAGCAGGAGGAAACTGGCTGAGAGTTTATTACCAGAGAATTTAGGTGGCTTCGATAACTTGTAAATACAAAGGAAGCAAAGTATGCTAAAAAGGCCCAGAGATTCTTGTTCAGAGAGAGCAAATCAGAGATATGTGTTGTTCAAGAAAAAGAGGTGTTTTCCTAAAAAGCTTCTTTAATCCACCTTTTAAAGAAAAATGTTTAATATACTAACAGTTCTTTATTTTGCATTACAGAGAGAGAAATTTTCTCATAAATAAGTTCTAGATTATGACAATGTTTTCCATTCAAATATCATTTTAAAGGTCATAGATTTTGATAACAAAAATTTAAAATATATGTATTCATGCTTCTGTACCTTTAGGAAATATTATCAACTTTCATTTTCCTTCATAGATAAGTTTCGCCACAACTTACCTTCATTATTATAGTGGGAATAAGTGTGATACTATTTTTATATGTAGCATTCTATTATACATACTATATGTTAATATAGCTATTACCATGGTTCTTACTCTCAAAAAGTAAATGCTGTTTATATTAGACTGTATGTTTATAACTCGGTTTGCTAGTAGTTTGGAATTAATATATATGGAAGAAATTTGGTTCTTAGATCTCTTAGGTGAAAAAATTGACATATTTTATCTTGCCTTTCTATAATTTTGTATAGAGAGTCAAACAATAGGTCAGGTTTAAACAGCCCAGGTTTGACAGAAGGAAGCTAGTAGTTTGCCTGTAGAGACAACACAGAGATAGAAAGTTCTTAAGCTCTAATAAGAATTGGGGAAATCCCTTAAGATAGCCCATGGATGTTTTGTTAAATCGAGAGATAAAGCATTAGCAATAGGAATACTG
Organism: Balaenoptera borealis; assembly: GCF_965194805.1. Taxonomy (NCBI): domain Eukaryota; kingdom Metazoa; phylum Chordata; class Mammalia; order Artiodactyla; family Balaenopteridae; genus Balaenoptera; species Balaenoptera borealis. The sequence continues at coordinate 124,036,242 of NC_138863.1, read as the reverse complement.
ATAGGAACTAACCTTTCTGAGAACTTTCCATTTGTCAGACATTTTGTAATATATTGACAAGAATTATCTCATTTTTCTACCAGACAGGGATGACATCACCGAGATGGTGGTGTAGGAGAACGCAGCCTTCATCCCCTCACAAAGATCAACATTAGACAGGTATCCACAAACAAAAACAGCTAGGAGACTCCACTTAAGAAACTTCAGCAACACTGTAGGTAAAAAACCTGACATTAACCACACAAAAAGAGAAGGAAGACAGCTCCATATTGCTTGCATCATCCCATCCCTCAAGCTGACATCACTCAATGCCAAGAGGGAATTCCCCAGCTAGAAATAGTTTCTTTCACTGGGAAAAGAAGGTCAGGACTGGCAGCCAGTCCAGGCCTTTGGATCTGTACAAGTGCAAGAGGTCAGCCTGTACCTCCACAGCTGACCCTCACCACCATGTACATGCTACGGACAGCCCTTCCATCTGTGTACTCACACACCACTGACCTGATGCCCATTACCAGACTCCACTGTTGTGTCTTTGCTCAAGGGGAGAATGTGCAGCCACAGGAAAGCAGGTATAACAGCCAGGGCCCTGACAGCTGCTTGTGACCCCAGGTCAGGCCCTGTCTCCTGTCACTAGCCTGAACTACTCTGCTGACATTTAGCTAGTCCCTCAAGCTGTGCAAACGTACACCTCCAACCCGACCCCCATCACTGGCGTCCAATACTGTACACATGTGGTGAGACTCAATAGCCATAGTAGTACACACCAATAGCCAGGACTCCCACCATTATGTGTGTGTCTGCAATCCACCCCTGCCACTACACACATACACACCTGAAACTGGCCCCCAAATCCAAGTGGATACACATCAATGGCTCCAGAAACAACTGACACCGGCCCTAGTCCCTAGATGCTGGACCTAAAGTTGCCACTGAGGAACTCAACAGACCTTGCAGCCACTGTGGACCCCCTGCAGACCATAAAGTTGCTGACACAGTGGGCACCATCAACCTGAGCCAAAGGGACACTATGCACCCCCGAATTTGGTGCAGCCACACACACTCACACTTGGCACCCTGTGACACTAGACCTGGGGTCACATCATGCTCCAACATGCTCCACCTGCAGGAGAAAGTCTCCCCATACCAAAGTTAATCCTGAAGCCTGAAAGAGGTGACTGCTCCTTCCATTGCAAAGACACCTATGCAAAGCTACAAGAATTACAAAGAATCAGGGAAACAAGTCTCTACCAAAGGAATAAAGCTCAAGTAGGAGGCCTAATGAAATGGAGATCCAGGAATTATCTGACAAAGACAAAATAGTGAAAGCAAAGATACTCAAAGACCTACAAGAGAACACAGATAAACAATTTAAAGATATCAGGAAAACTATATGAGAACAAAGTGAGAAGCCCAACAAAGAGATAGAAAACATGAAATGAACCAAATTGAAATTTTGGTGCTGAAGAATAGAATGAACGAACTGAAGAATTAGATACAGACCTTCAACAACAGACATGACTGAGTAGAGAAAAGAATAAGTGAGCTCAAAGACAGATCAGTTGAAATTATCCAGTCAGAGGAGCACAAAGAAAAAAAATTTTTAAGAGTGAAAAAAGCCTATGTGATCTATGGGATACAACAAAAAGAAAAATTTGAAAATAAGTTTGTTTAAAGAAATAATGACTGAAAACTTCCCAAATCTGGGGAGAGATTTGAATATTCAAGGTCATGTAACTCATAGGTCCCCAAACAAAATCAACTTAAAGAGGTCCTCTCCAAGACATGCTATAATAAAACTGTCAAAAAATCAAAGACAAAAGGAGACTCTTAATAGCAGCAAGAGGGGAAAAAAATAGCTTATGACCTACAGGGCATCGCCCCCCCAAGGCTATTGGTGCATTTCTCAGCAGAAATTTTACATGCCAGGAGATAGTGGGAAGATATAATCAAAGTGCTAAAAGAAAAATAATAATTAAAAAAAAACAAACAAAAAAAACTGTCAACCACGAATATGTTACCTGAGAAAGCTGTCCTTCAGAAACGAAATAAAGACTTCTCCAGACAAACAAAAACTGAGGGAATTCATCACCTCTAGACCTGCATTGCAAAATGCTGGAAGGAGTTCTTCAAGCTGAAATAAAACATACCAATTAGAAACATGAAAACATTTGTAAATATAAAACACATTGGTAAAGAGAAGTATGTAGTCATGGTCAGAATATGCCAATACTGTAATACCGTAGAGTGTTAACCAATCAATTCTAGTATTAAGGCTAATAGACAAGAGTATTAAAATTAAATACAGCTACAATAATTTGTTAATGGATACACAATACAAAAGGAGGTAATGTTTTTGTGACAACCAAAATATTAAAGTGGGGGAATAAAAGGGTAGTGTTTTATATGAGATTAAAGTTAAATTGCTCTTAGTGTAAAATATACTGTTATGTCTACAAGACATTTTATATAAGCCTAATAGTAACCACAAAGCCAAAAGGTAGATTCACAAAAGACACAGAGAAAGGAATCAGAGCATACCACTACAGAAAATCATCAGTTGAAAAAGGAAGACAGTAAGAGAGGAAGAAAGGAAAAAGGGAACTATAAAAAAGCCAGAAAACAAAGAATAAGATAGAAATAGTAAATATTTACCTATAAATAATTACTCTTAATGTAAGTGGGTTGAAGTCTCCAATTAAAAGAAATATAGTGGTTAGATGGATAAAAAAAAAAAATACCCAACTATAACATGCCTTAAAGAGACTCACTTCATCTTTAAGTACCCACATAGGCTCAAGGTGAAGGAATGGAAAAAGATAGTCCATGCAAGTGGAAACCAAAAGACAACAGAGGTAGCTATACTTCAAACAGAAAAAAATGAACTTAAGTCCAAAAAATGGTAATAAGAAAAAAAGGTAATTATATAATGATGAAGTGGTTAAATATCAAGAGGATATAAGAATCAGTAATATAGGGAGTTCCCTGGTGGTTTGGGAGTTCCCTGGTTGCCTAGTGGTTAGGATTCTGGGCTCTCACTGCTGTGGCCTGGGTTCAATCCCTGGTTGAGGAACTGAGACCCCGCAAGCCACACAGCACAGCCAAAAAAAAAAAGAAAGAAAGAAATATATATGCACCTGACATCAGACCATCTAAAGATATTAAGCAATTACTAACAGACCTGAAGAGAGAAATAGAGGATATTACAGTAATAGGAGTGGACTTCAACACCCCACTTTCAGTAAGAAAATTTCATCCATACAGAAAATTAACAAGGAAATGTTGGACTTGAACCATACTTTAGACCCAAAGTACCTAATAGACATAAATAGAACATTCCATTAAACAGAACCAGAATACATATTTTTCTTAAGAGCATACAAAACAAATCTCAAGGATAGATAATATGATAGGTTACAAGAGAAGTCTAAGCAAATTTAAGATGGTTGAAATAATATATTTTCCAACCATAATGCTATGCAACTGAAATTCAGTAATAGAAGGAGCTGGAAAATTCACAAATATGTGGAAATTAAACAACATGCTTCTGAACAACCACTAAATCAAAGAAGAAATCAAAAGAGAAATAAACAATGTATCTTGACATGAACAAAAATATAAACACAATATACCAAAACCTATGGTATGATGCAAAAGCAGTTCTAAGAGGGATGTTTATAGTGATAAATACATACATCAAGAAAAAAAACTTTAATAAATAACCTAAGTTTACATCATAAGGAGTTAGCGAAAGAACAAATTAAGCCAAAAGTTAGCAGAAGGAAAAAAATAACAAAGATCAGAGCTGAAATAAAGAAAATACAGACCAGAAAATCAATAGAAAAAAATCAATTAAACTAAGAGCTGGTCATTTGAAAAGATAAACAATATTGACAATCCTTTAGCTAGATGAACTAAGAAAAAAAGAAGACTCAAATGCAGACATACCTTGTTTTATTGTGCTTTGCTTTATTGTACTTCATAGATATTGCTTTTTTTTTTTTTTTTTTTTTAACAAATTGAAGGTTTTTGGTAACCCTGCATTGAAAACGTGTATTGGCACAACTTTTGCAACTTTTTCTCATTCCGTGTCTCTGTGTCACATTTTGGTAATTCTTCCAATATTTCAAACTTTGTCATTATTATTATATTTGTTATGGTGATCTGTGATCTGAGATCTTTGATATTGCTATTTTAATTGTTTTGGGGTATCATGATCCACACCCATACAAGATGGTAAACTTAATAAATGCTGTGTGTGTTCTGACTACTCCACCAACTAACTAGTCCCTATTCTTAGGTCTCATTATTCCCTCAGAAACAACAATATTAAAATTAGTACAATTAATAACTGTACGATGGTGTTTAAGTGTTCAAGTGAAAGGAAGAATCACGTGTCTGACTTTATATTTTTTAAATTAATTTATTTTTCTGGCCTCACCCGCATAGCATGAGGGATCTTAGTGCCCCGACCAGAGATTGAACCCATGCCCTCTGCAGTGGAAGTGTGGATTCTTAACTACTGGATCACCAGGGAAGTCCCAAATGTCTCTTACTTTAAATCAAAAGCTAAAAATGATTAACCTTGTTGAGGAAGTCATGTAAAAAGCCAATAGAGGCCAAAAGCCAGGCTTCGTGTGCCAAGCAGTTAGCCAAGTTGTAAATGCAAATAAAATATTCTTGAAGGAAATTAAAAGTGTTACTCTAGTGACCACACAAATGAAAAGAAAGTAAAATGACCTTGTTGCTGATATAGAGAACGTTTTAGTGGTCTGAAGAGAAGATTAAACCAGCCACAACGTCCCCTTAAGCCAAAGACAATACAGAGAAAGACCTTAACTCTCTTCAATTCTATGAAGGCTGAGAGAGGTGAGGAAGCCTCAGAAGAAAAGTTTGAATCTATCAGAGGTTGGTTCATGAGGTCTGAGGAAAGAAGCCATCTCCATACCATTAAAAGAACAAAGTGAAGCAGCAGGTGCTTATGTAGAAGATGCAGCAAGTTATATAGAAGATCTAGCTAAATAATGAAGGGGACTACACTGAACAATAGATTTTCAATGTAGATGAAACAGCCTTATATTGAATGAAGATGCCATTTAAGACTCTCATAGGTAGAGAGGTGAAGTCAATGCTTCAAAGCCTCAAAGGACAGGCTGACTCTCTTGTTAAGGGCTAATGCAGCTGGTGACTTTAAGTTGAAGCCTATGTTTATTCACCATTCCCAAAATCCTAGGGACCTTAAGAATTATGCTAAATCTACTCCACCTATAATCACCATAAATCACTATAAATAGAACAACAAAACCTGGATGACAGCACATCTGTTGACACACAGCTCACTGAATAGCTTAAGCCCAAAGTTGAGGTCTACTGCTCAGAAAAACAAAAACAAAAACCAAAAAACAAAAAAACAAAATACATTCTTTAAAAATATTACTACTCACTGACACCTCACCTGATCACCCAAGAACTCTAATGGAGATTTACAATGAGATCCATGTTGTTTTCATGCTGGTTAACACAAAATCCATTGTGCAGTCCATGGATCAAGGAGTAATGTCTAATTTAGAGTCTTATTATTCAAGAAATACATCTCATAAGGCTATACTGCCATAGACAGTAATTCCTCTGATGGATCGAGGCAAAGTAAATTGAAAACCTTCTGGAAAGGATTCACCATCTAGGTGCCATTAAGAGCATTCATAATTAATGAGATGAGGTTGGCATATCAATATCAATAGCGGTTTGAAAGAAGTTGACTCCAGCCTTCATGGATGAATTTAAGGGTGTCAAGACTTCAGTGGAGGAAGTAACTGCAGATGAGGTGGAAATAGCAAGAGAACTAGAATTAAAAGCAGATCCTGAAGATGTGCCTGCATTGATAAAATATCATGATAAAACATTAGTGGTTGTGGAGTTGCTTCTTATGGATGAGCAAAGAAAGTGGTTTCCTGAGATGGAACCTACTCCTGGTGAAGATGCTGTAAAGATTGCTGAAATGACAGCAAAAGATTTAGGATATGACATAAACTTAGTTGATAAAGCAGTGGCAGGGTTTGAGAGGATTGAGTCCAATTTTGAAAGAAGATCTACGGTTGGTAAAATGCTATCAAATAGCACTGCATGCTACAGGGAAGTCATTCCTGAAAGGAAGAGTCAATTAATGTGATAAACTTCATTGTTGTCTTATTTTTAGAAATTGCCCCTGCCACCCTAATCTTCAGTCAGCAGCCATCAATGTCTAGGCAAGACCCTCCACCACCAAAAAGATTATGACTCACTGAGGGCTCAAATGATGTTTTGCCCTTTGCTGACCTTGGGCCTATTTACCCTCATGTGAATTCCTAGCCCTTTTCTTGCTTTTTTTTTTTTTTTTTTTTTTGAGGGGGGATTCAATAAAAAACACATAATATAAACTTTACCATCTTCACCATTTTTAAATGTAAATGTTCAATAGTGTTAAGTATATTCACATTGTTGTGAAGCAAATCTTGAGATTTTTTTATATCTTACAAGCCTGAAACTCTAAACCCATTAGACAACGATTTCCCCCTTCCTCTTTCCTCCTTTCTTCCATGCAGCCTTTAGTACCACCGAAGGTGTGGCAGGATGATAATACTAGAGCCCCTAGTAATCACCATTCTATTCTTTATTTCTATGAACTTGACTACTTTTGATATCTCATATAAGTGGAATCATAAAGTATTTGTCACTTTCTGAGTGGCTGGTGTCACTTAGTATCATGCCCTCAAGGTTTAGCCATGTTGTAGCCTGTGTCAGAATTTCTTTCCTGTATAAGGCTGAATAATATTCTATTGTATCTACATATTACATGTTTTATCCATTCATCTACTGATGGACATTTGGATTGCTTACAACCTCTTAACTCTTATGAATAGTGCTGCTATAAACATTAGTGTGAAAAGATCTGCAATGCAGCTTTGAATTATTTTGTATATATACCTGGAAGTGGGATCACTGGATCATATGACTCTTCTATTTTTAAATCTTTGGTGGAAACTCCATATTTCTGTTTCTTTTTTTTTTTTTATAGTAATCATCTTAATGGTTGTAAGGTGATATTTTATTGTGGTTTGATTTGCATTTCTCTTATGGTTAGTGATGTTGAACATTTTTACATATGCTTATTGGCCACTTGTATATCACCTTTGCAGAAATGTTTATTCAAGTCTTTTGTGCATTGTTTAATAGTATTATTTCATTTGTTGTTTTTGAGTTGTAGGAGTTCTTTCTTTATTTTGGATATAAATATAAATTCTTCCCTGTTCTTTTCATAGAACTAATTCTTACAGGCTATATGTCCTAAGCTTCCATTTCAACTGGCTATTCCTGAGATCTGCCATTGGAAGGATTTGGTGGAATATGGGAAGTGAAAGAAAGAGAGAAGTCAGGAGCTTTCCCTTACTTATTTCTGCCTCAGAAAATGTGTCTGGCAAATATTGTGTGTATATATATATATATATATATATATATAGATAGATAGATATAGATATATCTCCTCTTTGGCTCTAATGACAGTGTCAAAAGCCCATTGTGGACCCAGCTTCCACTCAGGGTTATCTCCCTCCAATCTGGAGGTAGAAGATAATTTTGGTTTTGTTTGTTTTGTTACCTGTTTGGCTTCTAAGCATTTATTTCACTTGGGCAAAAAAATCCCCTATGTTAAATTCCCTTTGTGTTTTATGTTTGATGTGTGACATCTCTTTTCTTGTTTGGGGTCTGATAAACCTATCAAGATCATAGTGTATTTTTTTCTGAGTATTCATGACATTAAAAAAAAATGTTTTGTAGTAGAATGTTATTAGTCTTAATATAGACCCTGGATATTTTTCAATTGTGGTAAAATTCACATATAGAGAAATGCAGAAATCTTATTTTCAACTTATTGCTGTGATAAATGTATGCAACTTTATAATCAGCACCTCAATTCAGATACAAAACATTTTCTTCACTTTAGAAAGTTCCAGAGTTCCAAGGCTCTGAAGATACACTCTTCAGTGAAATAAGCATAACTAGTGAAAATTATTTAAAAACCACTCACTTAAAGTCTCTGGAGGGAATTCCCTGGAGGTCCAGTGGTTAGGACCCCATGCTTCCACTGCTGGGGGCCCAGGTTCAATCCCTGGTTGGGGAACTCAGATACGGTAAGCCAAGTGGCTAAGCCAAAAAAAAAAAAAAAAAGATTATCTGGAAACTGTCCTAAGGGCATACAGAAAACAAAGAAACATTTTTGAAGATAATCTACTAAAACACAATAAAATAGCAAGAGTCTGTGGCATTCAAACTGTGACCTCCCTTTCCTCCTCCTATCAGCATGACCAAAACTCTACTCCAGGTGGGTGCAGCCAAGAACACAGCACTACCTCTAGCCCCAGCCCCAGTCAAGAGTTATGGTACTCTCCCCAAAGCAGCAACCTCCCCAAATTTCTCTTCCCTTTAACTCTGAGTTGCAGAGGCTTAATTCAAGGCTGGTGTGCCTGAGAGGTTGTGGACTCCTTTCTTCTATGCAGCCTTTAGTACCACCGAATGTGTGGCAGGATGATAATACTAGAACCCTAATCATTCTCACCTTAGATCACTCATGGGCACTTAGTACATTCATGGAGTACTAAGTGCTTTCATAGGGCAATTTCTTATGTAGGGAGAGGAAAACCAAATAAACCAGAATCTACTGCATCTGCCCTAACCTGCACTTAAGCAAGGGCGTCAGTCAGAAAGAACTGTGCCATGTCCCTGACATAAGTACCAGAGCTCTAGATCAGATATTTTGACCAGAGGTAGAGACAGGCTATAAAACAGAGAACTTTAAAATTTTCCCCTAAAGAGCCAAGCTTATTTAAAACAGGAAAAGAAGAATTTCAGTCCTAAGGCAACTCTAGGAAACAATGGAAATTTTGATAGTAAGCAAGCTAAATCATAAGCTAGCTACTTTACCAGACAGAACTAGGGAAAGAGAGCTAAGAAGGGTCCTCTAGGGGTAAGAACAAATCACAAAGCCCCATCTCAAAACTACCACTGCTAAGAATACCAAACAGCCTATGGAATAAGTGATGATGCCCCTGGGTTTTGTTGAAAGTAATAGAGCAATCAGCTGGCAGTTGGTGGAAATTAATAGCTGGATGTGGTCAGAAAATAAAAGAAAGTGGATGTGGTCAGAAAATGAAAGAAAGAAGGAGTCCTATTAAAACCACTGTCATGCCAAGGTGAATTTGCAAATACCCCAGTCCGTGTACTTTGAAGAACAACATCAGAGGAGTCACACTGCAGGAGAAAATAGGAATCATTAAAATAGCTCAGGTGGGAGGAGAGAAGATGGCGGAAGAGTAAGACGCGGAGATCACCTTCCTTCCCACAGATACAGTAGAAATACATCTACACGTGGACCTGCTCCTACAGAACACCCACTGAATGCAGGCAGAAAACGTCCGACCTCTAAAAAGGCAAGAAACTCCCCCCATACTTGGGTAGGGCAAAAGAAAAAAGAAATAACAGAGACAAAAGAATAGGGATGGCACCTGCACCAGTGGGAGGGAGCTGTGAAGGAGGAAAGATTTCCACGCACTAGGAAGCCCCTTCGCGGGCAGAGACTGCGGGTGGCAGAGGGGGAAGCTTCGGAGCCACGGAGGAGAGCGCAGCCACAGGGGTGCGGAGGGCAAAGCGGAGAGGTTCCCGCACGGAGGAGCGGTGCCGACCAGCACTCACCAGCCCGAGAGGCTCGTCTGCTCACCCGCCGGGGCGGGCAGGAACTGGGAGTTGAGGCTCGGGCTTCGGTCGGATCTCAGGGAGAGGACTGGGGCTGGCGGCGTGAACACAGCCTGAAGGGGTTAGCGCACCACAGCTGGCTGGGAGGGAGACCGGGAAAAAGTCTGCAGCTGCCGAAGAGGCAAGAGCCTTTTTCTTGCCTCTTTGTTTCGCGGCGCGCAAGGAGAGGGGATTCAGAGTGCCGCCTAAACGAGCTCCAGAGACGGGCGCGAGCCGCGGCGATCAGCGCGGACCCCAGAGACGGGCGTGAGACTCTGGGGCTGCTGCTGCCGCCTCCAAAAATCCTGTGTGCGAGCACAGCTCACTCTCCACACCGCCCCTCCCTGGAGCCCGTGCAGCCCGCCACTGCCAGGGTCCCGTGATCCAGGGACAACTTCCCCGGGTGAACGCACTGCGCATCTCAGGCTGGTGCAACATCACGCCGGCCTCGGCTGCCGCAGGCTCGCCCCACCTCCTCTGTACCCCTCCCTCCCCGCGACCTGGGTGAGCCAGAGCCCCCGAAGCAGCTGCTCCTTTAACCCCGTCCTGTCTGGGCGGGGAATAGACGCCCTCAGGCGACCTACACGCAGAGGCGGGTCCAAATCCAAAGCTGAACCCCAGGAGCTGTGCGAACAGGGAAGAGAAGGGGAAATCTCTCCCAGCAGCCTCAGAAGCAGCGGATTAAAACTCCACAAACAACTTGATGTACCTGCATCTGTTGAATGCCTGAATAGACAACGAATCATCCCAAATTCAGGAGGTGGACTTTGGGAGCAGGATATATTAATTTTTCCCCTTTTCCTTTTTTTTTGTGAGTGTATATGTATATGCTTCTGGGTGAGATTTTGTCTGTATAGCTTTGCTTTACAATAGCTTTATTTTACTTCACTATATTATAGCCTCTTTCTTTCTTTCTTTCTTTCCATTTTTTCTCCCTTTTACTCTGAGCCGTGTGGACGAAAGGCTCTTGGTGCTCCAGCCAGGCATCAGGGCCATGCCTCTGAGATGGGAGAGCCAACTACAGGACACTGGTCCACAAGAGACCTCCCAGCTCCACGTAATACCAAACGGCAAAAATCTCTCAGAGATCTCCATCTCAACATCAAGACCCAGCTTCACTCAACGACCAGCAAGCTACAGTGCTGGATACCCTATGCCAAACAACTAGCAAGACAGGAACACAGCCCCATCCATTAGCAGAGAGGCTGCCTAAAATCATAATAAGGCCACAGACACCCCAAAAGACACCACCAGACGTGGACGTGCCCACCAGAAAGACAAGATCCAGCCTCATCCACCAGAGCTCAGGCACTAGTTCCCTCCACCAGGAAGCCTACACAACCCACTGAACCAACCTTAGCCACTGGGGACAGATACCAAGAACAACGGGAACTACAAACCTGCAGCCTGTGAAAAGGAGACCCCAAACACAGTAAGATAAGCAAAATGAGACGACAGAAAAACACACAGCAGATGAAGAAGCAGGGTCAAAATACACCAGACTTAACAAATGAAGAGGAAATAGGTAGTCTACCTGAAAAAGAATTCAGAATAATGATAGTAAGGATGATCCAAAATCTTGGAAATAGAATAGACAAAATGCAAGAAACATTTAACAAGGACGTAGAAGAACTAAAGAGGAACCAAGCAACGATGAAAAACACAATAAATGAAAATAAAAATACTCTAGATGGGATCAATAGCAGAATAACTGAGGCAGAAGAAAGGATAAGTGACCTGGAAGATAAAATGGTGGAAATAACTACTGCAGAGCAGGATAAAGAAAAAAGAATGAAAAGAACTGCGGACAGTCTCAGAGACCTCTGGGACAACATTAAATGCACCAACATTCGAATTATAGGGGTCCCAGAAGAAGAAGAGAAAAAGAAAGGGACTGAGAAAATATTTGAAGAGATTATAGTTGAAAACTTCCCTAATATGGGAAAGGAAATAGTTAATCAAGTCCTGGAAGCACAGAGAGTCCCATACAGTATAAAACCAAGGAGAAACACGCCAAGACACATATTAATCAAACTGTCAAAAATTAAATATAAGGAAAACATATTAAAGGCAGCAAGGGAAAGACAACAAATAACACACAAGGGAATCCCCATAAGGTTAACATCTGACCTTTCAGCAGAAACTCTGCAAGCCAGAAGGGAGTGGCAGGATATACTTAAAGTGATGAAGGAGAAAAACCTACAACCAAGATTACTCTACCCAGCAAGGATCTCATTCAGATTCGATGGAGAAATTAAAACCTTTACAGACAAGCAAAAGCTGAGAGAGTTCAGCACCACCAAACCAGCTTTACAACAAATGCTAAAGGAACTTCTCTAGGCAAGAAACACAAGAGAAGGAAAACACCTACAATAACGAACCCAAAACATTTAAGAAAATGGGAATAGGAACATACATATCGATAATTACCTTGAATGTAAATGGATTAAATGCTCCCACCAAAAGACACAGGCTGGCTGAATGGATACAAAAACAAGACCCATATATATGCTGTCTACAAGAGACCCACTTCAGACCTAGAGACACATACAGACTGAAAGTGAGGGGATGGAAAAAGATATTCCATGCAAATGGAAATCAAAAGAAAGCTGGAGTAGCAATTCTCATATCAGACAAAATAGACTTTAAAATAAAGACTATTACAAGAGACAAAGAAGGACACTATATAATGATCAAGGGATCGATCCAAGAGGAAGGTATAACAATTGTAAATATTTATGCACCCAACATAGGAGCACCTCAATACATAAGGCAAATACTAACAGCCATAAAAGGGGAAATCGACAGTAACACAATCATAGTAGGGGACTTTAACACCCCACTTTCACCAATGAACAGATCATCCAAAATGAAAATAAATAAGGAAACACAAGCCTTAAATGATACATTAAACAAGATGGACTTAATTGATATTTATAGGACATTCCACCCAAAAACAACAGAATACATATTTTTCTCAAGTGCTCATGGAACATTCTCCAGGATAGATCATATCTTGGGTCACAAATCAAGCCTTGGTAAATTTAAGAAAATTGAAATCATATCAAGTATCTTTTCCGACCACAACGCTATGAGACTAGATATCAATTACAGGAAAAGATCTGTAAAAAATACAAACACATGGAGGCTACACAATACATTACTGAATAACGAAGTGATTACTGAAGAAATCAAAGGGGAAATCAAAAAATACCTAGAAACAAATGACAATGGAGACACGACGACCCAAAACCTATGGGACGCAGCAAAAGCAGTGCTAAGAGGGAAGTTTATAGCAATACAAGCCTACCTCAAGAAACAGGAAACATCTCGAATAAACAACCTAACTTTGCACCTAAAGCAATTAGAGAAAGAAGAACAAAAAAACCCCAAAGCCAGCAGAAGGAAAGAAATTATAAAGATCAGGTCAGAAATAAATGAAAAAGAAATGAAGGAAACAATAGCAAAAATCAATGAAACCAAAAGCTGGTTCTTTGAGAAGATAAACAAAATTGATAAACCATTAGCCAGACTCATCAAGAGAAAAAGGGAGAAGACTCAGATCAATAGAATTAGAAATGAAAAAGAGAAGTAACCACTGACACTGCAGAAATACAAACGATCATGAGAGATTACTACAAGCAACTCTATGCCAATAAAATGGACAACCTGGAAGAAATGGACAGATTCTTAGAAATGCACAAACTGCCGAGACTGAACCAGGAAGAAATAGAAAATATGAACAGACCAATCACAAGCACTGAAATTGAAACTGTGATTAAAAACCTTCCAACAAACAAAAGCCCAGGACCAGATGGCTTCACAGGTGAATTCTATCAAACATTTAGAGAAGAGCTAACACCTATCCTTCTCAAACTCTTCCAAAATATTGCAGAGGGAGGAACACTCCCAAACTCATTCTACGAGGCCACCATCACCCTGATACCAAAACCAGACAAAGATGTCACAGAGAAAGAAAACTACAGGCCAATATCACTGATGAACATAGATGCAAAAATCCTCAACAAAATACTAGCAAACAGAATCCAACAGCACATTAAAAGGATCATACACCATGATCAAGTGGGGTTCATCCCAGGAATGCAAGGATTCTTCAATATACGCAAATCAACCAATGTGATACATCATATTAACAAATTGAAGGAGAAAAACCATATGATCATCTCAATAGATGCAGAGAAAGCTTTCGACAAAATTCAACACCCATTTATGTTAAAAGCCCTGCAGAAAGTAGGCATAGAGGGAACTTTCCTCAACATAATAAAGGCCATATATGACAAACCCACAGCCAACATTGTCCTCAATGGTGAAAAACTGAAACCATTTCCACTAAGATCAGGAACAAGACAAGGTTGCCCACTCTCACCACTATTATTCAACATAGTTTTGGAAGTGTTAGCCACAGCAATCAGAGAAGACAAAGAAATAAAAGGAATCCAAATCGGAAAAGAAGAAGTAAAGCTGTCACTATTTGCAGATGACATTATACTATACATAGAGAATCCTAAAGATGCTACCAGAAAACTCCTAGAGCTAATCAATGAATTTGGTAAAGTAGCAGGATACAAAATTAATGCACAGAAATCTCTTGCATTTCTATACACTAATGACGAAAAATCTGAAAGTGAAATTAAGAAAACACTCCCGTTTACCATTGCAACAAAGAGAATAAAATATCTAGGAATAAACCTACCTAAGGAGACAAAAGACCTGTATGCAGAAAATTATAAGACACTGATGAAAGAAATTAAAGATGATACAAATAGATGGAGAGATATACCATGTTCCTGGATTGGAAGAATCAACATTGTGAAAATGACTGTACTATCCAAAGCAATCTACAGATTCAATGCAATCCCTATCAAACTACCACTGGCATTTTTCACACAACTGGAACAAAAAATTTCACAATTTGTATGGAAACACAAAAGACCCCGAATAGCCAAAGCAATCTTGAGAACGAAAAATGGAGCTGGGGGAATCAGGCTCCCTGACTTCAGACTATATTACAAAGCTTCAGTAATCAAGAGAGTTTGGTACTGGCACAAAAACAGAAATATAGATCAATGGAACAGGATAGAAAGCCCAGAGATAAACCCACACACATATGGTCACCTTATCTTTGATAAAGGAGGCAAGCATATACAGTGGAGAAAAGACAGCCTCTTCAATAAGTGGTGCTGGGAAAATTGGACAGGTACATGTAAAAGTATGAAATTAGAACACTCCCTGACACCATGCACAAAAATAAACTCAAAATGGATTAAAGACCTAAGTGTAAGGGCAGACACTATCAAACTCTTAGAGGAAAACATAGGCAGAACACTCTATGACATACATCACAGCAAGATTCTTTTTGACCCAGCTCCCAGAGAAATGGAAATAAGAACACAAATAAACAAATGGGACCTAATGAAACTTAAAAGCTTTTGCACAGCAAAGGAAACCATAAACAAGACCAAAAGACAACCATCAGAATGGGAGAAAATATTTGCAAATGAAGCAACTGACAAAGGATTAATCTCCAAGATTTACAAGCAGCTCATGCAGCTCAATAACAAAAAAACGAACAACCCAATCCAAAAATGAGCAGAAGACCTAAATAGACATTTCTCCAAAGAAGATATACAGATGGCCTACAGACACATGAAAGAACGCTCAACATCATTAATCATTAGAGAAATGCAAATCAAAACTACAATGAGATATCATCTCACACCGGTTAGAATGGCCATCATCAAAAAATCTAGAAACAATAAATGCTGGAGAGGATGTGGAGGAAAGGGAACCCTCTTGCACTGTTGGTGGGAATGTAAGTTGATACAGCCACTATGGAGAACAGTATGGAGGTTCCTTAAAAAACTAAAAATAGAACTACCATACGACCCAGCAATCCCAATACTGGGCATATACCCTGAGAAAACCATAGGTCAAAAAGAGTCATGTACCAAAATGTTCATTGCAGCTCTATTTACGATAGCCAGGACATGGAGGCAACCTAAATGTCCATCGACAGATGAATGGATAAAGAAGATGTGGCACATATATACAATGGAATATTACTCAGTCATAAAAAGAAATGAAATGGAGGTATTTGTAATGAGGTGGATGGAGTTAGAGTCTGTCATACAGAGTGAAGTAAGTCAGAAAGAGAAAAACAAATACAGTATGCTAACACATATATACGGAATCTAAGGGGAAAAAAAAAAAAAGGCCATGAAGAACCTAGTGGCAAGACGGAATAAAGACACAGACCTACTAGAGAATGGACTTGAGGATATGGGGCGGGGTGGGGTGAGATGTGACAGGGTAAGAGAGTGTCATGGACATATATACACTACCAAATGTAAAATAGATAACTAGTGGGAAGCAGCCGCATAGCACAGGGAGATCAGCTCAGTGCGTTGTGACCACCTAGAGGGGTGGGATGGGGAGGGTGGGAGGGAGGGAGATGCAAGAGGGAAGAGATATGGGAACATATTGTATATGTATAACTGATTCACTTTGTTATAAAGCAGAAGCTAACACACCATTGTAAGGCAATTATACTTCAATAAAGATGTTTAAAAAAAAATAAAATAGCTCAGCCAGTCACTAAACAAATTTAAAATGTGAACAAAAATAGGAAGGCAGATGTGGGGAGACAATAAATCAGAATTTCTACAATATATTATCTATAATCACCAGGTTGCAACAAAAAATTATAAAGTATGCAAAGAAACCAAAAAGTCTGACCAATACACAGGGAAAAAAAAAATGCAAGTAACAAAAACTGTCTGTGAGAGGGTCCAGATATTGAAGAAACCTGCAAAGACTTCATGGTAGACATCATAAATACATTCAAATAAACAATGGAAACCATGCTTAATAATGAAAAAGTTTACTTCATGCCTCATCAAATAGAGAATATCAATAGAGATAAAAAATATTTTAAAAAAATGAAATTCTGGAGTCGAAGAGTACACTGAAATGAAAAACTTACTAGAGGTGCTCAAGAGGAGATGTAAACTGGCAGAAGTAATTAGCTAATTTGAAGATAGATAATAGAGATGAGGTATTTCAAATAATTAACATTTAAAATATTTTATTGTAAAAAATATTTTGTTATTATCCTGGATAATGTAATTGATTTTCAAATATTAAACCTAACTTGTATTCCTTGTATAAACTTAAATGGTCCAAAATGTATTATTCTGTCTTATGCATACTGCTGGCTTCAATTTTGATAATGTTTTAATTAAGGATGATTGTGTCTGTGTTCATTAGAAATATTGGTCTATAACTGGTTTTCTTACAATGTCTTTATTAGGTTTTTGTATCAAATTAGCCTAATTCCATAAAATGTGGGTGGGTGTTTTCTCTGCCTCTATTCTCTGAAAGGTTTTTATAAGATTAGT
Source organism: Balaenoptera borealis (assembly GCF_965194805.1). Classification (NCBI taxonomy): domain Eukaryota; kingdom Metazoa; phylum Chordata; class Mammalia; order Artiodactyla; family Balaenopteridae; genus Balaenoptera; species Balaenoptera borealis. The sequence goes on along the minus strand of NC_138863.1, from coordinate 124,019,065 downwards.
ATTCCACCTAAATATTTGGTATAATTCACTGGTGAAACTTGTAGACTTTTAGATTTCTTTGAATAGTAATAAAAAATTTCTGCTTTTTTTTTTTTTTTCACTTTACTTCATCCTGAAGATATCCTTTTGCATTTCTTTTATGTGACAAAATATTTGTCTTCCATTTTGAAGAACATTTTCACTGATTATAGAATTCTTTCTTTTTCAGAACTTTAAAAATATTATTCTATTATCTTATGGCCTCCATTGTCCCTGGACTTTTCTTTCTTTCTTTCTTTCTTTCTTTCTTTCTTTCTTTCTTTCTTTCTTTCTTTCTTTCTTTCTTTCTTTCTTTCTTTCTTTCTTTCTTCCTTCCTTCCTTCCTTCCTTCCTTCCTTCCTTCCTTTCTTTCTTTCTTTCTTTCTTTCTTTCTTTCTTCTTCCTTCCTTCCTTCCTTTCTTCCTTCCTTCCTTTCTTTTTATTGGGGTATAGTTGTTTTATAACATTGTATTAGTTTCTACAGTAGAGCAAAGTGAAGTAAAGTTCCCTGTGCTAAAGAGCAGGTTCTCATTAGTTATCTATTTTATACATATTAGTTGGTGAGTATATGTCAATCCCAATTTCCCAATTCACCCCACACACCTTTCCTCACTTGCTGTCCGTATGTTTGTTCTCTACATCTGTGTCTTTATTTCTGCCTTGCGAACAGGTTCATCTGTACCATTTTCTAGATTCCACATATATGCATTAATATACAATATTTGTTTTACTCTTTCTGACTTACTTCACTCTGTATGACAGTTTCTAGGTCCATCCATGTCTCTACAAATGACCCAATTTTGTTCCTTTTTACGACTGAGTTGTGTTCCATTGTATATATGTACTACATCTTCTTTATCTATTCATGTGTCATTGGGCATTTAGGTTGTTTCCATGATCTGTCTATTGTAAATATTGCTGCAATGAACATTGGGGTGCATGTGTCTTTTTGAGTTATGGTTTTTTCTCAGGGTATATGTCCAGTAGTCCGATTGCTGGGTCATATGATAGTTCTATTTTTAGTGTTTTAAGGAACTTGCATACTGTTCTCCATAGTGACTGTGTCAATTTACATTCCCACCAACAGTGCAAGAGGGTTCCCTTTTCTCTACACTCTCTCCAGCATTTATTGTTTGTAGATTTTTTGATGTTGGTCATTCTGACAGGTGTAAGGCACCACCTCATTGTGGTTTTGATTTGCATTTCTATAGTAATTAGTGATGTTGAGCATCTTTTCATGTGCCTAATGGCCATCTGTATGTCTTCTTTGGAGAAATGTCTACTTAGGTATTCTGACCATTTTTTAATTGGGTTCTTTGTTTTTTTGGATATTGAGCTGCATGAGCTGTTTGTATATTTTGGAGATTAATCCTCTGTCAGCTGATTGGTTTGCAACTATTTTCTCCCATTCTGAGGGATGTCTTTTTGTCTTTTGTATGGTTTCCTTTGTTGTACAGAAGATTTTAAGTTTCATTAGATCCCATTTGTTTATTTTTGTTTGTATTTCTGTTACTCTAGAAGGTGGGTCAAAAAAGACCTTGCTGTGATTTGTGCCAGAGAGGGTTCTTCCTATGTTTCCTCTAAGAGTTTTATAGTGTCCAGTCTTACATTTAGGTATTTAATCCATTTTGAGTTTATAATTGTGTATAGTGTTAGGGAGTGTTCTAATTTAATTCTTTTACATGTAGCTGTCCAGTTTTCCAAGCGCCACTTATTGAAGAGACTCTCTTTTCTCCATTGTATATTCTTGCCTCCTTTGTCATAGATTAATTTACCATAGGTGAGTGCATTTATCTCTGGGCTTTCTATCTGTTCCATTGAGCTACATTTCTGTTTTCATGTCAGTACTATACTGTCTTGATTACTGTAGCTTTGTAGTATAGTCTAAAGTCAGAGAGCCTGAGTCCTCCAGGTCTGTTTTTTTTTTTTTTTTTTTTAAATCAAGACTGCTTTGGCTATTCGGGGTCTTTTGTGTCTCCATACAAATTTTAAGATTTTTTTGTTCTAGTTCTGTAAAAAATGCCATTGTTAATTTGATAGGAATTGCACTCAATCAGTAGATTGGTTTGGGTACTATAGTCATTTTCACAATACTGATTCTTCCAATCCAAGAACATGGTATATCTCTCCATCTGTTTGTGTCATCTTTGATTTCTTTCATCAGTGTTTTATAGTTTTCTGAGTACAGGACTTTTACCTCATTAGGTAGGTTTAATCATAGGTATTTTATTCTTTTTGTTGTGATGGTGATGGGATTGTTTCCTTAATTTCTCTTTCTGATCTTTCAATGGTAGTGTATAGAATTGCATGAGATTTCTGTGAATTAATTTTGTATCCTGCAACTTTATCAAATTCATTGATTAGCTCTAGCAGTTTTCTGGTCGCATCTTTAGGATTTTCTATGTATAGTATCATGTCATCTGCAAACAGTGACATTTTTACATCTTCTTTTCCAATTTGAATTCCTTTTATTTTTTATTTCTTCTCTGATTGCCAAGGTGAGAACTTCCAGAACTATGTTGAACAAGGGTGGTGAGAATGGAAATCCTTGTCTTGTTCCTGATCTTAGAGGAAATGTTTCAGTTTTTCACCATTGAGAATGATGTTTACTGTGGGTTTGTCGTATATGGCCTTTATTATGTTGAGGTAGGTTCCCTCTATGCCCACTCTCTGGAGAATTTTTGTCATAAATTGATGTTGAATTTTGTCAAAAGCTTTTTCTGCATCTATTGAGATGATCATATGGTTTTGATTCTTCAGTTTGTTATTATGGTGTATCACATTGACTGTTTTGCATATATTGAAGAATTCTTGCATCTCTGGAATAAATCCCACTTGATCATGGTGTATGATCCTTTTAATGCGTTGTTGGATTCTGTTTGCTTGTATTTTGTTGAGGATTTTTACATCTATATTTATCAGTGATACTGGTCTGTAATTTTCTTTCTTTTTGTAGTATCTGTGTTTGGTTTTGGTATAGGTGATGGTGGCCTCATAGAATGAGTTGGGAGTGTTCCTCTGCAATTTTTTGGAAGAGTTTGAGAAGGATGGGTGTTAGCGCTTCTCTAAATGTTTATTAGAATTCACCTGTGAAGACATCTGGTCCTAGTCTTTTGTTTGTTGGAAGATTTTTAATCACAGTTTCAATTTCATTGCTTTTGATTGGTCTGTTTATAATTTCTATTTCTTCCTGGTTCAGTCTTGAAAGATTATACCTTTCTAAGAATTTGTCCATTTCTTCCAGGTTGTCCATTTTATGGACATAGAATTGCTGGTAGTAGTCTCTTATGATCCTTTGTATTTCTGACGTGTCCCTTGTAACTTCTCCTTTTTCATTTCTAAATTTATTGATTTGAGTCCTCTCCCTCTTTTTCTAGATGAGTCTGGCTAAAGGTTTATCAGTTTTGTTTATCTTTTCAAAGAACCAGCTTTCAGTTTTACTGATTTTTGCTATTGTTTTCTTTGTTTCTATTTCATTTATTTCTGCTCTGATCTTTATGATTTCATTCCTTCAACTAACTTTGGAGTATTTTGTCCTCTCTCTAGTTCCTTTAGGTGTAGGTTAGATTGTTTATTTGAGATTTTTCTTGTTTCTTGAGGTAGGATTCTATTGCTATAAAATTCCCTCTTAGAACTGCTTTTGCTGTGTCTCACAGGTTTTGGGTTATCATGTTCCATTGTCTTTTGTCTCTAGGTATTTTTTTTTTTAATTACTCTTTGATTTCTTCAGGGATCTCTTGGTTACTTAGAAGCACATTGTTTAGCCTCCATGTGTTTGTGTTTTTTTACAGTTTTTTCCCTGTAATTGATTTCTAATCTCATATCGTTGCAGTTGGAAAAGATGCTAGATATGATTTCAATTTTCTTAAATTTATCAAGGCTTGATTTGTGACCCAAGATGTGATCTATCCTGGAGAATGTTCCATGTGCACTTGAGCAGAAAGTGTATTCTTCTGCCTTCAGGTGGAATGTCCTATAAATATCAATTAAATCTATCTGGGCTATTGTGTCATTTAAAGCTTGTGTTTCCTTATTTATTTTCTTTCTGGATGATCTATCCATTGGTGTAAGTGAGGTGTTAAAATCCCCCACTATTATTGTGCTACTGTTGATTTCCCTTTTATGGCTGTTAGCATTCACCTTATGTATTGAGGTGCATATGTTGGGTGCATATATATTTATAATTGTTATGTTTTTTTCTTAGATTGATCCTTTGATCATTATGTAGTGTCCTTCCTTATCTCTTGTAACAGTCTTTATTTTAAAGTCTATTTTATCTGATATGAGTATTGCTACTCCAGTTTTCTTTTGATTTCCATTTGCATGGAATATCTTTTTCCATCCCCTCACTTTCAGTCTGTATGTGTCCCTAGGTCTGAAGTGGGTCTCTTGTAGACAGCCTATATACGGGTCTTGTTTTTGTATCCATTCAACCAGTCTGTGTCTTTTGGTTGGAACATTTAATCCACTCACATTTAGGGTAACTGTCGATATGTACGTCCTATTACCATTTTCTTAATTGTTTTGACTTTGTTTTTGTAGTTCTTTTTCTTCTCTTGTGTTTCCCACTTAGAGAAGTTCCTTTAGCTTTGTTGTAGAACTGGTTTTATGATGTTGAATTCTCTTAGCTTTTGCTTGTCTGTAAAGCTTTTGATTTCTCATTTGAATCTGAATGAGATCCTTGCTGGGTAGAGTAATCTTGGCTGTAGGTTTTTCCCTTTCATCACTTTAAATGTATCCTGCCACTCACTTCTGGCCTGCAGAATTTCTGCTGAAAGGTCAGCTGATAACCTTATGGGGATTCCCTTGTATGTTATTTGTTGCTTTTCCCTTGCTGCTTTTAATATTTTTTCTTTGGATTTAATTTTTTATAGTTTGATTAATATGTGTCTGGGCATGTTTCTTCTTTGGTATTTTCTGTATGGGACTCTCTGTGCTTCCTGGAGTTGATTGACTATTTCCTTTCCCATGTTAGGGAAGTTTTCGACTATAATCTGTTTGAATATTTTCTCAGACACTTTCTCTTTTCTTCTTGGACCCCTATAATTCGAATGTCGGTGCATTTAATGTTGTCCCAGAGGTCTCTGAGACTGTCCTCAATTCTTTGCATTCTTTTTTCTTTATTGTGCTCCATGACAGTTGTTTCCACCATTCCATCTTCCAGCTCACTTATCCTTTCTTCTGCATCAGTTATTCTGCTATTGATTCCTTCTAGAGTATTTTTAATTTCAGTTATTGTGTTGTTCATCACTGTTTGTTTGTTCCTTTGTTTTCTAGGTACTTGTTAAATGTTTCTTGTATTTTCTCCATTCTGTTTCTGAGATTTTGGATCATCTTTACCATCATTCCTCTGAATTCTTTTTCAGGTAGACTGCCTGTTTCTTCTTCATTTGTTTGGTATTGTGGGTTTTTACCTGGCTCCTTCATCTGTAGCATATTTCTCTGTCTTCTTTCATTTAACTTACTGTGTTTGGGGTCTCCTTTCTGCAGGCTGCAGGGTTGTAGTTTCTCTTATTTCTGGTGTCTGCCTGCAGTGGGTGTGGTTGTTCCAGTGGTTTGTGTAGGCTTTCTGAGGGGGGAGACTGGTGCCTGTGTTCTTGGTGTTGGAGATGGATCTTGTTCCTCTGATGAGCAGGGTCACATCCAGTGACAATGTGTGTTTTGTGGTATCTGTGAGCTTATCATGACTTTAGGCAGCCTGTCTACTAATGGGAGTGGTGGTGCTCCTGTCTTGCTAGTTGTTTGGTATGAGGTGTCCAGCGCTGGAGCTTGCTGGCTGTTGGGGGGAGCCTGGTCTTGGTTTTGAGATAGAGACTTCTGGAGGAACTCTTGCCAATTAGTACCCCCTGGGGCTAGGAATTCTCTGGCAGTTCAATGTCCTGGACTCCCCTCTCCCACCTCAGAGTCTCAGACCAACCCCTGTCTGGAGCATGAAGACCCTGCAAGCTGCACAGAGGAAAGAAAGAAAATGAACAGACACACACAAAGAAACACACACACACACACACACAAGAAAAGAAATTGAACAGACAAACAAAACCCAAGACAAAAGTTAGAAGCAAAACCAAAAAGACAAAAACACACAAAGGGTCACACACACATACACAAAAGTGAAAACCAAAAAAAAGGGAGCAACCAAACAAATAAATGAACCCAAAAAAGAAACAAACACTAAAAACTAAACTAACAAAAACAAAAACAAATCAAAAGCAGAAAGCAAACTCTAGGTAGGTCTGTGGACCTGCTGTGGACACTGTGCAACCAGCTTAGACTCTGATCTGGCCCATCTCCTGAGTGTACTTGCCCCCAAAGTCCACAGCCTCTATTGTGGGACCACTTGTCTATGCAGATATTCTACACATGCAGGGTTTACCAAGCCAATTGTGGGGACTTAATCCACTGCTCCTGTGGCTGCATGGAGAGATTTCCCTTTCTCTTCTTTGGTCGCACTTCCCTTGGAGTTCAGCTTTAGTTTTGGCCCCTCCTCTGCATGTGGGCCACCCTCAGGAGTCTGTTCTTTGCCTAGGCAAGAGGGGGCAAAAGCAGCGGCTGATTAGGGCTCAGGTCTGGGAGAGGGAGGGATATGGCAGTCACAATTGGGATGGAAGGGGTGTGCCCACAGCGGCAGAGGCCAGTGGGAAATTGCAACAGCCAGAGGCACACTGTTTGCTCTCCTGGGGACGTTGGCCCTGGATCATGGGACCCTCATCAGTGGCAGGCTGCACAGGCTCCCAGGAAGGTGTGGGTGCTTGCTCACAGGACCCTTGGTGGTGGCAGTGGCAGCAGTAGCCATTGCGCCCACCTCTGGTGTCCGAGATAGCAGGTGCAGCTCGCTCCGGGCACTAGAGCTCATGCAGGCAGTGCCCTACTCTCTGTGAGCACATGGAGAAAGAAGCTCCTAGGGCAGACCCAACTTCTCCTCGAGCACCTCACAACAATGGTCTCTTGCCTCTCTGGCAGGTCCAGGTTTCTTCCTGGACTCCCTCAGTTGTGGCACACTAACCCCCTCCGGCTGTCTTCACGCAGCCAGCCCTGGTCCTCTCCCTGGGGTCTGACCTCTGAAGACCAAGCCTCAGCACCCAGCACCCACCCACCCCAGTGGGTCAACAGACAACCTCTCAGGCTGGTGAGTGCTGGTCAGCACCAATCCTCTGTGTGGGTTTCTCTCTGCTTTGACCTCTGCTCCCTTGTTGCTGCGCTCTCTTCTGTGACTCCGAAGCTTCCCCTCGCCCCATCCCCTCCAGTGAGGGGACTTCCTAGTGTGTGGAAAATTTTCCTCCTTCACAGCTCCCTCCCATAGGTGCAGGTCCCATCCTGATTCCTTTGTCTCTTTTTTATTTTCCTTTTTTCTTTTACCCTACCTAGTTACATGAAGATTTTCTTGCCTTTTTGGAAGTCTGATGTCTTCTGTCAGAGTTCAGTAGATGTTCTGTAAGAGTTTTTCCACATGTAGATGTATTTTTGATGTATTTGTAGGGACATAGGTGATCTTCAAGTGTTACTCCTTTGCCATCTTCCCAAAAACACCCCTGGACATCTTATAATTGGTCTCTTATTTGTAATATGCTTTTAAATTTTTTTTATTTATTTTTTTTATTTGGTTGTGCCAGGTCTTAATTGCGGCATGTGGCAGCTTTAGTTGTTGCATGCAGGATCTTTAGTTGCAGGATGTGAGATCTTTAGTTGCAGCATGCAAGTTCTTAGTTGCAGTATGCAGGATCTAGTTCCCTGACCAGGGATTGAACCTGGGCCCCCTGCATTGGGAGATTGGAGTCTTAACCACCAAACCACAAGGGAAGTCCCATAATGTGCTTTTAAAAATTATTTTATCTCTCTTTCCAGCATGTTGACTATAATGTGTCTAAGAATGATCTTCTCTGGATTTATCCTGCTCAGGGTTTCCTGAAATTCTTGGACATATTTGTTGTTTATTTTGTGAAATTTGACAATTTGGGGCATTTTTTTCAGTACACTTTCTGTCTTCTTCTACCTTTCTTTTCCCCTTTTGCAACTTTGTTTACATATATATTAGACAACTTCATATTGTTCTACATGTAACTATGGCTCCATTAACTTAGTTTTTCATCCTTTTTTCCTCTGTGAAACAGATTGCATAATGTATATTTTTCCACTTTTAGTTCCTTGATTCTTTCTTCTGCTACCTTTTTTTCATTACACCAGTACATTGAACTTTTATTTCCGATATTCTACTTTTTAATTTTAGAATTCAAAATTGTTCTGATTTTTTATCATTTGCATTACTATGTTGCTATTTACCATCTGTTCATTCAGTATGCCATCTTTTTTATGCTATTCAGCATATTTATAATAGGTTTTTCAAAATGCTTGTCTGATAATTCCAACATCTGTGTGAACTGTAGATTTGTCTCTATTGGCTGACTTTTTCTCTTAACTATGAATTGTATTTTCATGTTTCTTCTCCTGTATACTGTTTTGATTGTATGATGAACATTATATGTACATAAATTATAGGGCTTCTGCTTTTTGTTTTTGTTCTCTGAATAACATTGCTTTTTGTTTAAATAGGTAGATAAATTACTTGCTGACAACCTTGAACTTCTGGATGCTTGGTTTCATATATTGTTAGTTATGTTTAAGTTTGACCTTTGTGTCGGTGAAAATCCTTAAGCGTAGTGTATATTCTTTACTCATTAACTATGACCTTTCTTGGGTTTCAGTAGGGAGCTTGGTGAATTGTTCCTCTAACTTAGTGGAATTAAAAATATACATTCTATCTCCTCTTTGGTGGAGGAGAGTTGAAGTCTCTGTGCACATTCTTTTAGTTTCCCATCCATTACCTTCCATCAGACTCTCTGTTGTCTTTCCCACACTTGCACAGTTCATGGATCAGATATGGATATGACATCAGTTCACATACGGATTTCAAGTGTTCTCTTTTTGTGGCTTCTTTCTTTTCTGGAATTCTAACTCTGCTTTCTGGAAGCCCCAGAATAGGCCTCTGTGCTGCATGTTCTAGAGCATGCCCTCAGAAGAAAAAAACCATATGAATATAAACCTCTCTAAGTCTTGCATTTTTAAAAGATATTTAAAAATTATAATTTAGTTGTTATTTAAAAAGTCTATTACCACCATTATTTTTGTCTACTTAGTTAAGGATATGTCATAAATAGAATGATTTGAGTACTTTTCTTTGAAACGGACCTCCTTGCTGAAGTCATAATTATGTATAAGTTATCTATTTACATTTCTGTTTATTTCAATGGGAGATTGTATTTCTTTCAAATAATAACATTTCCTTCTAATTGCTTGTGTTATTTTTATTAGTTTAACTTTATTTGTATTATTGGGTTGGCTAGCACCTTTGTACTATTATTCAACCTTAATTATTATTATTATTACTATTATTATTTTCTTAGATAATATTTTTTTAAATTACATTATGGAACACTTTGCTAGTTTGCTAAGTTTAACCCATTTAAAAAATAGGTCTAGATATTGAATGTCATTATGCTTTTTCAGTATCTCTTAGGACAATCATACATCTACTCTTTGTTCTTTGGCTTAAAGATAGAATGAATGCTATTAATAGCTATCATGATAATGAATCATTTGAGTGTTCCAGAATGAATATTACTTGGTCAGAGAGTAATACTTTAATACATCATTGGGTTTTACTTTCTAATAATTTATTTAGAATTATTGAATCACTATTAACAAATGAAATAGTATGATATTTTCTTTTTTCCACATATTTGTATGGTTATAATGCAAAGTTTATAAGCTTCGAATATATATTAGGAAGCTAACGTCTATGCTTGGGAACTCTTAAATACTGAATGAATCCAGGTGTTCCTTGAATAACATAGGGTTGAACTATGTGGGTCCCCTTATACAAAGATTTTTTTTTAAGTAAATATGTACTTGCCTTCCATATTCACTGGTCTAGTATCCATGGATTCATTCAACCATGGATTGACATTTCCATCCAGAGTTTGTTGAATCTGGGAATGGGAAACCCAAGGATATGGAGGGCCAAATGTATTCATTGTACTCTCCATTTTATATAAGGGACTTGAGCATCCACAAATTGTGGTATACAAAGGGGACTCCTGGAACCAATCCCTTGAAGATACTAAGGAAAGAGTGTATTTATTTTGATTAAAAGCTCATAAAAACTCAATAGTCAAGGCTTCTTGTGGGCTTATATTTTTTTCCAATTTATACATGATTACATTTATTTCTTTTAGAATTTCTACCTCTTCTTCACTCAATGTAGTTTTTATTTTTTTATATTGTAGTTCTTTTCAGACAAATCTTAAAATGCATTAACATTAATTAGTATGATAAGTTCCTTTGGAATATTTTATTTGATTGTATCTGTTGTCATTTAGTTGTATATAAACCACTAGTTTTCTTTTTTTAAGACTTCATTATCATAGAAGTTTTAACTTACCACAAAATTGAAGGAGAGAACAGAAATTTCCCATATGCCCCCTGCCCCTACACATGAATAGCCTCACCTATTATCAACATCACTCTCCAGAATTGTGCATTATTTTTTTACCAAGGTTTTTCCTACAGTGACACATCATAATCACCCAAAGTCAATTGTTTACCTTAGGGTTCCATCTTGGTGCTGTACATTCTATGTGTTTGGACAAAAGTATAAATGCATATATCTATCATTAAAATATCATACAGAGTATTTCATTCTCCTAAAAGTCCTCTGTGTTCTGCCTATATATCTCTCCTTCCCACCTAAACCCCCATGATCTCTGATCTTTTTATTGTCTCCATATTTGTGCCTTTTCCAGAATCTCATATAGTTGGAACCATACAGTGTATAGCTTTTCATATCAGATTCTTTCCCTTCTAATATACATTTATGGTTCCTCCATGCCTTTTTATGGCTTGAAAGCTCATTTCTTTTCAGCACTGATTAATATTCCACTATCTAGATGTACCACACTTTATTTGCCATTTCCTTGCTGAAGGACATCTTGGTCTCTTCCAATGATCAGCAATCATGAATAAAGCTACTATGCACATCTCTTTGCAGGTTTTTGTGTGGACGTAAGTTTTCAACTACTTCGGGTAAACACCAAGGACTATGATTGCTGGATTTTATGAATAAGAGTGTGTTTAGTTTTGCAAGGAATTGCTGAACTGTTCTTCAAAGTGGCTATAGAATTCTGCGTTTCCATCAGCAATGTTGGATAGTTCCTGTTGCTCTACATCTTTGCCAGCATTCAGTGTTGTCAGTGATCTGGATTTTGATCACTTTGGTAGATGTGTGAAGGTATTTCATGATTGTCTTAATTTGTATTTCCCAGATGACATATGATGTCGAGCATATTTCATTTACTTATTTGTCATCTGTATGTCTTCTTTGGTGAGGTCTCTGTTCAGGTCTTTGGCCCACTTTTTAATAGGGCTGTTTTTTGTTTTTTTTTTTTTTAATCATTGAAATTTTTAAAAGTTCTTTAGACATTTTGGATAGCAGTCCTTTAACAGATGTGTATTTTTCAAATATGTTTTCCCAGTAGGGACTTGTCGTCTAATTGTCTTGATATTGTCTTTCAGGGAGCAGAGTTTTTCATTTTAATGAAGTCCAGCTTATCAATTATTTATTTCACAGATTGTGTCTTTGGTGCTGTATCTAAAAGGGCATTGTCATACCCAAGGTCAGTTAGGTTTTCTCTGCTGTTGTCTTCTGGGAGTTTTACACTTTTGCATTTTACATTTAGGTATATGGTCCATTTTAAGTTAATTTTTGTGAAGAGTGTAAGTTCTCTGTCTAGATTCTTTTCTTTTTTTGTATGTAGATGTCCAGTTATTTTAGCACAATTTGTTGACAAGACTGTATTCACTCCATTGTATTACCTTTGTTCCTCTGTCAAAGATCAGTTGACTGTATTTATGTGGGTCTATTTCTGGGCTCTCTATTCTGTTCCATTGATCGATTTGTCTATTCTTTCTGTCTTGATTACTGCTTTGGGTATTTTCTAGCTTTTCTTTTACTTATTTGTACTAGCAATTGTTTGTCTATTTCCTTGACTATTTTCAAAGTTTAATTACTTAGATTTACTTATCAATTTTAATGTTATTTACTTTTAAAAAATTGTATGGAGCCTATTTCTTTTATATAGTTCACCATGTTAATGTAATTTTGTCTTGTTTAGGAAATCCTATGAACTTAGAGTAGTAAAGATAATTTCCTACATCCTCTTTCAAAACTTGTAAAGTTTTGCTCTTTATATTTAAGTTGTTAATCCAATGGCAATTAACATTTGGAATAGTGTGAGGTCAGAGTACTAGTTCCTACATTAACAACCAACTGTCCCAACATTATTTTCTGAGTGCTGCACACAGTCTCATTTGTTTATTCATTCAATTGATATTTATTGAGCACCTACTATGTGCCAGTAATAATTTCAGGTATTATATTTCACAGAAATATTAAGGAACTTGGGATACAACAGTGAAAAATATAGAATCCTGTCCTTAATGGAGCTTATGCTATTTACTATATGGAAAGGGAGACATATAGTAAAGAGTAACATAGTAAATTATTATCACATAGAATATGTCAGAAGTGGGTGAATGCTATTAAAAATAAGAACAGGTCAAGCTGAATGGGAGAGTTTTATTGCAATTTAGAATGTTTAAGATAGAATTAACTAAAACATAAAATTTGGGCAAAAGTCTAAATGATAGAGGCTATGAACATTATTGATAGAACAGCCACTTCAAAAGCCCTGAAGCAATAAAATGCTTGCTATTTTTACAGAAAACTAAGAGGCCAGAATGTTGCAGAAAGAAAGAGGAAGGAGGAAAGACTGGAAGATGAGGTGCAGGAGTAAATGGAGTAAGGGGAGGGCTAGAATATGTGAGTTCTTTGGGCCACGACAAAGATGCTGGTCTTTATTAAGTGAGATAAGAAGTTGCTATGAGGTTTTAGCCAGGAGTGACAGATTTGACTGCTGCACTCTGGATAGTGTATCGTTGAAGAGGTGATGGTGAGGACGGCTCAGCTTACAGAGGGCAGTAAAGAGTGGCAAGGTTTGTGGCACACTTTGAAAGTAAAACCAAGAGGAGTTCCTAGTGGATTAATGGTTTTAGAATATTCCAAGAATGTGGGCTAGAATATTTGCCTAATCAGCTAGAAAGATTGACTTGCCATTACTGGGATGAGAATGGCTGTGGTGATAGATGTGTACAAAATCAAGGTGAGTGTTGGTCTGTTTTTTGGAAGTCTATTAGACACAATTTGTCTGCATTTTAATCTGTTTTGTACACTTCTTACTCCAGCCTCTTCTGCAGAGTCCAGTTCTGTGCCAACTTCAACCACCCTGTGGGTGTGCCACCTGGCAATGTTTTGCCTGAAGCTCATGTCATGCACTTCACACTTCATGCTTCAGAGGTTTCTCTACAGCTTGAAATAGTTTTGGGAACCACCTCTGTATTCATACATGCCTACTCCAAAGAGACCACCCAGGGGCAACATCTCCCAGATAAACAATTCTTAGATAGGCTTCATAAGACTCTTTATAAGGTCCCCAAATCTGAGAGTCTAAAACTCCCAAAGCTGGCCAGTGAAGTACAAGCAATAAAGGGAATGCAAATAAAGAATGTGTATCCAAGAGAAGGAAATGATCAACTGACAAATTCTACTGATACATCAAATAAAAGGAGGACTTAAGACTGACCATTGGGTTTATCAATCTGGAAGTCATTGGTGGGCCACGGCAAAAACAATTTTGGTGAAATTGTGGGTTCAAAAGGATGATTGGAGTTGGTTTGACAGAAAGTGAGAATAAAGAGTAAAATAAAAATAAAGAGTAAATTAAAAACTAGGAAGATTAATTAGGTCCCATTTGTTTATTTTCAGATGAATGGATAAAGAAGATGTGGCACATACATACAATGGAATATTACTCAGCCATAAAAAGGACTGAAACTAGGTCACTTGTAGAAACGTGGATGGACCTAGAGTCTGTCATACACAGTGAAGAAAGTCAGAAAGAGAAAAACAAATATCGTATATTAAAGCATATATGTGGAATCTAGAAAAATGGTACAAATGAACCTATTTGCAGGGCAGGAATAGAGACGCAGACATAGAGAATGGCTGTGTAGACACGGCGGGGTGGGATGAACTGGGAGATTGGGATTGACGTATGTGCGCTGCCATGTGTAAAACAGATAGCTAGTGGGAACCTGCTGTATAACACAGGGAACTCAGCTCGTTGCTCTGTGGTGACCTAGATGGGTGGAATGGGGGGATGGGAGGGAAGTCCAACAGGGAGGGGATATATGTATACATATAGCTGATTCACTTCATTGTACAGCAGAAACTAACAGAACATTGTAAAGCAACTATACCCCCATAAAACAAATTTAGGAAGAAAAACACCAGGTTTGCTTGTCCAGGTCATTCCCACTCACATTCCATGGTTCATATTCTGCCAGGGGAGCCAGGAATTGTAGTCTCACTGGGGAGTCATGATCAAACTATCTCTCTGTTGCTGGGGACAAAGCTAAGAACAAATATTCTTAGAAAAGTAGCAGTCTCCTTCAAAATCAGCTCATTTATTTTCAGAATTTCTTGTTTACTAATAAATGAATTTAGTATTTAAAACTATATATATATATTTCTTCCTAAGCTTGCTTTAGCTGTGGCTCAGTTTCTGTATAAAAAGAGGTTTTATTACATAATTTTCTTTGTTAAAATAAGAGTTACTTTTTCTTTTCAGACATGAGGCTTATTTACTTCTGCATTTGCATCTTATACTTATTTTTTACATTATGGTCAGAGAATATATTCTCTATGATGGTGAGTCTATAAAAGTTATTCAGACTTTTTTTTTCTGTCCTAGAATATACTCCATTTTATGTATGTTCATCATGTACTCAAAAGGAACCTGTATTCTCTATTTATCATGTATTAATTTCTATAGTTAGATCTTACTAAACTTGCTATTACAATTTTCTGTATAATTGCTTATTTTTGTTCACTCTCTTCCTTTTTGAGGTTATTTTATAATTTTAGTGTCATATTTAAATAGTTTATTTACTTGTATATTCTGTTATTTATCATTTTATGAAGGTTATATTGTTAAGTACATATGTGCTACTTTAATAGTATGTATTTGTCAATCCCCCTTTTATAATGCTTGTTTTCATTCTATTTTATAAGATATTAAAATTGTTTCATATTTATTGAGTTCTTTTCCAATTTTTTGTATTCCTTTTTAAAAATGTTTTTTTGTAGATAACATATTGTGTCTTGTTTTTCTGAACAATATAGTACTGAGAGTTTTTTGAGTGGTAAGTTAAAGGCACTTATGCACTTGCTGTAATTTCTCTTACTATCAGAACTCATTTCTCCCTTTTTGTTTCATTTTTTTTTTTTTTTTAATTTTTATTTATTTATTTATTTATTTCTGGCTGTGCTGGGTCTTCGTTTCTGTGCGAGGGCTTTCTCTAGTTGCGGCAAGTGGGGGTCACTCTTCATCGCGGTGCGGGGGCCTCTCATTATCGCGGCCTCTCTTGTTGCGGAGCACAGGCTCCAGTCGCTCAGGCTCAGTAGTTGTGGCTCACGGGCCTAGTTGCTCTGCGGCATGTGGGATCTTCCCAGACCAGGGCTCGAACCCGTGTTCCCTGCATTGGCAGGCAGATTCCCAACCACTGCGCCACCAGGGAAGCTCCCATATATTTTTGAATTGCCATGCTTTTCCCTTTTCCTTCCTGACTTTCGTTGGATAGAAACATTTTACTTGGATTATTTGAAAGCTATATATTTTATGTTTTCCATTAATGATTTGCTCTATTTATCTTTTTCCCGCTGAATTGTTATATTTAATAAAGTTTGTATTTCCCTCCAAACATGATAAGCAGTTTAGAATTCTCTCCTCCTCAGTCTGCACTGACTTCTACTGCATTGTGCCTCCCCCATTACACTGGTATTATCTACCGGACTTTTAGTGTTTTGTTATATGTTACACGATATTGGCTTTAAAATTCTTTCTCCTTTAAACAACAACACATTTTACAAATTTATTTATTTATTCTTACTTTTTCACAGCATTTTTCTGGTTTTATTTTATTTTGCTAAAAAAATTTCACTGAAGTATTTTCGAAGTGAGGTTTTGTAAAATGAACAATCTACAGTCCTGAATTCCTGAAAATACCTTTATTGTTTCTCCTCATTTAAAAGAATATGCAATTCCAGGATCAAAGTTACTGTAATTTTGAAGACAGTATTACATTTTTTTCCCCTCTATGTCCCATGTTGCTGATGAGACGTCTGACAAAATCTGGTTATTGAACCTTTATGAAGATCTGTTTTTAATGCCTGGAGGATTTCAGCATTTTACCTTTGCTTTTAATCTTCTTAAATTTCACTGGATATAGCTAAAAAAATATTCTTATCATTGTATTTGATATTCTATGATTCCTTTCAAACTGAGTTATTTCAACTTTTTTAATTAAAAAAATCTTATTGTTACTTTAAATATGTCTTTCCCTCTTCTATTTCCATATATATCTGTATTTCCATATATATGTGTATTTCTCTCCATATTTCTATAGACATATTTATTTTCATGTATATATAATTCCATTTCTGCTTTACAGATGTTTCCATTTCTCCTTGTATCTTATTTCTAGCTTGAAAAAAGTCTATATATCCTTCCATGATTTCTTTTGAATAAGTCTCTGATCTGATCTTTATGTTCAATAGTTTAGTCTCTAGTTCTACCTGTTCTACTATTTAATTCCACCTAGTGGACTCTCTCTCTCTCTCTCTCTCTCTCTCTCTCTCTCTCTCTCTCTCTCTCTCTATATATATATATATATATATATATATATATATATATCAGGTTTTCTGCTTGGTTCCACTGTATATCTGCATGGTTCTGCTTCATATTACCAATATTCTTATATGCTTATTTTAGTGCATGTATTATGTTTGACTAGCTAAATTGTGTATCAGTGGCATTAATTCCATTGGGTTTTATTAAAGTTGTTTAGTTTCTTCTCTTTACTTATCAGTGAGTAGATGACTTTGCATGCAAATTCATATTCACCCACAATATTAGTTTTATTGGTTGGCAATATTCACCAAGAAACCTAAACAAGGAGCATATACAGGTTCTGAGAGCCCTCACTAAGACAGACTGGGCAGATGGAATTTGCTCTTCCCTCAATAGGATGACTGGTTTTCTATTTAATATCTCACTAATACTAGCCTTTGTCAAGGGGAAGTCCCCTGACTTCACGTGAGCAGGGAACATGTGGACAGGGGAAAAAGAAGGAGGACATAGTCAATGGTCCTCATTGCAGCAGGTGAGCTTCCTTTGTCAAGGTGAACAGGTGCTGTTGTTGCTCTACCTCTTAGCAGTACCTGGGCAGGTGATGTTTCCCTTGGTGCAAAGAGCAAAGGAAGGTGCCAAAATGAGAGCTTCCCTCCAATCTATCTCACTTATGTTAGGCTGTTTTCTCTTCAGGCCACTGGTTTCTCACAGGGTTTATGCTACTCCAGAACTTTATCGTTCTCTTCCTGAACTTAGCTTGGGTTGGGTGGGGGGACCACAGCACTCATAGCTAGAGTATATTCCCCATTTTCCTGGGACTCTGGAGTCTCTTATAATTATTATAATCTCTTCCAAGTATATGGTTTAATCTTTCTCATCTTTCCACAGTTCAAGAAGGCTTGCAAGGAGTTAATCTATTAATTGGTCATTTCAAAGAAAGAGCTCTTAGTTTATTTAGCTTTTGAAATATTTTCCTTCCAGTGTACTAGCTTTATTTCTTATCTTACCTAAAATCTCTTCCTGATTTGTTTGAACTTATTTGTGTTTTATGTAAATTTGTTATTAGTATTTTTATATTACTAATAAAAATATTTATGATGAGGAATTTTCCTCTGAAAAAAATTCAGGCTCTGTCCTAAAAATTCTGTAAAATATTCTAATTTTATTACGTTCCAAGTAATCTTTGCCCTTGAATTGTTTTAAGGAAAACATTTAATTTCCAAATAGTCACTTTTTGTTTGTTTGTTTCTCAGTTTTTTTATTGTTTATTTTGTTTTAAATTTTGTTATTATCAAGACTATATCTTATAAACATTCATTTGAATATTTGTTGTGGGCACCTTTGATCTATAAAATTCTAAAAATTTATTTGAAAATTTACTGATGTTACTTTTATTTTCTTATCAAAATCTCCTTTAGTTGATGGTCTCCTGTTATTCAGTGTACTTCAAATTTAGGATTATTATAACTTCTCATGAATTCTATTTTCTATTCTTGTAATATGTTACTTTTCCTAACTGAAGATTTTAAGCTATAATTTTTTTATTGGGGTATAGTTGCTTTACAATGTTGTGTTAGTTTCTGCTGTACAACGAAGTGAATCAGCTATATGTATACATATATCCCCTCCCTGTTAGACCTCCATCCCAATCCCCCATCCCACCCATCTAGGTCATCATAGAGCACCAAGCTGAGCTCCCTGTGTTATACAGCAGGTTCCCACTAGCTATCTGCTTTACACATGGCAGTGCACATATGTCAATCCCAATCTCCCAATTCATCTCACCCCCCTGCCCTCCCCCATGTACATACATCCTTTCTCTACATCTATGTCTCTATTCCTGCCCTGCACATAGGTTCATTTGTACCATTTTTCTAGATTCCACATATATGTGTTAATATATGATATTTGTTTTTCTCTTTCTGACTTACTTCACTGTGTATGACAGACTCTAGGTCCATCCACGGCTCTACAAATGACCCAGTTTCATTCCTTTTTATGGCTGAGTAATATTCCATTGCATATATGTACCACATCTTCTTTATCCATTCATCTGTCAGTGGACATTTAAGTTGTTTCCATGTCCTGGTTATTGTAAATAGAGCTGCAATGAACATTGGGGTACATGACTCTTTTTGAATTATGGTTTTCTCAGGGTATATGCCCTGTAGTGGTATTGCTGGGTCATATGGGAGTTCTATTTTTAGTTTTGTAAGGAACCTCCATAGTGTTCTCCATAGTGGCTGTATCAATTTACTATAATTTTGATTTTAATATAATTTTGTGGCTTTGTTCATTTTTTATTTTTATTCTTCATTTATCATTTTTTATAATTACCTACATTTAAATGATTTTTATCCCAGGGTGCCTATGTTTAATGGAATAATTTAGTCCTTTCATATTTATTATAATTGAAATATATTATTGTGTCCTCTCTTGTTTTATAGCAGATATTTACTCTACTTTTTTAATTGTACCTTCTTTTTTAATTTTCTTACTTCACTTTATGTGATTAATTTTATCTGTTTCTCCAATGCTGCCTCTTCACGTACCAACGATTCCCCTAACCTCCTCCACACACAAAGGCACAGACCGTTTCTGCCCCTTAATTTGAAATCCTACAATGCTTGCAAAGTTTAGTGAACTTTTTGGGTCATGAGATCACAATAATGTAACTGTATGTCTTTGTTTATACTTTATTTATATACTATGTTTATATTTTATTTACTCAACTACCAGTCAGTCTAAGATGAAATGTCTGTGAAACATTTACTTCCTTGCTAATGTGGCCGCCTTCTAACTTAATGTATTTTGCTTGAGTAATTTAAACTATTATATTCAGCTCTTATTAATGTTGTTACAATATGTCTGTATGTTCTTTAACTCATAGTTAGCATTTATATTACATATTTCTAAAGAAATTTTTATCACCTTTTTAGTCTTAGCATAACTAACTTCCTACAATTCTTATCTTTCTTTTCATCTTTTTTTATTTTGATCTTAAGATACCTTGATCTCGTAAGCCTGTGGACTAAATTGAGGGAGAAAGGGGACTGTAAATGTTTTTTTAGGGTCATTCTTTTGAAGTTGTCAGGTCTAACTGTTTGCTTTGAAGGGTTCATTTATTTATTCATTTAATTTTTTGTTGTTGAGTACTGCTATGTGCAAGACACTGTTTTAGGCTTTGAGGAAAAAAAAAACAGGTGAAATTTCCTGTTCTAGCATTTATATTTTAATTGTCTATGACATAAATGAAATAAATTATTAAAGATTTAAGTAAGGCAGATGCCAACAAGAGCAACAAAGAAAAATAAAGCAGCCAAGGGGCTCAGGGTATATTGAGGTTGAGTTATTTTGAACGTGGTGGTTGTGGACATTGCTGCTTGAGAAGGTGACCTTTTAGCAAATGTCTGCAGGAGATGAGGGAAAGAGTCACCAATATCAGTTAAGGGAGTGTTTCAGAAGAAGGAGAAGAGAAGGCATGGTGTTCTTGCTCCACATGAAGAATGCAGGGTCCTCCAAGTAATACCAAGGAGACCTGTGGGCTGGAGTATTAGGAGTATGGGTGGTGGTGGGGAGTAACAGGCAATGATGGCAGAGAGGCAGTAGGAACTGTGGTCACATCTTGTAGCATCACATAGGCCACTATAAGTTCCTTGGCTTCTACTTTGAGTGATAAGTGATTGGCTAGCACTGAGTCGAGGAATGACATGATCAGACCTATTTTATGGGTCTCTCTGGCTACCAAGCAAAGAAGAGAGAAAGGGTATAAAATAATCAGCAAAAGAACAGTTAGGAGGATACTGTAATCGTCTGGATGAGAAACATGGTGATATGATCATGGTGGGAGTAGTGAAGATGGCGGAAAACGTAGGACTCTGAATTCATCCTGAATAGAAGGAATAGAATAGAATGTTCTGGGTTATCAGATATAAAGTGTGAGAGAGAGAGAGGAGTAAGAAAGAACCCCAAATTTCTCAACTCCAGTTGAGAAATAGAGCTGTTATTACCTGTGGGTGGGGAGGTATAGGAGGAAAGATTGTTTGTTCAACATTAGCATATTTAGTTTGCAATGCCTATTGGATAGCCAAGGAGGAAAATGTCAAACACACGGTTAGATGTATGAACTTGGGACTCAGGGTAGAATTTAGACTGGCTGAACCTAGGATTCATGGCTTATAGATTTTTTTTCCCCTAGAAATCTAGAGATGTTGACTTTCTGTTCTCAAAAACGGCGTGGCAATCCATATCACATGAATTTTATAATGAAATGAACAAAAGAATGAAAAATGTCCTACTACATTCAATGCAAATGGGGAGAAAAGAGTTACTAAATGATCTTTAATAGCAGTCATTTATCTTATGATAATATATCCTTTTAAAAATATTCTTACAGTTATGTATCACTTTCTTAAATTAAATTACCATAAGTGCAGATTTCTAAATCTTCAGATTCAGAGTATAAAGTGTCTTCTGAATCACAATAAGATATTGGCAGTTATTCACAAAACAAAGGTAGCAATTTGCCTTTTAAAATATAGGCAAAGGATCTTGATCTCTTTTAAAATATTATCAAGGGTAAGCTTATATTAGAGGCATATTGCAGAATTTTTGAATTTGTATTTCTTATTAGATTAAATTCATTGGTTTTCCTCCTCAAGAGAATTGCATACTGCAATATATTAACTTATCTTGAAAGTTACCTGAAAGCTTTTGCCAGATACATATCTGGTCTCCGGCAATAGGTCCTTTTCAGTGTATCAGTCAATTATAACAACTATTTTTAGATTTACAAAGTCTACACTAGTGCCCTAGATATTCAGCACATGCTCAAGCAATGACATTGTCATCACCTTCTCCATCTATTGGTTTGCACTTTAACATGGGTTTTAGAATCTATCCTCTTTCAAGCCATCCTTCTGCACATCTCTAACTCAATTTTCTGCCATGTCAATTTCATCCTTTATTATTTTTTAGGTAGTTGTAAATTCTTCATTGGAACTATTTTCCCAACTTATTATTTTCTTTTTTTAACTCAGTTGACTTCAAATTTATCTCAATTTGTTGTCCTGTCTCATTAATCATCAAGGTCACGCTTCTTTGATGTACATATAAAGCAGTTTCTATGCACAATTTTATTCTGATTTATGGAGTTAATCTCCAAGAGTCCTTTTCATCTGCCTCTTGCATATATATATATATATTTTTTTTTCTTCTTTTATGCTTTAAAATTTCTTCATAAGAACTATGCTTTTGTTTTTGTTTTTTCAAATTTCTATTGCCAACACCTAACACAACCTACTATTTGTCTCAAAATATTGTTCAGTTTCTTCTTGGACGTGCCTTTATATTTTCCTAGAAACTGTTAGACTTTAGACTTCTCCATTTTGAGTTTAATGTGAAGGCCTGAATGATTTAAATTTATTAAGCAAAAGAAGGAGAATGACAGGGGTTCATGAGTTGTTCCACAAGAGAACTTTGTTTCTGTGGTTTTCTTTTGTTTGCTGGAAAGCCCATTAGCAACCAGTTTTCTGTTGGATGATGATTGAATAATTTCCATGCACTATCATCAGTTGACTTGGCAGAGGTGAAAATGACTCTACATGCAGAAGAATTCTCCCTCACATCCTGATCTTGGTCTTCTAGGTTAGAAAATGGTCCTCATTAGTGTCAGTTATTTTGCTCTTACACTAAGAATTCTAGTCAGAAAAAAAAAAAAAAAAAAGCAATACAGGTTAGCAACCATCTTGTACTGTTTCAAAGGAAATAATCTCAATAGCTCCTAAAATTCTTTTCTCTTTTGTGTGTGTCCCTCCAAAATAGAGGTATGGTTGGCATTTTTAATTTTCCACATTTGATTTTTTATTATCATTAATTACCCTTTAAGTAATAGTAGTTGTGTCTTAAGATCTCAGGATATATTTTCAGTTGAAAATATCTTAAGATCTTTCCATTTGGATCCATCTCCACTACACTTCAAAATTTACACATGAATTTTGAAGATGTGTGTGTGTGTGTGTGTGTGTGTGTGTGTGTGTTAGAGCATTCATTCAATATACACACTATTCTCCCAAACACTCCCATATTCTCCAGGCCCATGGCTGTTGGAAAACCTATTTGATTGTTTCTCTTTTGATTTAATCAATAAAATGAAAATAGAAGGAACGTTAGCTTAGTAGCTTCCTCAGGACCATTTTAGAGCAGATGTTTCAGGAGCCATAACAAGATTTTTCTCTCACTATAATGTCAGATCTCTTCTTCTGTTATCTCCAGATATGGGTCTGGATTACAGACTAAAAATTATGTGCAGTAGAACCACACTAAACTGCAGCCAGTATTTAATGTGAATCAGAACTTAAATATTTGTTGTAAGCCACTGAATTTGGGAGCTGTTTGTTACTGCAGACTTATCTGACTGATGCAATGGGGATTTTTATCTACATTTGCTTTATTTTGGTTACATAGTTCATTTTAGGGAAGAGTTTAAGAAGATTTTCCAATCTACCATTTTTTCCCATGAATGTTTAATTTAATTTAATTTAGTAATTGAATTAAATTGAAATATATTACTAAATTTAGAATATGCTTATGAATACATATACTCAAAATGTCATAATATAAATGTATTGAATTAATTGTGATTTCTGTTTTTGTCTAACTTCAATTGGTGTTTTGTCTATCATATTTCTGGGCACTGGGCTAAATTTCTTCTGACTCTAAATTAAATATTTTTCCCCCTCTACAGCAATGAGTTTCTTCTGTATTCCTGTTTTAGGCATAATTTGAGAACATAGTTAAAGAAAAATGTATAAATAATTTACCCATTGTGTAACCTTGCATATCTAAAAATAGATTACAACCATAAGGTGTGTATATCACCAAGAAGAAAAGTGATCGATACTGGCTCAAATTGTCCATCCAACCTGTAATGAGCTTAATAAGTCTGAGGATAGGCAATTAGGAAACCAGTCAAGTGGGAACAGAAAATGTATTAGTCTGTCCTTGGTGATCTAGGACTTTATTCTAACTATAGATAAAGTGCATTAAAAAACAAATCTTGGAAAGTAAGGAGAGGTCGAATAATGCCAGTTTCTTTCAACTGCCACTGAGAAAAATATGTAACTACTCCATAATAGGGAAAGTCTTTTGTAATATGAAAAAGGACATACATATTAGAAGGATATTCTGCAAGGATAATTTCTATTTTGAGGAGATGTTCAACTGCTCCCTACTCCTACATTTTCTCTTTTAGGTAAAGAGAACCAAGTCACCAGTAAGCAATATCTGTAGTACTCAGTTTTGTTTTTTTTAAGAACATTATTGGAGTATAATTGCTTTACAATGGTGTGTTAGTTTCTGCTTTATAACAAAGTGAATCAGTTATACATATACATATGTTCCCATATCTCTTCTCTCTTGCGTCTCCCTCCCTCCCACCCTCCCTATCCCACCCTCTAGGTGGTCACAAAGCACTGAGCTAATCTCCCTGTGCTATGCGGCTGCTTCCCACTAGCTATCTATTTTACATTTGGTAGTATATATAAGTTCATGCCACTAAGGAGACAAAAGACCTGTATACAGAAAACTATAAGACACTGATGAAAGAAATTAAAGATGATACAAACAGATGGAGAGATATACCATGTTCTTGGATTGGAAGAATCAACATTGTGAAAATGACTCTACTACCCAAAGCAATCTACAGATTCAATGCAATCCCTATCAAACTACCACTGGCATTTTTCACAGAACTAGAACAAAAATTTTCACAATTTGTATGGAAACACAAAAGACCCCGAATAGCCAAAGCAATCTTGAGAAAGAAAAACGGAGCTGGAGGAATCAGGCTCCCTGACTTCAGATTATACCACAAAGCTATAGTAATCAAGACAGTGTAGTACTCAGTTTTGAACTTAATTGTATGTAGCCTAAAAATGGCTAATCCCTTTGGGCATTTCTATGCTGTTATCTGCCTGGATTGTCTTCATCTTCCTATATAGGTAAGTTCCCTCTTATCTTTTAAGGTTAGCTTAGTCCAAGTTAGACAAATCTTTTTTTGTGCAAGTATTGTATTCTCATAAAGCCACTGTCTCTTTCTAGCAGTTGTCACATTCTATTATCATTAGAACGTAGACTCCTTAAGGACTCTTAGTAGGTGCTGAGTAAATGTTTACAGAATGAATGGAAGCTAGGATGAAAGAAAAGAAAGATATATTAGATTATTTGACTCAAATAATTAAATTTAGTATGGTCACAAACTGAATTGACCTACCTCTTTAAAAGATGACACCATTACAAATCAACTGGACTCACCAAAGCTTAAAAGAAAAATAGAAAAGAAAAGAAAGGCAATATCAAGTGCTGGTGATTATGCAGAGCAACTGGAACTCTCATACACTGCTCTTGTGAATGTCAAATGGTACAAAAACTTTGGAAAGAACTTGGACAGTTTCTTATAAGGTTAAACATCATCATGAGACTCAGCAATCCCACTTCTAGAAACTTACCCTATAGAAATGAAAACATATCCACAAAACCTATAAACAGATGTTTATAGCAGCTTATTCAAAAGAGCCAAAAATTGAAAACAACCCAAGTGTTTATCTACTGGTGAATGGAATTATGACATATCCATACAATGTAATATTCTCAGCAATAAAAATGAACTATTGATATAAGCAATAATAGAGATACATTTCAAAAGCATTATACCAAGTGAAAGAAGTTAGACATAAAAGTTTATTACAAGATTTTATTTAAATGACATTTTAAAAGAAAAGACAAACCAGTAGAGACAAAAATCAGATTGTCAGGGACCTCTCCTCTGGTGGAGGAAAGGAATTGATTAAAAAGGGACATGGAATAGTTTCTTTAGTGTGATAGAGCTGTTTTATATTTTGATTGTGGTAGTGGTGTATAAATTTGTTTTGCTCGCCTCTCTAAATGAAATAAAATGTCCTGCATTCATTATTTACATTACATCCCTACAAAGCTAGAATTAGCTAACATAAATTATGAATTATTTAGAATTATTTAGAAAATTAAAGAAAATTCACAAATTGAGTGTCTACTTTGTGCCAGCATCAGGCTATGTTCTTTACAATGTCCTCAATCATTTAAGCAACGCCAAAACTTATCATCATTCCCCTCTACAGGTAACACCTGAAAACCAAATAATTTAAATATGTTGTGTGACTGGTAGGTATTGGTAGTGGCGTTTCTAACTAGATTATCCTGACTCTAAAGCACATGTGTTAACACGTGGTGATAACTGTTTGACAGGAGAACTGTCATTCCAAGCATTTCTCGTCACACAGAATCATGTTATTTTCCTGTCTACAATGTTTCCATTTGTTTTCTTCACATATTGAATAATATCCACTTTTCTCATCATGGC
Source organism: Balaenoptera borealis (assembly GCF_965194805.1). Taxonomy (NCBI): domain Eukaryota; kingdom Metazoa; phylum Chordata; class Mammalia; order Artiodactyla; family Balaenopteridae; genus Balaenoptera; species Balaenoptera borealis. The sequence goes on along the minus strand of NC_138863.1, from coordinate 123,992,851 downwards.
CTCTAAAGTTCCACATATACAGATCTCTGCCAACCCCTCCAATACTTTCCATCCCATCCCCCCTGTGGTCCCCATCTCCATACAGGAAAGGAATTTTACATGTGTGCTTCCCTCCTCTTGGAAATGACTGCATTCTACTCTTCCTATAAAAGATTGCTTTCATTCTTCAGTGCTCAATCTAAATGTCATTTCATAAGAGATATGTTTCCTCATCACTTCACCCTTGCTATTATAGTTTACTATCATTTTGTCCCAACAAACAAACCCAGTATATTGTTTAGGACATAATAAGTCCTCAATACATATTTTGAATAAATGAATGAATAAATGAATAAATTCAGTTTAGGCTGCCATATGTAGGCACAGAGAGAAAACTCATAATCTGGCTCAAAAGGAAAGACCACCCAAAAGGAGAACTTCTGGCTTTCAAAGCTGAAATTCAAGGTCTGCATATATTAATGAAAATCAATAAATAGTAATAGGCTTGCTAGAAAGACAGAATCTGGGATTAAATCGATTAAGAATGTTGTCTCTATGTAAATTAGAAACATCAACTAAATTAAACTGCTGAACATGGAAGATTAAAAGAATATTAATGAGCTGATGGAAACTTGATAAGATTTCCAATTTTTTTTTTTTTTTTTATTTTAGTTCACTGAGAACCAAATGTGGAGAAAAGGCATTTTGAGAGTGTTTCACGCTTTCTGAATGTCTCACAACCACGATTTGCTGAAGGGCACTGCCTGAGACCTTCATCCTCTGAACTAAAGTAAAAAACGGGCTGAGTCCTTTTTTTAATCTTGCGTGCACATCAGAAATTAAGCAGGATTCTTTCAAAGATCAGCACATGCTCATGTGCAAACTTTTCATGCTGATATTATTTTTGAGGCACTTATTTTCCTGAGATAGGTATGGTATTTTATTGCCCTGACACCACCACCAGCGCGCTTGAAAGGACAGAACTCTCCATCCATTTGGTGGGCCTCTAGCTCCCCACCTCTCACCTCCAGAAACATAACCTAGTAGGAGTTAAACTTAGAACTGGTCTTCCACACACAACTGCCTCCCTACCTCCCAATACATAATCAAGTTATTAATTCTCACATGTCATTTATTTCCATTATCTCTGACAACGCATATCCATGTGTCTTCATCATTGGTACAGGGATGTACACCTCTAAGTACCAGCCCCCACTCTCTCACTCCCAATTCCCTCAAATTTTTCTCCTGTGTTTCTAGAACTCAGGTCAATGAGCAATTCCCCTTGTTTCTTCAACCTCTTCTCTGAATAGTTCCTTCACCTGCTTGTTTGAACGTAAGTCTAACTGACTCTGGGAACATCGCTTCCACTTATAAAGGAGAATTTTAATTCAAATTTCTGCTCTAGTTATAAAATAAAGATTTATTTTTTATGATAATAAAGTTGGACGTCTCCATTTTTACCATGATTCTCCTATGTTTGAAGATTAGACCAAGTATTATTACCATGAATAGATGGATATATGTATGGATGGGTGGAAGAATATTTTGATGAACACATAATAACTAAGTAAAAGGAGACACAGTTTTTTATAAGGGTAATTCTCCCACAAAACTGACATTGAATCGAAGTCTCTAGTTGTCATTTAATTCCGTACTAAAGCTCAAAATGAGGGAAAGATAGTTGAAGAGGCTGCAGGATTTTTAAGAGGGTTCTATGACTACATGTAAATTCCCATCAGTTATTTGACAAGAGTTGAGTACTGGTGTTTCTAAGGATCTGCTGTCATGGGGCTTGTTAATAAAATAATTTCTTTCAGTTGTGACCACAATCAAAAAGGGATTTTTATTTTCAAAAGTGGTGAACTGTATAACATCATCAGCACAGTGTACAAAATATTGGTGATCTGTAGGAAAATCCAAAGGATCAGATAACGGGGCATCAGAAAAAAAAGGGAATGGAGACTGTCCCTATGTTAAGAATAAGGTAGACAATTAGTATGGAATGTGCTTTTGAGAAAATAGTGTTTATGGAAATCTCTGGTAAAGACTTTTGAGTACACTCTTTATATGTATAAAAGAAAAAAAATGAAGAGCATAGCAATATTATTAATCATAAAATCACATATTAAATACTTATAGGTGGTTACTTCTGCAGTTTAATGAAAAATGTTTAAATTCACACTTCCTTCTAATTCTTTAGGTTTAGTGTTTCTGAAAAACATATATCTAAAGAACAAAATTCTGTGTAATTTTTTTTTGGTAAGAAATCTATATTTGGGAAAATTAATTATGGCACTGAGATCTAAAACTTGAGCCTATTTCTTCCCATTCTCATGTGACATTTAGTGAGATGAATTTTCTCAACTCTAAAGCTGAGCTGAAATACTCTTTTTAAAAATTAATTAACAAACCAGTATTTGCAGCATCAGTCTAATAATCAAACCCACAGAGTAACGAATTAATCATCTCTAAAGAGGAACCAATATCTGGGTTGCCTTCCAAGGCCTCATTTTGGACACGTGCAAAAGAGACAGATGACCAAATGTGCCACTTGTTTTCTCCAGAAAAAGATCCGCAATGTAGTCGGATGATGTTTGCTTACCACTGGGGTTTTAAACTGCATTTTGCTTTAAAGCACGTGAAAGGGAGGGTTATTAAATTAACGATCGGGACATAATTAAAACATCTGTTCTTGAGGGTTCAGGGCCTCTTCCCAGGGCCTGTGGCCTGGGCGGAGAGGCAGAGTTTGGCTCCCTACGAGGGGACCCTGTTCCCATCACCATGGCACTAGCTTACTTTTCACGTGTGACTCCCATCTTCTCTTGGTCTCAGAGAGAGTTCTCTAAAGGCCAGGATGCTGTTTCTTAATACACCCAGGATCATCTGTCGCCGAGCCTTCCAATCAGCAGACAGTAATTAAGTGACCCTCTTATAAAGAAGGCTCATTGGTGATGATAAAGAACAATGACAAAATGAGGAAAATAGAAAAAACAGGATGCCTTTTTGTACATTTTGGTGTTCATGTGGTCTCCTTTTACACAGTGATCAGGGGAGGTGGTGTCTTGATTGACTGACTGATTTTAGGATCCAGAAGTCCTCCCAGCATTAAGCTATGTATCAAAATATCATGTAGGCTGTGGCAGGTTTAGATTTTCAACTTCTGAGATGAAGTGTCCCTGCTTTAGTGTTGCCAGAAGGCTGCAGTAAAGAGAGGCTTCCTTTTATGTTTGTTACATTTACTCTATAGTACTTTAATTTGTTTATGCACTCTTGCTTGAAGTGTTTGAATATTCCAGCTAGAGGATGGGAGAGATATTTATAAATTGTGTCCTATTGCTCTTTTTCTTATAAATTTATTTTTAGGGTTTATTTTAAATTCTGTATTTAAATTTGATCAAAAAAATTGATAAGGAAGCTTTTTCAAGCTTCTATTAAGTTCGTATTTGTCTTTTAGCCAGCTATACTGCAGGAACTGTGCTTTGGGAGGAAAATACGGATTTAAATATTATTGACTCTTTCACTTCCTTTTGAAGAGACTAGTAGCATTAAAGGACTGTTATTGATATGAACATTATTAAAATTGATTCCCTACTATGTCAAGGGTCTCTTAGCTACTTTTAAGGTATTAACTTTGAATTAATTGGACTAAACAGAATTTAAAAGCTTCATCATTTGAATAGCTATGAATTTGAAGTATGAAGTTTTGTGAAAATATTGATCTCTCTCTTGCTAACCAGATAGGCTGTTGGAACTGACCTCTAAAATCGACATTTAGTTGTAGACTCATTTTAAAATGATATATAATTGACATAATCATTACATTAGTTTCAGGTATACAATGCAGTGCTTTAATATTTGTATGTATTGTGAAATGATCACCACAATAAATCTAGTTAACATCCCTTACCATAGTCACACATTTTTTCTGTGATGAGATCTTTCTTTTAATATATACACTCTTAGCAACTTACAACTAGGCATACAGTATTATCAGATGGTATTATTTAAATCTTATCTTATGAACCCTCGAAATCAAAAGTCTGAGAACCACTAATTTAGTAGAAAAAGCACTGTTTTTGGTGTTAGACTCTGGCCTGAAGTCTGAGATGGCCATCTAATATTTAAGTAACAGATATTTTTACATGATACACAAATTTCAAGTAGTTTCTATTATATGCAGGAGATGCTTTGAAGCAAAGGAATAAAGGACACAGCCTCCAGAGCCACTTTCTGTGCTGACATCCTGGATCCCCCTCTGCTTAGCATTGTGACCTTGAGCTGGTTCTGAATCTCTGTGCATATTGTATAAAAGGAGGATATTAATAATATATCATGATTTTTGAGATGAGTTAACAAATGCTCTTAAAAGAGTGCTGGTACAGAGTAAGTGTATAAAACACATAAAAAGTGTTTGCTATGATTATTGTTATTAATTTATTTAAATCAGAAAAATTTAGTGTAAATATCATGGCATTTTGGAATGATGGGCTTTGGAATCAGACACATCTGCATTTGAGTCTATTACTTTCTAAATATACGTATTTTCAAGGCTGTATTTAATTTTTCTATGCCCTGTTTTTTCATGTGTAAGAAAGAGGATAGGAATAAAATTTACTTCAAAAATTATTACAAGGACTAAATAAGGCATGTAAAAGACATAGCTTTAATAAACACATAATATATGTATATGTGTGTAGATGCACATGTGTACGTGTACTTGCATGTAATATGTATGTAATCAAGATGTCAGTGGAGGTCTTCTGGCCCCTGAGTTAAAAAGGGGCTTAGAGAGACATTAATTAAATATTCTCTCAGAAGCTCAGGACCTTCCTTACTCGTTAGCAAATCTGGGCATCTTCATTAACTGTCCATGCCAGCTTCAGGCTGCTGTTCAGTATTGGGACCATCTCCACATCTCATGCTGCATTCACCCAAACAGTTCAGTCCCTTCATTTATATCAATTCAAAATTATCACAAGATGGAGCCAGTAACCAGAGAGCAAGACAAGCAGCTTCAAGTGGAGCATTTGCCCACATCCAGCTTCAAAAGCTTCTTCATTCCCACCACGGAATTGTCCGTCTCCTCTTCACCTCGCCTTTTCCTCTAGCTTTACTCCATTTTTAAATTTCTTCTCATCTCTCTCCTCTTCCTTGGGATCAAGATAAAAGGTCTCACCTTATTTTATGGAAAATAATCTGGCCAACTTTTATGGTCTTGATGAGGTTTGATGCCAAAGCATAGAACTAAAAGTATGTTCCTTCATTAATGTCTATTCATTTGTTACCTCTGAAATAAAAATGGATTTATAGATTTTAACTAAATTTGAAGGGGATATTTAGAATGGTATGACAAAAATATAAAAAATATGTCATACTTCCAATTAAATTTTCAGGGCTCCAGAGAACACTTAGTTATTATTATATTTTCATCCATTCTGAATATTGAGTCACATAACTGGAACTATTTAAAGAACAGATTTTATTTTATTTACTTTATTGAAGTATGGTTAATTCATAATGTTGTGTTAATTTCTATTGTACAGCAAAGTGATTCAGTTATACATATGTATACATACTTTTTCATATTCTTTTCCATTATGGTTTATCTCAGGATATTGAATAGAGTTCCCTGTACTATACAGTAGGACCTTGTTGTTTATCCATTCTACATATAGTAGTTTGCTTCAGCTAATCCCAAATTCACACTACATCCCTCCTCCAACCCTCTCCCCCTTGTCAACCACAAGTCTGTTCAAAAACACATTTTAGATCTTTACATTAAAATTTACCATAATTCGATGGATGGGAAATGTTCAGTCAGTAACTATCATGTGATTGTCTTTATTTTATTTTTCTTTTGTGAACACACATCAGAAATCATCTGAGGCCAATTGTGACCCAAATATGAACATCAGCAAGAACTAAAAATTAGAATTTTGAGAGTGTCTCTGAGTGATGTGACAATAAGCTACATGAGAATGAGCCATTTTCCCCTCTCCTGAAAGGTCTTGGCTGTATAAACACAGCTAAAGAGCAATGTGGAAAGAGTGGCTCAGCTGAAATTAAAATATATATTACTGAACCTCAGGTTGGTCATTTGTAAGTGGCGATAGCAGCTCTACCTCGCAGGATGGCTATGAGTATTAGAGACGATAACATAAACAAACCACAGGGTTGCACAATTGCTCTCATTCCTTTGGGTGTTTCCCTCCCCATTTTCTTCCCATTAGTTTTTAGAGACAGTCATCTTACACCCTGTAATGTCACTTTCCTTCAAATGGTCCTCTGCTCCAGAAAATAAGTTCAACAAGCTGATATTATTCCATTGCTTTTCTCACATCTAAAAAGAAAGTATCTAGTCCAGCCGTTACCACCTCCAGCCCCAGTGTGGCATTTTGATCCTTGACAGTTTGTTGTCCGTGGTATGTGGTGCATCTGAGGGCCCCCAATGAACACATCTTTGCAGAAAACGTCTTACTGACCAAAGGCAGTAGCTTTGCAATTTTGTTCTCGAATCTGTCCTGTTAGTAAATGAATTCTGTTTTGCCTAAGAAAAGCAATAGTCTAGCAGAAAAATGTTTGGTTGAACATTTTTAAGCATCAAATTTGGAAGTGCTCAGTTGATGAGTGAACTGAGAGATGAATTCTGACAATAACTTTTTAGCAGAAAACTTGGAGGCTTTCAGCAGGGTTGGGGTGAGGGTTAGGGTTAGGCCACGTGCAAAGGCACCACTCCTAGGAGCTAAAGGAAGTTCAGAATGTCAGCTCATTTCTATCTGTACCATCTTAGGAAAAGGTTGAGTCAGCCTGCGGAACCATTTGAAATCAAAGTACAAGTAAATACAAACCAGAAAAGAAGCATCCGCTTAAAAAGCTCAGAGGTATTTACTTGGTCCTGGAACCCAACTCTGTGCATCAAGCCCCTTCAAGGACAGATAGATCTTCCCCTCTCTCTGATTTTGCTTTGTTGGAGACATTTTCTTAACATTACTTTAATGCCCTGGTTGCCAGTAACAGACTTGGATTGATTGTGACTGCCTTTGATCTACAAATTTGCATTTGTTTGGGTCCTAAAGGATGCCAAATCTGACCCAGGACTAATCTGTCATTTTCTCTGGCAAGGTTTTGCAAGTACACCTGTAACTCAGGTGTACAAAAGCAAGGCACAAGTTCTAGGTGTGGTGATTACTTTTAGACATGTAGCCCACCTTGATTTCTTAGAAACACAAATAAACTAGAAAGTAATAAGTGGCAGTGATGCTATGCACATTCTTAATTATCTGCATGTTTTATATTTATAATGTCATTTATTAAAGTATCTTACATGTGACATGCATACATGGGTATTCCTACTCTCAAGCAATGCTTTCCTTATCTTTTCCCGCATTTTATTTTTGAACACATTGCTAGCTTACATGTTTATTTCTAGAGGGACCAAATACTTTTGAATTCTTTCTCAGAGAAAACAAAGGCAAAGCAAATTTCTTTTAACTGTATTATATATCTCCTTTATGTCCCCATAAAATGCAGCTGCTAAGATGCTCTTTCATCCCAACACCTGCATTTTATGATTCTTATGATATAATATATTTTATTTGTGACTCAAAGTGAATTTAAATGCAAACAAAAGAAATGGGATTCATTTAAAATGAAAGGCAGGATTGGCAATATGTTTGTTTGGACTAATATTTTTAAATACCTATCAACCCAGAAAAGATTCGTATAAGCTCTGAAAGACAAATAAGTAAACAATCTTATCTGCCATTTAGTTACCTCTTATTCCTTTCATTACGGATCACAATTGGAAAGTTTTGACCAAATTACATGGCAATCTCTAAATGGTAGGTGGTATTATAATACTCAGATCTGAGTAATCTCTGCTTACAAAACCTGACAAAAACATGAAAGTCCCAACTTTTGTATAACTCAGGTGCCATAATTAATTGCACATTCAAGATGATAAAAAGAAAATGCTTAGCTGAAATTGGTTGCAACACTTCTCATAATTTTCATTGTCAGAATTATAAGTGAAGCTTCATAATGAGTTTTCTTTCCTTTTTTAGTAGCATAGATATAATCGAGAACCAAGGTCTCAAAGTAGATGCCACGTTTATAGTCTAACTTTGGGGCACAGAGGAATGTTAAGGGGAAAATACATGAAAAAAGGGGAATATTTTATCAAACAACAGGTTTGCTGAAAAATATGCTTCTGACTGAGTTCCAAGGCTTTGGGGGAAACTATTCTTCGACCCACTCTCCCTTTAGGGTAATTCAGAACCGAATAAAGGCACAGAATGGTTGTAACTGGCCAAGAATCAACTTCAAACGTAATGCCTTTATTTATTTATTTATTTTTTTTTTTTAATTTTTGGCTGTGTTGGGTCTTCGTTTCTGTGTGAGGGCTTTCTCTAGTTGCGGGAGCGGGGGCCACTCTTCATAGCGGTGCGCCGGCCTCTCTTGTTGCGGAGCACAGGCTCCAGACGCGCAGGCTCAGTAGTTGTGGCTCACGGGCCCAGTTGCTCCGCAGCATGTGGGATCTTCCCAGACCAGGGCTCGAACCCGTGTCCCCTGCATTGGCAGGCAGACTCTCAACCACTGCGCCACCAGGGAAGCCCTTCTTTTATAATTATAGAAATGAAAGAAGAAGCCATAAAAGGTAACCAAAGGTAATCTATCACTGGACTTTATATGGAAAATCATCCTCTCCTTACACAATTGTGTTTTTAGGGTGGGTTGGTTATTTTCAAAACAGCCTAAGAGGAAAACTCTCCAAAAAAAGAAGTCCTACATTTAAATGAGGATTTCAGTCTTATCTTAGAGGCTGTGAACCTTTAAGCAACAGCATTCTATCTCTAAAGCTCAGTGAACCCATCTGCAAAATGGATATGAAAAATAATTCTACCTTATGAGGTCATTTGGTGAAAAAATATCAAAGTCCCTCATGTAACACTGCTTGCTATGCTCTGAAATGACTGGAAAGGTGTAATGACTCTTTCCTTTAGTAGTAAGAATCCAAGCTTATTCCTTGGCAGGTAAGGGGTCTGGGCCATGATGGAAATTTTTTTATTGCTAGCACTCATGGCCTTTCAGTTCCCATGTCAGGCCCCATACGGATACTCGAAATGGCATCTTCTCCTTTAACTTTCCTCCTATGTTCCTTGGCCATCGCTCTCCCCTGTGTCTGGCATCATCATATCTTTAGGTAGAATTTCATCTGGACCACATCCTCTGCAGTGTAAGCCAACTGTACATAAGTCTTTGCTTTCTCTCTCTTGCTAATGTAGTTCACCTCTCCTAGAACTAGCATGCGAAAGGAGGAAATAAAGGTGTTGTAAAGGATGAAGCAAACACCTTAGTTCACTGATGGGGACAGAGCAGAACAAATGCAGGAGGTAAGGCAGATAGCCTGGTTTTAATTCTCTGATCCATCCCTTACAAACTGTGTGACCTTAGGCAAGTCACTTAACTCTCTGTCACTCAGTTTCTTCACCTGTAAAATATGTGATAATTTAGACGTGCTATAGTAATGAGACTGTCAGAGGTATTAAATGAGTTAAGATTCATAAAGCCTGACAACAATATCTATAAGTATTGTTAAATAAAACATGTGACGATAAGTAACTATTAGACTATCTTTATTATGCAAGCTGGTTGTTCATATTTAAATTACATTGAACTTATGAATTAGGGATTGTATTTCCCTAATTGGCCATTTTTAAATTGATTTGATTGCTGCTAGCTTTATTACAATGAGCATACAAATGGCTGATATGATTCTGTCCCTTTAATATCCTAATTAAAAAGTGAAAAGGCAAAAAGAACAAATAAGCTGTCCTCACACATTTCTGTCATTAGAAGAACCTCTTGGAGTGACCCCTTGAAATGAAATTAAGTTGTTCAGACGTTGACTGTAGGAGTATATGTGATCCATTAAGTCACAGAGACATGTCCAAGACCTCACGCAAGTAGACAAGAGCCACTCACCCTGGGAATGTCTACTAGGAGGACAATGACCAATGTTGAACTGGGAAAAAATCCACACAGAAATTCAGCAGCCACATAGGAAGAAACTGGCCATTTCAGAGCTGAAGCTTCAGGAAGATACAAAACCTCATAGATTAAGCTAACGGAATATCATTTCTGGTTTTTGTTTTCAAGGAAAGTGTTCTGATCCCACCCATTGCAATCGAAAATAGAATTGGTACTTGCAGGCTTTATTTTTTTGTCTTCCTTTAAACAAAAGCGGGAGTTCAGTTTCAGTTCATTCTTTTTATTTATTTCTAAACAATCTGATTTTAAGGAAAAGGACATTTCACTTGTAGAATTCTAGCAGTAGGAGAGCTCCATTTAAATTTGAAAGAATAGTTTCGGACACATTGAAATATGAAATGGTAAGGCAGATGAACAAAGAACATGGTCCTTGGCCCTAGAGAGGAATCCTTTTGGAATTCTCTTTGGAATTCTGGCACTGTCCTGTGTGGCATTTCCCTGTCTGAGCCTCTGTGTGCTTGTCTGCAAGATTAGAGCACACCGAGCTGTTGTGCGGATTAGGTGAAGTGTCTCATGCAAAGCTGTCCGTGATTACATCTGACATTTAGTAGGTACTTAAAAATATTTATTTCTTTCCCTTTAATACCATTAAAGGTAGGTTGAATATATGAATAAGTAGTAGGTACTAAGAAAAGCTTAATAATTGCTTGTTAAAATTAACTGTTAATGCTTTGAGTGCATGTATCGATATCTTTGACATTTTCATATTATGACTGATGGACAGTTATGTCACCCCTCTCTCCTGCTCCCACACTCTACAGAAATTTTTCTTTAAAAATATAAAAGATAGAATTTTGGATTGAGTGAACCATCAGATTTCCAACTTTCCTTGTTGATATATCTCAGATCTATTAAAGCTTTCTACATTTTATCTCTAGACTTTCATTATTCCATAAACCAAAAGGAGCATTAAGCTATGGTATTTAGATGGAATCATACAACCTTTAGAAATACCCCACTTTTATATTTGCAGATTTAATTAAGGCTGAGTGAATAGAAAAATCTGCTTCAAAACTGCCAACCTATTAAAAAATGAGAAGACGCAGAAAAGGAGATACTTGTATACTGTGATCAAATTCATGGAAAACCTGCTGAAGTGGGAGATGTCTAGTGCCTCTCGGGATGGGGACCGTTCTACTTAACTCTCGGGATGGGAAAACCCACATATCTCAGTAAATGTGTCTCATTGTCCCATTAAATGGTTAAAGATTCATGTATTATTGAAAGGTTTTACCAGATGGTGCCCCTACCCCCTAGTCGCTGTGACTGTTGTTCTGATAACAATTCACAGCTGTCCCTTTCTCACCACTTGATCCCACTCATGGATGGAACCTCAGCCAGGGAGTAACCCTGGGATGTAAAAGTTTGGCCCCTTTTTCCCAAATTGGGACAATTCTGGTCCAATTTATAGTCTAGAGCTCTGCATATCCAACCGTATATGCTTGATCAGCTCCCACACTCACGGTTGCATAAAGTCAAACATATGCAGTAGTTACATCTGGTCGGGAACATACAGATATGGAAAACAAATAGAAAATGTCATAATAGGCTCATCCCTTTATTCTTGTATTTATGCATTTTCTCACCCGCTTGCCCATTCATTCATTCATTTGACTATTAGTTTATTCAAAATATTACCTAACTGTTGTTTTCTTTGTTTATTCATTTTAAAGTACATGTATTTAATATGCTGGGTCCTGAGGGTGCAAAAAGAACTTACACAGAGTCCATCCATTCAAGGACTCCTGGTCTGATGAAAGAAACGCACCTATAAATATGTCAGTGCATTACAGTGTCATGTTTTATAGGAGAAACCATGAGTGACCAAAGAGCAGTATGGTTGGGAGGACCAAATGCTATCAGAAAGGCTTTATAAAGGAGGGAATATCTGATGTATTTCTTTGTTGGGGAAGGAGACGGTATAGGTGCTTCTCAGAGAAGAGAAGAAAGGAAGAAATGGGCATTCTAGACAGATAACAGATGATGATATCTCTTATTGGGACAGCCAGAGAGCTCAGAACATGGGAAGAAGGGTCAGGGGAGAGGTGTCTGGAAGGAAAGCTTCAGGTAGAGGCACCGAGTGCTGTTTCTGAGCTGAGAATTCACAACACATTAAGCCAGCCACGGAAGAGCTTTCATCATGGGACTGAGACAGGCTGGGACCTGGGACCCTTTGCTGCAGTGCTGCAGTGTTTGCATCTGGACAAACCTCTCCTCAAGCAACAAAATACAAAGAAATTATATGGGATTAAAAATAATTGTGTGCATGTGCAGTTGGGGCAAATTCTGGACAAAAAGTTACAAAAAGACTAAAAAACCCAACTGCCACTTCTGAAGAGCCGGGAGCAAAAACCTGGTGTCGGCAGAAAAAAGCAGGGTCCTGCGCAAGCCCCCTGCACTCAGCACCACAAAGGGGTGGGCGAACCACCTCAGCCACCTCTCTGGCCGACCCCTAGACACACCCCTACCCTCACTCCATATAAGGAACCCACCTAGGGGAGTGAGCAAGGGAACCTGTTACTTGTTCTCGCTCCCTCCTGTGGCCACAGGGACCCCAATAAAGCCTTGCCTGAATTTCTTGTCTGGCCTCTAGTCAATTTCTATTGACTATTTAGAGAATTTCTATTCTCTAGTCAATTCTATTCAATTTCTATTTCCTGATACTATCTCCCACCATCCAGGCTAAAAGTGATCTCCCTTTAGTTTTAATTCCTAAGTCACTAAATATGGCTTGTTGGAGGGATTTGAAGTCAGTTAGACCAGAATTTAAATTCCAGTCCTCCACTTTGTGACCATGGAAATGTTTCTTTATTTCTCTGAAGCACAGTTTTCTTATTTATCAAAATGAAATAATAATGCACTTATATTCCAGAATAATCATAGAAATAATAAGATTATGTTTACACATTTCTCAGGGTGATTTCTTGCATACAATAAATGCTCATTAAATTTCAGTTTCTAACTTCACCCTCTTCTACCCTTGTACTCATGCTTAGCAATGAATCATTAAGTTGGTTAGCATTTTATTGTTACTTTGAATATGTTATTTGTTCCATTGTTTATTGTTCCTTTCTTAATTAAAAATAAACTTCTGTTTTATTTGGGACAGCAAACCTAAAGCCATTGCAAGTGATAAATCAATGCAAACGTAAATGGAGAAAAACTTAACTATAGACACACATTCCTCTCTCCTAATGAAGTAATCCATGGTAACAAGTGAGAATGATGATTCCCAACTTTCTCCAAGAATGTAAAAATAAAATTACACATGTTTGGGATATCTGTTCTTGGGCTTGTTTCAACTTTAGAGCTTGCTTTACTCAATTTATGGACATTCCTATAGAACAATATGTAGCAATCTAGATGTACTTTTTAATAATTTCCAAATTTTACTGTGTGTATATACTAAAGTTCACTTAATCCTTATGCCTTTGATAAACATTTTCTTCCTTAATTTTTGACACTTTTAATTGCCTAAAGAAGAGCCAGTTCCCACCTTCTTCATTGTTAACAGCATCCTATTCCTTCCCCCAATCTTCAAAGGATGAGTTATGATTGGTCTACTGAGTATTTACTTTCCTTTCCAGATGAAAACACCATAGTTAAGAAAAAGTTTTGGCCCTATCCCTTCCTTATTACTTAGGACTCCATTAATTGTGACTTGTGATCATGATGAAATGATCAACAAAATCCCAGCAGTGATTTGGAGACATCAGTGAGCTACTAAATCAACCATGAGACCACCAAACTTTACATTTCTTGTTACTTAAACAATAAACGTCCTCAGGCTGTAAAAATTTGTTAACTTTGCATTCTATTAATTGCAAACAAAAGCCTTCAAATAGATACAAATATACTGGGAAGTTTTGAGTGTTAATATTTTAATTGCTCAATTGAGTGAAAATCTGAAAATGAAAATCTGGTGATCACTGTCTTTTTCATTTCTAAGTTATCAGTTGACCCTTTATCAGTCAATGGAGCCCAGTTTTTTGGGTAACGTATTACTCCGTATGGTGGAGCTGTAATTCATAGATTTGCACTATCATACAATCTGTTTTTAGAGCTAAACAGACTTTAAGCTTCAAAATAAACTTGAAAATTGACACATCATCCATGCTTGATGAAGTGGTTTGGGACATTTGTTAGTATGTTAAATTATCACTTAAAAATATTAGCTCATTATGCCTTAAGACATTATTTTAATTGGTTCTCCTTTGCTTTTCATTAACCAGGTTTGAGGTCCATCCTTACTTTTAAATCAAATATTAACTTTATTCATCCTTAGTTAGTACTTATTATGGTCAGGATGCAATGTTATATGCTAACGATACAGACAAGTATAAGAAACAATACTTTCTTTAATTCAATACTTTATTCAACAAATATTCCTTGAGCATCTTCTTATGACAAGCTTTGTGCCAGATGCTTGGATAACATGTTGAGTTAGAAGTCAGGGAATCTATAGAGATTACAGCAAAGGGGACTATTCCTGATAGCTTGGTGGGAATTTGTGGAGGAAGTTCAATAAATGAGGATGCATTTTAGGCAAGAAAAATTGTATCAGCAAAGCCAAAGAACTGGGAATGAGCAGACCCTGTATTGTAAAATATAAATAGAAGAGTTTGAAAGGTACATGTTAAATTTGGGGAGAACACTTGGGGCAGAAGCTGGAAACCAAACCCTGGTTTCCTTCATCTGATTGTGCCATGCAAGTGATGATTGCAGGAGGAATTGAGGTCTGAAGGGTCTTTCCAGATGGGCCTTGGCTTGGTGGGAAGGCATTCTTAAAAACTAAGAAAGACATCTCAAAAACATAAATCTATTTCCTCATTATTGATTGTAATTTAAGGCATGTGCAAAGCATCAGCACAGAGTACACAAATAGGAATCAAATGGTCCTCCCTGTTTTTTAGGAGGTGACTGTCTACTGAGGTAACATGGCCCCCGGGTCTGAATAGGACCATAAAGACAAAATTAAAAGAAAGAGCCACAAGTTGAGCAGTCTCTATCATCAGTGTGGTGGTTTCTGGCAGGAGGGGGTGTCACTACAAAGATTTGTAATGAGTTGTTTGTGGATGATATACAGAGAACCTCAGCAAACTACAGGTGGTGGCTCGAATCCAGTCCACTGCCTGTTTTTGTAGGGCCCTGCAGCTAAGAATAGATGTTACATTCTTAAATGGTTTAAAAAATAGCACGAGAAGAATAAGTTTTCACAGTAGAAAAATAATGTGACAGTCAAATTTCAGTATCACTTAGATTTCATTGGGACATACTTTTGCTCATTTGTTTGTTTTATCTGTGGCTGATTTTGCATTAAAATCATGGAGTTTAGTAATTGTGACAGGCTGTATGGCCTGTGAAACCAAAAACACTTACCATTGGGCCCTATATAGAACATATTTACCTATTCCTGATAGAGAATTAATCATCAACTAGCTAGTTCAATCCAGAAGTATCAGGGGTGACTGTGTCCAGATGGAGGTGATGGTGGGGGACTGCTTAGACTGAGTGGGATTGAACATTCTATCTGGTCCCACCTCAAGCTCCTTCTCTTCAGTGCTCTGTGCCTCACTCAGACTAAAGCCCAGGCTACTGTGGTCCTCTGGAACTGACTTTCACTATTCAAAAGCAAAGGTAAATTCTTACCTATCTGTTAAAAGAGAGAGGCGTTAGCAAACGATGTGACCAATAAGGGATTAATTTCCAAAACATACAAATAGCTCATACAGCTCAATATAAAAAGAACAAAACAAAACAAAACAACCCAATCAAAAAACGGGCAGAAGACCTAAATAGACATTTTCCCAAAGAAGACATCCAGATGGCCAGCAGGCTCATGAAAAATGCTCAACATTGTTAATTGTTAGAGAAATGCAAGTCAAAACTACAATGAGGTATCACCTCACATCAGAATGGCCATCATCAAAAAGTCTACAAATAATAAATTTTGGAGAGGATGTGGAGAAAAGGGAAACCCTCCTACTCTGTTGGTGGGAATATAAATAGGTGTAGCCACTATAGAAAACAATATGGAGGTTCCTTAGAAAACTAAGAAGAGAAATACCATATGATCCAGCAATCCCACTCCTGGGCATATATCCAGAGAAAACTCTCATTTGAAAAGGTACATGCACCCCTATATTCAAGGCAGCACTATTCACAATAGCCAAGACATGGAAACAACCTAAATGTCCATTGACAGAAGAATGAATAAAGGAGCTGTGGTATATGTATACAATGGAATATTACTCAGCCATAGAAAAGAATACTATAATGCCATTTGCAGCTACACGGATGGCCCTAGCTAAGCAAAGTAAGTCAGACAGAGAAACATAAATATAACATGATATGACTTATATGTGTAATATAAAAAAAAGATACAAATGAACTTACAAAACAGATACAGACTCACAGACATAGAAAACAAACTTCTGGTTACCCAAGGAGAAAGCAGGGGAGGGATAAATTTGGAACTTGGGATTAACAGATACACACTACTCTATATAAAATAGATAAACAAGGACCTACTGCACAGCACAGGGATATAGTCAATATCTTGTAATAACCTATAATGGAAAAGAATATGAATCACTGCTGGACATCTGAAACATCGTAAATCAATTATACTTCAATAAAAACATAAAGACTAAAAAAAGAGGGAAGCTTTAGAATCAGTGTATTACAAGTTGAAGGTAAGAGGTGTTTTGCTTTAGGTCTCCCCTGTGTGCACAGTTATTTTGTCCCCAATGTGCTTATATAAGCTGAGTGACAATTGGGACCTGATGGGGATGAATACATAAAATTCCACCATTCTCTTCTAGAAACACATCCAAGCTTCATGTCCTGTTTCTGAACTCAGCTGTTTACCATTCTAAACTCTTTCTTTTCTCTGGATAATTTCTCCTTGAATTCTGACCCTCTTTACAAGTGTTCTACTGTCCTTTACTCCATTTCACTCACATGTCGGGAGCTGTTACTATATACATAGCTTGGGCTGCCTTCCCAGGAGATTACTGAGCCTCAAGTCACTGACCAAGTAAACACAAATATAGGGAAGGTGAGTCTTCAAAATTCATCCCAGATGAAATAGGTAAGTTTGTTTTCCAGATGATGAACATTTAAAAAAAAGTCAAAGACTGCATTTCCTTTAAAAAACAAAACAAAACAAAAAATCATTCTATTCAAAATGGAAGAAAATTAAGTGTGGATTTTATAGGAAAGCACAAAAGAACATGTTTCATGAGCATACATTTCCTCCAATAAGGGTCAAGGTGATCTATGGCCAATCTAGCCCTTTCAGTAGGAGTTTATATTTGCAAAGACACTTGATAATAATAACCCTTTTTTAAAAGACACAATCCCACTTAGCATATTTTAGTAAAGTACTGGCTGAACTAATATTGCTTGGCACCAATAATAAATTGCAGAAATTCCTGACCTTCATTATTCTGATTTTGTATTAAATATCAACCTGTTAGATGAGGTATGGGTGAATGGTGCAAGATGGTGGATAATGTGGATGGTTGTCCACTAAGAGAGTCTGTTAAGGAACATCTCAACTCTTTTTTTATGATTTATATTATAATTACTTTTTAAAAAAGGATTTTATCAAAGTATAGCTGATTTGCAATGTTGTGTTAATTTCTGCTATACAACAAAGTGATTCAGTTATGCATATGTGTGTGTGTATATATATATACATTTTAAAAAAATTCTTTTCATTACGGTTTATCACAGGATATTAAAAACAGTTCCCTGTGCTATACAGTTGGACCTTGTTGTTTATCCATTCTATACATAATAGTTTGCATCTGCTAACCCCAAACTCCCAATCCATCCCTCCCCCACCCCCTCTCTCCCTTGACAACCACAAGCCTGTTCTCTATGTCTGTGAGTCTGTTTCTGTTTCGTAGATAAGTTTATTTGTGCTATATTTTAGATTCCACGTATAAGTGATATCATATGGTATTTGTCTTTCTCTTTCTGACTTATTTCACTTAGTATCATAATCTCTAGGTCCATCCATGTTGCTGCAAATGACATTATTTCATTCTTTTTTATAGCTGAGTAGTATTCCATTGTATACATTTATCACACCTTCTTTATCCATTCCTCTGTTGATGGACATTTAGGTTGTTTCCATGTCTTGGCTATTGTGAAGAGTGATGCTATGAACATGTATCTTTTTGAATTACAGTTTTGTCCAGATATATGCCCAGGAGTGGGATTGCTGGATCATATGGCAACTCTAGTTTTAGTTTTTTAAGGAAACTCCATACTGTTTTCCATAATGCTGCACCACTTTGCATTCCCACCAAGAGTGTAGGAGGGCTCCTTTTCTCCACACCCTCTCCATCATTTGTTATTTGTAGACTTTTTAATTATGGCCATTCTGACCAGTGTGAGGTGATATCTCATTGTAGTTTTGATTTGCATTTCTCTAATAATTAGCGATGTTGTGGAAATTGCTTTGAAAATTATGTCTTTCCATTGCTTAAAAAGTCCATAACGAAGGCAATTTTAATTTCATCATCCTGCTCATTTGTTCTTATTTAGATTCTATATATTCCAGAATGAGGATTCACTTTCATTCCACTGTGTCTACTCTCTCTCTCTCGTTACTCACTATTACATTTCAAATCAACGTGAGGCTTTACTATTTGAAACATCGGCCCCCTGAGGACTTATCACTGTGAAGGGAAAATGTTCTTATAGTAGTTGGAACTGCACAAGGCCTTTGCTGCACTGTTAGAACTGAAGGAAAGGGGTTTTTTAAGTATTTGTCCCTTTCAACCAATGTCTTCAGAGTAAGAGAAGAAAGGAAGTGGACACCTGCCTCTCACTCCCCCTGGTGAAGCAAGCTTGTAAAAGATCTGGGATCATTCTAGCGAAATGAGGTTTCTTGGGCACCACAGAGAGGCCACCAACAGTGCCAGTTTCGGGACTTTAATAGACATTGTCTCTTTTCACATTTAATCCACTCAATGAAGAAGGCACTGTTAGCTAGGTTTTGTTTATGTCATGTTCAGAGATCTAGGTGACTTGACTAGAATCATATAGCTTTTCAAAGTCTGAGGCAAGAGTTTGTCTGATCCCAAAGTCATTTTTTCCCACACAGCCCCTAAGTCTTTCCTGTTATTTGAGCAAAGATGAGTAGTGCATGGTTAGGCCCTCTGTAAAAACTTCACTTTCAGCACTGAGTTTATCCTACACCAAACCCAGAATAGAAGTGCTGAAGGTCTGTGGAACCCCACACAGCAAGCCAAGGGCAAGTCACATCAGGGCTGTCCTACATCTTATTGTCTATAGAGTACACATTTCAGTAGAGTTAAAACTCATCATATCTGACGCACTGCCAATTTACCTACTTCTGAGAACTTTCCAATCTCTGATTTTATTTTAGGTTCACACCTATCATTCTGTAGGGATATTGTAGATGTGATTTTTTTTTCTATTTTCCTGATGAGGAAACTAAAGGTTGTAAAGTTATTTAGTTTACCCCATGTAATCTAGCCTCTTAAATCTATCCCTCCTCATTATCAAATCCAGACTCCTTCCACCACTCAGGAAAGTTCTCTAAATCACTAAATTGTCAGTGATGGGGATGGCAAATCAGCCAGGAGATGCCAGAGAAATGAGTTTATGGAAAGAAGGGCAGGTCCCACAGTCATCTGTGTCCACTTCAGACCTATAAGTATTCAAGGAGCTTCTGCCATGTTTTGCCCTGTAACAGGTTCTTAAAAGGCAGTGGAGATTAAGACCTGATCTCTGTCCTTCAGGAATCTAGAATGAGAAGAATAAAACCACCCTACAGAACTGCTGTGGAATTTGACTAAGATAATGTATGTTAAATTCCTGGGTCAGCCTATGGCTTATTGAACCTAGCAAGCTTTAGGTTCCAGTTCCTCTTGGGAATACATGCTAGTGTATTTCTCTATATATGATCTGATAAGTGACTTCTTTTTTTTTTTTTTTTTTAAACTCTTTATTGAATTCGTTACAATATTGCTTCTGTTTTATGTTTTGGTTTTTTGGCCATGAGGCATGTGGGATCTTAGCTCCCTGACCAGGGATCAAACCCGCACCCCCTGCATTGGAAGGCAAAGTCTCAACCACTGGACCACCAGGGAAGTCCCAGGTGACTCCTTTTGAATTTATGATCACTGGTATGATCTTTGATCCTTTGTTTATAAGCTGCCTAGTCACTTGCTCACCAGCCTTTCCTGGAGGATGGAACCTCAGTCCCCAGCTTCTGTTCACAGCTTCCTCCTTAAACTTTAACAGTTCATCTCTATCAAAGTCCCAGCTAGCGATAGCCAGATGGTCAAATTAGGCTTATTAAAGAGGTTTTACTTATAAAGGATCAATTTACAAAGATATAAGCAGAATGTGGATAAACCACACACACAAACACACACACACACACACACACACACAAAGTCAAGTAGCCCAAGGCCAGACACAGCAGAGAAGGAATAATTACTGGGACCTTGAAAGAAAGTTGGGTAGATCAACCTTCCTTTATAGAAACCGTGATGATAGACATGGTCAGTCCAAAACAACCAAAAGAGTTAGAAGTCAGGGGAATAAATAGCTTGATCTTATTTTCCTTCCTTCTCTGATCTCCTACTGGGTTCCTGAAGGTTGAGTCCACAGGAACACCTTGATACCATCTACACAAATCTGCCTTCTTGGTCAGAGAACAAGGAGAGGAAGGATGATCTGGAGAGAGAGGAAATTGGGAGATATCTGGCATCATTCTATTTCCTTTCACACTCGCATCTTGTTTGACCACCTCTCCAGTCACAGAGGCAGGGACTTCAGCCTCCCTTTCACTCCTTGAAGATGAAGATTGATTTTGTTATAAGATTCTGCCCCTTAACAGCACTATTTGTATCTGCTTTTATCCTCAAAAAGACAGCCTGTCTTCAACCAGTCTTACTCATGCTCTGGATCGTTTCAGCCTTTTCCTATAGCCTATAGTCTTGATCCACACACACCCATGTCAGCAAAGATGAAGCCCCTCCCTTTCTGAGAAGCTTACATAATTACCTCTGCCTTTAATATATGCAAGTTTTCCCTGAGGCTGACTGTTAGGTGTTAGCTGAGATAACTATCAGCTTTGTGGATGAATATAAATATAAATCTGATCTCAAATAATTTTTACTCTGAAAGGGAGGATAGTACAGTCATGAGCTGTGTTATTATTAACAATGCCAAAAATAGATGACATTTATCATTTATTTGGTGCATATGAGATATATTATGTCTAAATTATCTAAACAACAGTGCCATGTAGCTGGGAGTATTCCCATTTTCTAGAAGAGGAAACAGGACCCTGATGAATTTGAGCAATTCACCCAACATTACACCAGTGAATGGCAAAAGTAGAATTTGAATGCATCACTATCTGATGCCAATGTTCTTCCCCTGCTACCAGATCATTACAATCCAATTCAGAGTATAACAAAATGGCACAAAAAGGCAAATATGTTTTATGATAAAGAGTAGAAAATGGCATTGAGTTTCAGAAGTGTTATGAACTGAATGTCTGTGTCCTCTTACTAAATTCATATGTTGAAGCTCTACTCCGGAATGTGATGGCATTTGGAGATGGGGATTTGGTAGGTAATTAGAGTTGGAGGAGGTTATGTGGGCAGGACCCTGATCTATGGGGAATTATTGACCTTACATGAAGAGACACCAGAGAATTTGCTCTCTCTTTCTCTCTGCCATGTGAGGAGACAGTGAGAAGGCAGCTGTCTACACCCCAGGAAGAGAGCTCTCACCAGAACCTGACCTTGCTGACACTTTGGTCTTAGACTTCCCAGTCTCTAGAACTGTGAAAAGGAAAATTTCTGTTGTGTAAGCCACCTTGTCTATGGTATTTTTTTATGGCAGTCAGAGCTAACTGAGACACATTTTGGTACAGAGAAGTGGAGGCACTGCTGCAATAAACACATTTGCATTTGAATATGTATATTTGTATACTGAATATGTAGAAGCAGCTTTGGAAGTGGTAATGGGTGGATGCTGGAAGAGTTTTGGGGTGCATGCTAGAAATATAGACATTAAGAGTGATGAGGACATGATGGAACAATGTTCTAGTGTTTTTTGGAAAGCAGAACTTGTGAACAATGATATTGGATATTTAGCTGAGGAGATTCCCAAGCAAAGTGTGTTGAAGGAGCAGCTTTGACCCTCCTGACTGCTTATAGCAAAATGCCAAAGGAGAGAGATGAAGAAAAAAAAATGTTAGGCAAAAGAGGAACAGAACTTGAAGATTTGGAAAATTCTCAGCCTATCTGAACAGTAAAAAATAAAAAGTCTTGTTGTGAAAAGAACACTAAACGTGTGCCTAAACAATCATTTGATAAAGAGATTATGAACTCAGTTATTCATTTCAACGGAAGCAAAGAGTAGAGACAAGATCACAACAGCAAAGACACTGCCAGCTTGAACTAAAAGGGACAGGGAAAGTGGGAAGGAATGAAGACAGCTGGACTTCTTGGGATTTATTGGATAGGACTATAGAGCTATTTGTCAGTGAACTATCCTTCAAGAAAAATACAGAAGGAACCCAAAGGCAGTTCAGGCTTCCTCCACCCTGATTTCAGAGGGTGAGACTGTTGAAGAACAGAGTACCATGTGTGGGACTCAAAGTATGGACTTCATCAATATCTGAAACAAATTACTGCAGAAAAAGTCACTGGGTAGGAGAGAGAGCCAAACCACTCTTCATGGTCCTAAATTTCTACTGCCTAAGACACCATCTCACTGGTTCCATTGAAGCTCAACTTTAGTTAGCTATTTGTCTTTGGATAAAAGCACTACGTTGGCCTTTCTTTTTTAGTCCAACTCTACTTCTAAAAACTAAATGTTAGAACGTTATAAAAAAACTTTATAATTCACCTATTTTCATTTCCACGTGGTGTGCTGGACTAGGAGAGACTCTCTTGGCCTGAATTCTCTGTTTGGCAAGTAAAGATGGTTTGAGACCATTAAAGCCAACTGATTTTGATTGATTCATTCATCTGATGTGAATTTAGCAAGGGATTACTCTGTGCCACGCCTTGGTCATACAACGGTGAACAAGACTGAGAAGGCCACACCCACAAGGAGTCTGCATCATAGAGAAAATGAACAAGTACACAGACCAGTAAGCTAGGTAATTTCACAGAGTGAAATGCCTATGAAAGGGGGTAAAGTAGGATTGTGGAGAAATTACAACACATGTTGGAGGAGGAAGGGATTAGTGAGCCCTGCCTTGGGAAGGTCTCTCTGGGAGACCAGCGAGAAGACAGTCAATCAAAATCCATGGCAAGAGCAAGTACAACGGAAAAAAAAAATAAAAATAAAAAAATAAAATAAAATAAAATCACTAAAAAAAAAAGAGCAAGTACAACGGTCCTGGAGGAGGAAGGCTCGCTCCAAAGGTGAGCACAGAGGAGATGAGGCTTCAGTGGGAAAGGCACAGTGAAATGGAGCCAGAAAGGAGAACGGGTTCGTTTAGAAAAACCAGTAAGAAACTATGAAACTAAAGGGAAAGACCTTTTCCGTATTCTTCAAGACCACTCAGTACAGGAATCCCAGATCCAAGTCAGTCTGTTCCTATTGCCTCTTCTGCACACACTCTGAAAGTGACCCTGAGCTGAAACAGATTATAACAAGTGCTGTCTGCAACTTAAAGTCCTGGGGTTGCTTCTCCATCCTGGTCTACCCTACATGCAACATGGTCTTCCAGTCTCATTGTAAGCAGTCCTTTAATCAACCTGCCATTCAGTTGGGTTTCTCTGTGCCTTTGCTAATTGTGTCCTAGGTATGAAATAATTTCATATATCACACACAACATTCTGCTTATCCCCCAGCTGAAATGCCAGTTCTCTTGTAAAATATACCCCGATATCTACAATTAGATTGAGTTTCTAAGTCTCCACATTATCACTTCATATTCATTTGATTAGTATCACTATACTTATTTTATTCTTCTTGTTATTGCAGTTATGTGTCTTTTTCTTTGTTCCATCTTGGTTGTGGAATACAGGAGTCCTGAGACTTCATGGCTCCTAACATCATTTTCTCATTTGATTCAAAAAGCATCTCTTGAGCCTTTCAGGTGGCAGGAATACCCTTTAGAAAACTTGACAAACTACTGCATTTTGCAGATTTGTTTTCCAACCCTCTACTCATCTGAGAGAATTGAACACAGATCCTGTGTTTTATTCATATTTACACCCATAAGGCTGAACTGAATTCCTTACACCATGTAAATGCTCAATAAATAATGAATGAATGGATAAATGAATAGAGGTCAGAAGTTTAACAAAACTTTATTGACTGAATTCAGTTTAAAAATTCAGTTAAAGTCAAGAAGCATTTTTGAATACTCAGTTTGCACAAAAGAAATTTACTAGGTACAGAAAGCTAAAAATAATTAATTAGCATTCTCTTACTTTCTGAAATAGGTTATTGTGGAAAACTGTAGATCCTTCTTGAAAAGCTCTTAAAAATAAGAATACTATTAGGTTTTGATTCCACCAATAAAATGACATTTAGCTTGAATATAGAAAAGTATTGCCTAGATCTCAATTTTTACATCAATATTTTTGATAAAATTAAAGTCAACAGTGCTAAAAATATTTATTATTTTATATTTATATCATATATAAATATGATTTATACTACACATTTTCTGTTTTTAAACAGTTGCTCAAAACTTTAATAAAATATATTCCTTTCATTGACATTATTATGAAACTTGTATTATATATTTGTATTATTATAATTTGTATTTTTGGTCAATGAAATTACTTTATAGACAAAGTATGTTATATATTGGTATTTATGATATCAACAAATTACTGGGTGATTTAATTATATAAAAATGCAATTACTTCATGCCCATGAGTAAAAGGCTGCTGGTGACTTTTTACACTTAGAAATCATTTTCAGTTCGAAATGATATATCAGAATTGGAGAATATAGATAAGTGTTGAAGACAAGTGAAGAAGGAAAGTGGCACTTGACAATGCCAGCTGTGATATATATGCCCAAGTATAGCAATATTACAGCAGATGAAAGTGGGTGCATATGTATCATTACCATGAAATACAGTAGAGGGATTGGATATATGTCTATGCTTGCCTCAGCATTATTCTTTATACAATAATTACTGTTCTCCCCCCTCTGCCTCCTTGTTTTAAATCATGGAAAATGGGTATTTCTGATGCTTTCCTAAAGGACAGAATGTGAGTTTTCTTCACAATCCCATTTGTCTTCAAGGCATTCCACTTTCATCCTTTCAGCTACTTTCCTCTTGCAAAGTCTTTCATGGAAGAAGTAGGAGAGACCAGATTGGACCCTCAGATAAAAGAAATTGGACATTAGATGAGGAAAGTGATGCCTCTTCTTTGGCAGAGGTAATGCCAGCATTAATTTATCTTCTCTCCTCCTGCATCCTGCATTTTCCCACAGGAGACGATTGACAGACAGACATCTGTGAACGTGTTTCTATTCTTTAAGATATCTAGCTTATAACGTACAATAAAAATATGTTTATGTTTTCCCCCCATAAGATGAAAATGTTTTCTTTGCCTTCTTTTACAGAAAACACATTTCAAACTCAATAGAAAAGACTTCTCCAGATCCTCTCATAGCTCAAAAAAGCAATATAGAAACACTTGTCCATTTATAATACAATGCAGTTTATTTAAAGGGGTATGAATCATATTTTCGTACCAAGTAGAAAGAGATGTGACAGTTTGAGATGGATTCCTCAAAGCTGATACTAAGGAAATTTCTGTAAAAAGAAATATGTTTCCGTAATCACTTCGTTTATAATACCAGAGATATGTTTCACAGTAAAAGTGTTAGCTTTAACAAAATTGAAATTTAACCAGAGGTGGAGTGGGAGCTTGCACTTGGCATGGGGGGTATTGTGGTAATGATGAATTTCATTGCATTTTTAATTAATTTTTATTGGAGTATAGTTGCTTTACAATGTTGCATTAGTTTCTACTGTACAGCAAAATGAATCAGCCATACATATACATATATTCCCTCCCTTTTGTCATTGTATATTTTTTAATTTTGCAAACCTCTCTTCTCTACTATCATCTTTCTCAATAAAATTTGCAAATGAAAAATTTCATTCCCTTCTCCATCACTCCCTTGTAAGACTCCCAGTACTATACCCACAACTCCCAGAACTTTACCTACCTGGAGAGTAATCACTAAAAACAAATTTAAAATAAATAATAAAAACCCTAATGAAAGCACATTTTACCTTTCAGTTTCCAACTAGTTCTATATAACATGTCAGAACTTTGATTTAGCAAATAATTAAGGTGATATTTTTTAAACAGGAACACAATCACAGATTTGGCCACCAAGAAGCCATGATATTAGGTCTTAGTCAGAACTGGGGAGCGGGGGGAGCAGCGTAGCTGGATTTTAGCACCTTAACCTGCCCTTGAGTTTCTGAGTGACCTTGAGTAAGTCACTGAAATTCTGTGCCAGTTTCTTTAAACCTGAAATGAAAGGCGTGTGATAGATATATAACATTTTTTCCAGATATACAATTATAGATTCAAAGTGAATGTTGAAGCTGGAAAAATTATCTAAGAATTTTGCTAACCTGATTAAAGGTATCAACAAAAAACCTGATGATATCAGACTGCCAGCAATGTCAACTTTGAAAATATCCCAGTAGAATGGTAGGGTATTCATGGGTGTTGAGAGTATAACATTATTTGGATGAAGAATCTTTCATGGACACAGCTGAGGTAAAGGGTCACTTTTGCAGAACACATTATCATTTAAATTATTTTCCATTCCTACATCAAAATTACACATTAAAAAAAATTTCCAACAAGTCAAAAAAATTGAGCAGAAAGGAGGTCATAGTGAGAATTCCTGATATTTCTTTTGACTTGCACACGTGTATTACTGTGCTAAGCTTATGACTGAAAATTTGCAAATTGCCTTTTTTTTTGTTAAATGGCTTGAATATCTTTGTAAAACAACAACAATCCCACCTCTGCCTGAATTTTTTTAGGTGCTTCCACTTCTTAAAATACAACACAAATGAATATATCTATAAAACAGAAACAGACTCACAGTCACAGAGAACAGACTTGCGGTTGCCAAGGGGGAGGATCCTACTGTATAGCACAGGGAACTATATTCAATATCCTGTGATAAACCATAGGATATGGATGAAAAAGAATGTATAAATATACATATATATATATATATATATATATATATATATATATATATATATATATATATGTATAACTGAATCACCTTGTTGTGTGGCAGAAATTAACCAATATTGTAAATCAATGTTTTTTTTTTTCTTAAAAGAAGAGTTTAGAAAACCAAAAAAAAAAAAACAAAAAAAACCCACATATAGTTTCAAACTTCAGACTTCAGTTTTGTGACCAGGTAACTGCTCAGGCCAAATATTATAAAACATATCTATATAGTTAGTAATTGTTTAAATGCTAATATTTATCAGTTGAATTCCAAAAAATGTTTTGAAGCAATCAGACCCCTATTTCTTTTTTCTTCTACAAAGTCAACAAAAATGTGTCACGGTTAATGGATCATTTGGATCAAGAGTCTGGCCGAGTTTAAACAAAGGAATAAAAGTAAGAGCAACTTGCCTGCTCTCTTTTCATTTTGCTATATTAAAGTGATCACTGGAACTATCACCATTCTAAGGCAACAGCTGATTTTAAAACTTAATATTATGTCTACTTTTCAGCCCCACAATGCCTAAAGTTATCCTGAGCTCCAGTAATCATCCCTTTAATTCCTGATGATTGATTTTCTAATCCCAGATTAGTGGAAATTGCGGATTAGAATGATGACAGTAAAAATCAGACATGGTGCCTCATGAATTTGAAGAGGCAATGGAAAATTATAATTTATTTGAACTTTTGTATTTATGTCTTTATGAAATTTGAGGAGTAGTGGCTAAAAGCAGATCAGATGAGAAAAAAAAACCCAACTCTATTTCTTAAGAAAAAAAAAATGCTTGTAGATTGTCCAGTTGTTATGAGAGAAGAAACACAGAGACACAGATAAAAATATTCATTAATCAGTCTGACTGTGAGATCCTCTTGATGACATAGGTTACACAAGAGCAGGAGAGTCATCTTGAGAGAAAAGCCATGGTCTAGAAGGATTGAAGAAGCCAATACAATGTTAAAATGAGACTGCAGCTGAGCACAGCCTTCCTGGAGGGAGTAAGCCTGCCCAAGACAGAGAGTAAACAGAAGTTTTTTATAGTCATCCAATATACCATTCAGTTTTAACAAATATTCCCACCAAGCTTTGTTGAATTAACTTTCTTTTAATTATTCTCACCTATTTGTGTTATTCAGTTTTGTTCAATCAAAAACTGTGAAATAAGAAAACATAAAATAAGACCTAAAAATAAACATAAGCAATGTTGCATCTATCCATTCCAATGATTATATGAAGCTGAATATGCAATTAATCTGTGTATCCCATTTTATTGCCAAGAAATATAAAGACAAGTCTTTTCATTTAAGAACTAAATGTCTTGGAGACTCAGAACCACCCTCTGCAAGATGTTTTTCTTCCCTCTTGGAAGTCTTTGCTGTGATAGAGAATCACCCTTGGGATGCCTATCAAAAGACTCAGCCTTGGTCAGTGTACCTGGATAATGGGAAGGAGAAGTCTACTTTGACGCCGCAGCCAAGCTTTCTCAATTGCAGTTGCTCTCTCTGTCACAAGGTGTCAGTAGTGAAAAACAGGCGATCCAGCTGTGGTGGATCCTGGTCACCATGTACGTGGTCAAGAAGCTCTTTACACTGCAGGTGTAACCAGGGCTGCCTGAGTACCCCCTGTTATGAGCACTGGGGACATGTCAACATGTTGGTACCCTGATTCAAGAAAAGTGCTCTGCAGAGGAGATTGGTCCAAGATGGCAGAGTAGGAGGGCATGCTCTATCTCCCTCTTGTGAGAACACTGGAATCACAACTAACTGCTGAACAATTGACAGGAAGACACTGGAACTCAACAAAAAATATACCTCACATCCAAAGACAAAGGAAAAGCCACAATGACATGGTAGGAGGGGTGCAATCACAATAAAATCAACTACCATAACAGTTGGGTGGGTGACTCACAAACTGGAGAACACATATCACAGAAGTCCACCCACTGGAGTGAAGGTTCTGAGCCCCACATTAGGCCTCCCAACCTGGGGGTCCAGCAACAGGAGGAGGAATTCCTAGAGAATCAGACTTTGAAGGCTAGCAGGATTTGATT
The DNA here is from genome assembly GCF_965194805.1 of Balaenoptera borealis. NCBI lineage: Eukaryota > Metazoa > Chordata > Mammalia > Artiodactyla > Balaenopteridae > Balaenoptera > Balaenoptera borealis. Next base: position 123,963,510 of record NC_138863.1, on the reverse strand, counting down.
GAAGAACTTTGACAGGACTGGGGGAAAAGGAGACTCCACTCTTGGAGGGCACACACAAAGTAGTGTGCACATTGGAACACAGGGGAAGGAGCAATGACCCCATAGGAGACTGAACCAGACCTACCTGCTAGTGTTGGAGGGTCTGCTGCAGAGGTGGGTGGTGGCTGTGGCTCACCATGGGGATAAGGACACTGGAAGCAGAAGTTCTGGGAAGTACTCCTTGGTGTGAGCCCTCCCAGAGTCCACCATTAGCCCCACAAAGAGCCAGGTAGGCACCAGTGCTGTGTTGCCTCAGGCTAAGCAACCAGCAGGGAGGAAACTCAGCCCCAACCATCAGCAGACAAGTGGATTAAAGTTTTACTGAGCTCTGCCCACCATAGCAACACCCAGCTCTACCCACCACCAGTCCCTCCTATCAGGAAGCTTGCACAAGCCTCTTAGATAGCCTCATCCACCAGAGGGCAGACAGCAGAAGCAAGAAGAACTACAGTCCTGCAGCCTGTGGAACAAAAAACACATTCATAGAAAGACAGACAAAATGAAAAGGCAGAGGAGTATGTATCAGATGAAGGAACAAGATAAAACTCTAGAAAAACAACTAAATGAAGTGGAGATAGACAACCTTCCAGAAAAAGAATTCAGAATAATGATAGTGAAGATGACCCAGGACCTCGGAAAAAGAATGGAGGCAAAGATTGAGAAGATGTAAGAAATGTTTAACAAAGACCTAGAAGAATTACAGAACAAACAAACAGAGGTGAACAATACAATAACTGAAATGAAAAATACACTAGAAGGAATTGATATCAGAATAACTGAGGCAGAAGAATGGATAAGTGACCTGGAAGACAGAATGGTGGAATTCACAGCCACGGAACAGAACAAAGAAAAAAGATTGAAAAGAAATGAAGACAGCCTAAAAGACCTCTGAGACAATTTTAAACACATCAACATTCACATTATAGGGGTCCCAGAAGGAGAAGAGAGAGAGAAAGGACCCGAGAAAATATTTGAAGGGACTACAGACAAAAACTTCCCTAAAATGGGAAAGGAAATAGCCACCCAAGTCCAGGAACCGCAGAGAGTCCCAGGCAGAATAAAGCCAAAGAGAAACACATCGAGGCACATATTGATCAAATTGACAAAAATTAAAGATGAAGAAAAATTCTTGAAAGCAGCAAGGGAAAAATGACAAACAATATACAAGGGAACTCCCATAAGGTTAACAGCTGATTTCTCAGCAGAGACTCTACAAGCCAGAAGGGAGTGGCACGATATACTTAAAGTGATGAAAGGGAAGAGCCTACAACCAAGAGTGCTCTACCCAGCAAGGATCTCATTCAGATTTGATGGGGAAATCAAACGCTTTACAGACAAGCAAAAGCTAAGAGATTCAGCACCACCAAACCAGCTCTACAACAAGTGCTAAAGGAACTTCTCTAAGTGGGAAACACAAGGGAAGAAAAGGACCTACAAAAACAAACCCATAACAATTTAGAAAATGGTAATAGGAACATGCATATCGATAATTACCTTAAATGTGAATGGATTAAATGCTCCAACCAAAAGACACAGGCTCGCTGAATGGATACAAAAACAAGACCCATATATATGCTGTCTACAAGAGACCCACTTCAGACCTAGGGACACATACAGACTGAAAGTGAGGAGATGGAAAAAAGATATTCCATGCAAATGGAAATCAAAAGAAAGCTGGAGTAGCAAAACTCCTATCAGATAAAATAGACTTTAAAATAAAGAATGTTACAAGAGACAAGGAAGGACACTACATAATGATCAAGGGACCAATCCAAGAAGAAGATATAACAATTATATATATACATATATATATATGCACCGAACATAGGAGCACCACAATACATAAGACAAATGTTAACAACTATAAAAGAGGAAATCTACAGTAACACAGTAAAAATGGGGGGCTTTAAAACCTCACTTGCACAAATGGACAGATCATCCAGACAGAAAATTAATAAGGAAACATGAGATTTAAATGACAAAATACACCAGATAGATTTAATTGATATTTATAGGACACTCCTTCAGAAAACAGCAGATTACACTTTCTTCTCAAGTACACACAGAGTATTCTCCAGGATAGATCACATCTTGGGTCACAAATCAAGCCTTGGTAAATTTAAGAAAATTGAAATCACATCAAGCATCTTTTCTGACCACAACACTATGATATTAGAAATGAATTATAGGGGAAAAAAACGTAAAAACACAAACACATGGACACTAAACAATACGTCACTAAGTAACCAAGAGCTCACTGAAGAAATCAAAGAGGAAATCAAAAAATACCTAGAGACAAGTGACAACGAAAACACGATGATCTAATACCTATGGGAGGCAGCAAAAGCTGTTCTAAGAGGGAAGTTTATACCAATACAATCCTACCTCAAGAAACAAGAAAAATCTCAAATAAACAATCTATCCTTACACCTAAAGGAACTAGAGAAAGAAGAACAAACAAAACCCAAAGTTAGCAGAAGGAAAGAGATCATAAATATCAGAGCAGAAATAAATGAAATAGAAACAAAGAAAACAAGAGCAAAGATCAATAAAACTAAAAGCTGATTCTTTGAGAAGGAAAACAAAATAGATAAACCTTTAGCCAGAGTCATCAAGAAAAAGACGAGAGGACTCAAATCAATAAAATTAGAAATGAAAAAGGAGAAGTAACAATGGACACCGCAGAATACATAGCATCATAAGAGTCTACTACAAGCAGCTCTATGCCAATAAAATGGACAACCTGGAAGAAATGGACAAATCCTTAGAAAGGTATAACTTTCCAAGACTGAACCAGGAAGAAATAGAAACTCTGAACAGACCTATCACAAGTAACGAAATTGAAACTGTGATTAAAAATCTTCCACCAAACAAAAGTTCAGGACCAGATGGCTTCACAAGTGAATTCTATCAAACATTTAGAGGAGAGCTAACACCCATCCTTCTCAAACTTTTCCAAATAATTACAGAGGAAGGAACACTTTCCAACTCATTCTACAAGGCCACCATCACCCTGATACCAAACCCTGACAGAGATACTACAAAAAAAAGAAAATTACAGACCAATATCACTGATGAATATAGATACAAAAGTCCTCAACAAAATACTAACAAACAGAATCCAACAACACATTAAAAGGACCATACACCATGATCAAGTGGGATTTATCCCAGGGATGCAAGGATTCTTCAATATATGCAAATCAATCAATGTGATACAGCATATTAACAAACTGAAGAATAAAAAACATATGATCATCTCGATAGATGCAGTAAAAGCTTTTGACAAAATTCAACACCATTTATGATAAAAACTCTCCAGAATGTGGGCATAGAGGGAACCTACCTGAACATAATAAATGCCATATATGACAAACCCACAGCCAACATCATTCTGAATGGTGAAAAACTGAAAGCATTTCCTCTAAGATCAGGAACAAGACAAGGATGTCCACTCTCGCCACTATTAATAAACATAGTTTTGGAAGTCTTGGCCACGGGAATCAGAGAAGAAAAAGAAATATAAGGAATACAAACTAGAAAAGAAGAAGTAAAACTGTCTCTGTTTGCAAATGACATGATAATATACATAGAGAATCCTAAAGATGCTACCAGAAAACTACTAGAGCTAATCGATGAATTTAGTAAAGTTGCAGAATACAAATTTAATGCACAGAACTCTCTTGCATTCCTATACCCTAACAATGAAAGATTAGAAAGAGAAGTTAAGGAAACAATCCTATTCACCACTGCAACAAAAAGAATAAAATACCTAGGAATAAAACCTACCTAAGGAGGTAAAAGACCTGTACTCTGTAAACTATAAGACACCGATGAAAGAAATCAAAGATGACACAAACAGATGGAGAGATATACCATGTTCTTGGATTGGAAAAATCAATATTGTGAAAATGACTATACTACCCAAAACAATCTACAGATTCAATGTAATCCCTATCAAATTACTGGTAGCATTTTTTATACACTAGAACAAAACATATTAAAATTTGTATGGGAATACTAAAGACCCCGAATAGCCAAAGCAGTCTTGAAGGAAAAAATGGAGCTGCAGGACTCGGGTTCCCTGGCTTCAGACTATAGTACAAAGCTACAGTAATCAAGACAGTATGATACTGGCACAAAAACAGCAAAATAGATCAATGCAACAGGATAGAAAACCCAGAGATAAACCCATGCACTTATGGTCAACTAATCTATGACAAAGGAGGCAATGATATAGAATGGAGAAGACAGTTTCTTTAATAAGTGGTACTGGGAAAACTGGACAGCTATATGTAAAAGAATGAAATTAGAACACTCCCTAACACCATACACAAAAATAAACTCAAAATGGATTAAAGACCTAAATGTAAGTATAGACACTATAAAACTCTTATAGGAAAACATAGGAAGAACATGCTTTGACATAAATCACAGCAAGATCTGTTTTGACCCACCTCCTAGAGTAATGGAAATGAAAACAAAAATAAACAAATGGGACCTAATGAAACTTAAGAGCTTTTGCACAGCAGAGGAAACTACAAACAAGATGAAAAGACAACCATCAGAAGGGGAGAAAATATTTGCAAATGAATCATGGACAAAGGATTAAACTCCAAAATATATAAACAGCTCATGCAGCTCAATATTAGAGAAACAAACAACCCAATCAAAAAATGGGCAGAAGACCTAAATAAACTTTTCTTCAAAGAAGACATACAGATTACCAAAAAGCACACAAAAAGCTGCTCAACATCTCTAATCATTTGAGAAATGTAAATCAAAACTACAATGAGGTATCACCTCGTACTGGTCAGAATGGTCATCATCAGAAAATCTATAAACAACAAATGCTGGAGAGGGTGTGGAGAAAAGGTAACCCTCTTGCACTGTTGGTGGGAATATAAATTGATATAGCCAGTATGGCGAACAGTATGGAGGTTCCTTAAAAAACTAAAAATGGAATTACCATATGACCCAGCAATCTCACTCCTGGGCATATACCCAGAGAAAACCATAATTCAAAAAGACACATGTACCTCAATGTTCACTGCAGCACTATTTACAATAGCAAGGTCATGGAAGCAACCTAAATGCCCATCAAGAGATGAACAGATAAAGAAAATGTGGTACATATATACAGTGGAATATTACTCAGCCATAAAAAAAGAATGAAATTGGGTCATTTGTAGAGACGTGGATGAATCTAGAGACTGTCATACAGAGTGAAGTAAGTCAGAAAGAGAAAAACAAATACTGTATATTAACGCATATATGTGAAATCTAGAAAAATGGTTCAGATGAACTGGTTTGCAAGGCAGAAATAGAGACACAGATGTAGAGAACAAACATATGGACACCAGGGGGGAAAGTGGCGGGGGGGGTTTGTCGGATGAACTGAGAGATTGAGATTGACATACATACACTAATATGTAAAGAATGGATAACTAATAAGAACCTGCTGTATAAAAAATAAAATTAAATAAATAAAAAAAGTGCTCTGCAGATGTAGGACAGCTACCACATTGAAAAAAGAGATATTCTATCTTTGCAGAGTGCTTTTGCTAAACCATATTCCACAAGTGCCTGATATAGTAGTTTCAAATAGATGAGTTAATTAGTTAATTAATAACAATCAATATTATTGTTAATTATTATATAAAGTTTACTCTGTACTAGAGTATTTAGTACAATTTACATATATTAGTTTCATCCTTTCCATGCTAGGAAATTAATCCCATGGTCCTCATTGTAGAGATAAGGAAACTAAGGCACAGAAAGGTTTGTGATTTGTCCACAGTCATACTGTTTGCAAGCACGAGAGAGCTGGGATTCCAGCCCAGACCATGTGACACTGCAGACAATACACTTCCCCATACAAGGCAGTTCTCTCAGTTGCTGTGCAAACATTTCCCCCAAAGCTGGCTGGTTGTGGAAGGCTTTCTGGCCCCTAGTGCAGAGAAAGTCCCTCCCACTCTCAGGTCCCAAAACACACCTCTATTTCTAACGTAAAGGAAAAGGTGGGAACGGTTGTGATGGGCCACCTTTGAGAGTGACTTGTAGTCACTCACATTCAGTGTTTTCTCTTTCCAGGCACATGGGAGGATCACACGTTCCCATCCCTTTGCAGTTTAGGGAGGCTCCCAGGACTGGTTCTGACTGGGGTGGAAGGAACCTTTGTTCAAGGTGAAACATTTGCAAATGATGCAATTTTAGCATCTGTTCCCCACAATGTCCCTTGAGGATGTCATAACTTCCAAGTGGTACAGCCATACACAGTGGGACCTCATCAGCCCAGGAGACTGAGTGACTCTCTGGAGCCCAGCTTCTCATCCCCTCCCCAACCTGCCTCCACACCGAATCACGATGGACAAGGGACCTAAACAAATAAAGAAATCTTTATTGTGCTAAGGGATCTTGTTGAATTTGTTTCTAGCTTAGCCTATCGTACTCATACAGGAGTTCCAAGGGCGTAGTCCAGACAGCTTTTAGCAATTCCCCACTCTCTCCACGACCATCCACAGGAAACCCTGAAGGCCAGTTCTCTGGCCAACTTGGAAGGACGGTAAAAGGGACCTCACCATCATAAACAAGTCAAGAAATAAGGAAGGTGGGGTCTAAAAGGACTATGGCTGAAGAAACTAAGAAGGCGGAAAGACTGTCCTTCGACAAAGAGGGCCAGATAGCTAAGACGGTGCTCAGACATGAACCTGAAGTCTGACTTGAATGAAGTCAGGTCTCTTGGCCACAGACAATCATCATATTTAGATTTTATCTGAGACCACTTGAGAAGGGCACTGCCATGATGCCTACTTGTGAATGAATGGTCAACCCAGATGGCCAATGGACTCCAGTCACAGTCAAAGGGCAAGACTCCCTCTGCCTGTGAACATCAACATCAGGTCAGCACCCTTGTCAAGTGCTCTCAGATCCAGGGCTTACTTTTCACTTAAAAATCACTTATTAGATTCATTAACATGGGGGAAATTATACAAAAAAAAAAAAAAAAATCATACTATAGCCACTGCTCCCTGCTTTGTTTTTATCTTAATTATTTATGTAAGACATCTTGTATATTGGCTAATTTGGAATAGCTTAACAGTATTTCATCATATTTATGTACCATAGTTTTTGATGCTTATTGATTCAAGTTTCCAGGTTTTTGCTGTGACTCAAGTTGACACAATGAACATCTCTTATATATTAAATTGGTAAAAGTGTGTAAGGTGAATTGGAAAAATGTATTCCTGGCTGCTGGCTCAAATTATATATGCATTTTTGTTTTTAAAGGTATTGTCAAATTGCCCTCTGGAAATTTTGCACCAGTTTATAATCCCATGAACTTTTATGAGAGGCCGGGTCTGCCCACACACAAATATATCATTAAACATTTTCATTTTTATTTTTCCAATAGAAAAAATCCTTATTTTATTGTTGTTCTCATTTGCATTCTTTAGTTGTTGCTGATGCCAAAAATCTTTTTATATGCTTCTTGACCATTGTTCTGTATATGGTAAACTGTCTGTTTACATCTTTGGCTCAATTTTTAATCTTGGATATTTTTTCTTATTGATTTATATAAATTATTCTAAATTAATGAAATTAGTATTTTAATCTACTGTTATATTGTGATTAAAATCTCCCACTTTGTCTTCAGTCTTTTGAATTTGCTTACATTATTTTGTGTCATAAGTATATTTAAAAGGTAATATAGTATTACCTGTTGGACTATCTAGATTTGAATTACAGTTTTGCTGTTTTACTAGCATTATGATCTTAGGCAAGTTATTTAACTTATTTGTGCCTCATTTTTCTCATCTTTAAAATGGGTATATAAGTTAACCTGCTCGTAGGACTTGATGAGGATAAATAAGTTTATACATGTAAAGCTGTAGCATAATGTATTGGGTCGGCCAAAAATTCATTCGGGTTTTTCCGTGAGATGGAATATAACTTATAGTAGTCATGTTAGCTCTCATTTTATTATTCCCTATGGTCAAATATATTATCCTTTATAGATTTTGGGTAATGAGTTTTGCTTGGAAATCAGAAAATCTTTAAGACATAAATTCCAAATTTTTTTGAAAAGCAAGTAATAGGAACAAATAACAATATCTAGATGTATTTGGTCCATGAGTTTATCCAACAGTGATTGATTAAATCTGAGTACATGTCTGGGGCTATCTGATGTCTCAGAAACCTGGAATGTTTCAAAATTTGCAAAACTAGTAAAGAAAAATGCAAAAATTATTTACAACTATACATTCACAGTGATTTTTTTTTTTCTTGTGCTGAGACTCACATGTCTAAACTGGATTTGAAATTTGTAAAGAACCATCTTGCCCGTGAGGTTCTTCTCATAATTGGTCCCAAATAGTAGGTGTAAAGGGACTAGCCTTTCTTGGAGAGGATTTTTGCTATCTTTCCTTCTAAAGGAGGAAGCACTGCTCAGACATGCCCTTTACTATCCCACACATTCACCTCTGGAATGTGGAAGCTGTCTTATGCAGTTGGGTGTTTTATATAAGACACACATGAAGGGTATAATTTGCACCCTATGCTGAGAATTCCTAGAAAGACAGTACCTGAGTTATATACCTGAGACAGAGTGTAGATATCTGTTTGACAGAGAACTGAAGTCGAAGCTTTTGTGTCCAGAGAGTATCAACATGTCAAGATCAAGGGGAATTGCCTGGTCCCCATGTGGACAAATTCCAACTGGTGGTATATTTGAGGTGTTTAAAGCTCTTTCTATGCAGATAATGATTGGTTAACGAAAAGGGAAAGACTGTATATATTGTCAATGGGGCTGGACAGGCTTTTAAATTCTGTAAAATTCCAAAAGGGGAGCACGCCTTCCTCAAAGCCCCATGTGTTTCTCTGAGTAGTATGGACCTGAAAGTTGAGATAAAACCAGGCTCAATGTCTGGTTCCACCATTTAATCCCAAGTTTCCTTACCTTTAAATGTAGATACTAATATGAAACAATCAGGATTACTAATGGAATTAACCTACAGAGGTGACATATGTGAGTGACATAGCCCTTTGTTTACCTACTTAATTTTAAGTTGTCATTACTCACTCTCTTCAACATCAAAATTGATGGCATCATAGATGTAGAAGGGTGAGATCTTTATCCTCATGACACGTTTACATGTTTTAAAGGAGTCATAACCAGGTCACAATTATATTACAGGGAAACCACATGCCTTTGTTATCTTCAGGGAAATATTAGAATTCTCTAGCATGGCGGGAGAACAGCAGGCTTGACAAGTCCTTATTTTGAGCCCTCATCCTGACCTAACTCTTTGCTAACAACCCACCCTCATCTAAAACAGGAAGCTAAATCTCGGGAAAGCCCTGTGCCCTGAAACTGTTTTGCCCCGTTTTTTAAATAGTACATTTAGAAAGTACTCCTTGGTAGGTGTACTTATATCACCTACAGAGATATGGTGTAAGAATATGGAAATGGAGAGAGACAGTCTTTAGATAAAATCTCAGCACTTGAAATAATTGATTTAATAGCTATTTATTGAGCATGTACTATGGCCATGGCTCTGTCACTGACTGACTTTGTGATGGTGAGTAAATGAAAGACCTTACCTATATGTAGAAGTATAAGTTATATTTATAATAGTATATAGTAGGTGTTCATTAAATGTCAAGCAAATGTCATTGACACCATCTGCAAAAACATATATAAAAATATAATTTAAAGTACTTAACACTTGTATTGGCCTGTAGTACGTATTGTAGATGTGTAGATTCAGTTTTGAATCTACTAAATATTAATTTGCCATCGACCTTCTACATGGTACAACTTTTAAAGATGGCAATAAGCTTTTATGTACAAAGCAATCTCCCTTTTAGCACAACAAGTTACTTACAAGTTCTAACAAATTGTTATTCTTAACTCCCTACCACCATTCTACTTAGAAATCACAGCCTTGAGAGGACAAGAAGAGAAGGGTTTGATAAGAATATTGGAAAATGAAATTCTATAAGATAAGGGCAAATGAAAAAGAGCTAATATTTTCAAAAGTAACTCTCCCAGGCACTTATTAGATATTTGCAAACTTGACTTTCATAAAACCTTATAAAATGGATAGTATCTCCATTTTTCATAAGAGAAAAATGAAGCTTAGATAAGTTATGTACATTGCCCAAGATTACCCAGATTATAAAAGGCACTGCTGGAATTTGAAATCAGGTTTGCTCATTTAAACACTAACAAGTTTGTATGCAATTGAAAGTGGAAAAATACTTAACTTTTTTCAAAAAAAATTAAAATATGAGAATAACAGAGAAAAAAAAAGAGCAGGGAAAACAGTATCGTCTATGGACAGAGAACTTGTTCTGGATGTTGGGAATGTTATGTGTAGGGTGTTTTCTGCTTTAGAATGTGGTGATATAAAATGGTTTATTTATTGTAGAATCAGGGCTTCCTAGAAGTGTGTCATAAACAAAAATCATTAATGAGAAAAAAGTCAATGGTACGATAAGAAATAAGGCAGAGAAGATATTGGAAAAAGAAAAGAATAGTACAAGGAAGATAATTATGTTAGGGACTAAGAGCATAGGTTCAGGCAGTTGACTACAATTTGGTGACCAAAAATCACTGAATATAAGAAGTTTAGTTGAAAGTCATTCTTCTCAACACAAACCGATGTTTAGTGAAGATGTTTTGGTGTTAGATTTGGCTTGAGATTCACTATGGTATATAACACATTGAGCAGGACTCCCAGAGATTTCCTGGAGGCATGGAGATGGCTCAGCAGGGCATCTGTGGTGCTGCTACATGAATGGGGGTGACAGAACAAGCAATGGCTGCAAATCTGTCTGTAAAGAGGTTGAGGAGACGATGGCTGCATCTCACCCTGAAGACTTTGCAGAAAACTAGGGGAAGAGGAGGTCGGGATGAGGATCAAGGCAGATTGGACTAGCAAACGTTCAGGCATTTGAAAAGTTATGCCCCCACAGAAAGCTGGACCTGAATGCTTACAGCAGCTTTATTCATAATCACCAAAGACTGGAAGCCATCGAGATATCCTTCAATTGGTGAATGAATAGATACATTGTGCTACAACCATAAAGTGGGATCTTTTCAGAGGTAAAAAGAAATGAGCTATCAAGCCCCAAAAAGACATGGATGAATCTTAAATGCATATGCTAAGTGAAAGAAGCAAGTATGAAAAGGCTACATACCATGACTGCCTGATTCCAAATATATGACATTCTGGAAAAGGCAAAACTGTAGCAATGGATGCAAAGGCAAAACTATAGCAATGGATGCAAAGGCAAAACTATAGCAGTTGCCAGGAATTTGAGGAGAGAGGAGGAGAGTTGATTAGGTAAAACAGAGGGGAATTTTTAGAGTGATGAAATTATTCTGTATGATACTATAGATATATGACATATGCATTTGTCAAAATTGATAGAACTTTACAGCAAAAAGAATGATCCTTAATGCATGCCCAAAATGTAGGAGGTAAGGAGATCCCAGGATTGAATGCAGAATATAACAAAATAATCTCACTGTATTAAAAAGTATGAACAAAACTCTCTGAATGGAGTAGGAGGGAAAGGGGCTTACCTAAGTAAATTTGAATATGAGTGGAGTCTATAAGTCTAAATGTACAAGAAACTAGACATAAGCATTGTACTCTAGTTGGACAAAATGTTTCCCATAGGATTACTGGCTAACAATTTTAATACTGCTTTACATGTATATTAGAACTGCACAATTAAGTAAATTGAACAATTGAGGTGGATGGTGGGAGCAGGGTTCTCTACTGTTGGGATGGGAGGTTACAGAGAAGCAAGAGAAGGAGATCAGAATGATCTATGTGATGGTAGATTTGAGTTGGAGGCATCAATATGATATAGATAGGTATAGATAAATGTATACATTCAGGTTAGTGTGCACGTGTCTATCTCCTTGCTCTGTCATCTGAGAGGGTCTAGAGGTGGCAACATCCCAGGAGCAACGAGCACCCTTGACGCCCAGATATCAGCTTCTAGGATCATTCTCCAATAAAAGGAACCAGTGATTCTTGGAGAAATGCGTGATTTTATGACTGGGGCAGGAAGAGTGCAGGATGCGTCTGGAATACCTTATAGTGCCAGAAAATAAGGTAGTGCTCAAAAAAGTTTTTTTAAATCACAATAATAAGATTGTGCCAAAGGGATACAAGATTCAACTGAAGGAGCTTCCAATGGTTGAGGCTGGAACAATTTGTGTGAAGGAACAAATGAAGTAGTGTTGGATTATAACCCAAAGTACAGAATAAATATTTGTGAGTCCAAACTGATTTTAAACAGTATTGAGTAAATAAGCAAATGGGGGAGAAGAGACAAATCTCTCATGAAGAAGAATTCCAAATGATTTATGTAGATGTTTTACCCTTGAGATAGTGGGGCATAGCTCTGTACTCCTCGAGTGTGGACTGCATATAGAGACTTTCTTCAAAAGAACACATATAAACAGTGGGGGAAAGAATAAATTTACATTGGAGAAACCTGACGATTATTCCCATAGCCAAGTGATCAAGGTGATGAGTCATGTTCATAGCATGTAGCCTTTATAAGTTTTCAAGTAAAAAAAGAAAAGAAAAAAAAAAAACTTTAGATAAGTCTTGTCCATGTATTGCAGTATTTGGAAGTTAACCCCTCACTCATTTCTTTGAGATCTTAATAAAGCCCAGGGAATAATAATTTGCTGATTCAAAGATCTGTCTTATGAAAAGCAGAATAAGTGAGAAGAGAAGAGAGATGAGCGTTTCAGCTTCATGGAGTTCTGCCATATTCGTTTAGGGAAGAGTAATCCATTAGCACAAATTATTGTCCTTTAAAATACAAGCTTACATACATACACACATCTGGATCAACACAAGAGGGAATATTTATATGCCATTTATTCCCAATTTCTATATTAAGCATTTTAGGATTTGCATAATTTTCCCAGCTTGCACCCTTTCTCCTTGAAGAGGTTCAATGCAGAATGCAGCCCATGTACTATAAGTTTAGCAAAGAATGACGCTCCCTCCTTTCTAGGAAAGGTGAATGACATTTGCAAAAGCATAGATATATGAATTAGAATTATGTTTTAGAGAAACTCCTGAAACATGGTATGATGCAATAGAGAAAATTTAATAACAAAGAAAACTCAATTCTACATGAGGCTAACTATTTTCAGCCTGGGTTTCCAGCCACCTCCTTCCTCACTTTTGACAGATAAGCTCAACTTCTTCACAGAGAAAAGAGGTTATTTAACAATAAATTTTCAATTCATTTTTTACTACATGATGTTTTACAGATTAAATAAGTTAATATATGTAAGGCAATTAGAATAGTACTGACAAACTATTATTATGGCTATTATTATAGATTATAGTTATTACACATGAAGGAGATATTATATATGTATATGTACATATATATATGTAGGCATATATAACTTCCTACAAGTACCTCAAATTCAATGTCTAAAAATAAAACTATCTTGTTTCCCTCCAACCCTACTTCCCCAATTAAGTTCCTTAACTCAGTGAATGATGCATAATTGAAAAATTCAGAAGCCAATGAAGCATTAGTTCTTTTCATTTCAAAAGAATTGTCTCCCGATTTGATGACTTCTGATGCCCCACTGTTACTATTTTGGTTCCTCACCTATGGACTGATTTGCAGTCTTGCTTCTAATTCTCTCATATTCTTCTCTTCTATGAACTGTAGACAATGTGACCTCTCTAAAACACACATTCTTACCATGTTGTTTTTTACTTTTCTTCATGACCAGGCACCTGAATTCTTACCCATTCTCATCTTTTTTTACACTTCATTCTACAACCTGTTCTTAAGTCAATCTGAGTTATTTTAATTTTCTAAGTGGTCCATGTTTTTACTCTGCACATTCCCTCTCTTCTAGAATGTTTTGTCACCTCCACTTCTTCATGACTAGTTTCCAAAATCATCTCTGGAATCATCCCCTCTCAGAAGCTTTCCTAACACTTCCAAATTGGGATGATATGGTCCCTCTATTCTCCCACAGGCTCACGTGTGTGTAAACTATCTATACTTCCTATAAAAGAATCATAGTGTTTATCACATTTTAAATCAGTGGTTCTCAAGCTTTAGTGGCCATTGGAATCATCTGAAAGGTCTATTAAAATACAAATTGTTTGACTCACTTCCAGAGTTTTGGAATCAGTACTTCTGGAGTGGGACTTGAGAATGCATTTCTAACCAGTTCCCAGTTGATGTAGTGCTGCAGGTGAGGGCTAATTTCTTGAACACAAGATGCTGCTGGCTGAAGCAGTCTGCATCCCAGGGATTAACCTTGAATGGGACATGAGGTTTACTTAGCGTGGCCCTGTGTAGGAAGAGCAAGAGATTTGTAGGTAGAACATTCTGAGAAAGCAGAGTCCATGGAGTCAGATAATTACATTTCTGCTGCACATTAAATATGAGATTCATTTTTCCTTAGAAACAAAGAAAGGTGTGGTCACTTCAATAAATAAAGTCTCCTTATCATAACCAGTATAAATTATTGTAATTGTACACTTACTTACAAACTGCAATATGTTCCCTAGGTGATCTACACCAAAGACTTAATTTTATATTTAAGGATATCTCCGTAGGACTCTAGTCTTTTATTTAAGGAGAGTCATACTAAAATTATTGATCAATTAATGGTGAGCTGGCTCAAATCCCAGGACTAAGCGTCAGGAATTAGATACATTATTGCCAAGAGATGCTCTGTGGACAATACCGGCAGTAATAATCAGACCTGTGAACCCATGAGGCTCCAGGAGAGCATGAAACAAAGATCAGGTTTTAGTGTTCCATGTGTTTTAGGCTGGGAAAAGATTGCAAGCATAAGGGAGAATCCAAACCCAGTTACAGACAGCTGTTGTGGAGACCATCAGGCAGATGTGGTTTCAAATCTTCATATGCTACTTATCAGTTATGGGTCTTCTCTGAACCTCTGTTTTCTCTGATGCAAAATGGGGATTAATATATAGAGATCAAGATTGTTAGGAATAGACCAGACAAGGAATAACATTTTGACACATTTGGGTAACAGTAAATTATAGTGGTTACCACTACTACAAAACAGTTTATGTAGTGATCCAGGCACAGTAGAGCTTAAGTGGAGCCCAGGTCGTAGGCTACAAGTGAGAGGTCATTACCAGTTCTGGGGTAGAGGGTCTGAGACGGTGAAAGCTTCCCTAGGAAAAACACAGGTTTTAAAAAATCTCCTTCTTTCTGCGATCCCACCTCACCTTTGTTCGTCATGCTTCTTCACCTACTACTCAATCTTAAGTGGAATTAACAGTGCCACCGTTTCCCCCGAGAGAGGCTTCTATGATTTACTCAGGCTGGGGAAGTGTCCTCCTGGGCTCCAGGATTCCATGTCATGATGTCAGCTCTTAATATGTTAATCTCTCCTCCTGCAGGGCAGCGACTAGTTGATGGATAGGTAGAGAAAAAGACAGACAATGAAATTGGTAGACAAGGGCATTGAAACAGCTATTATAACCATGTTCCATAAGATCAAGAATGTAAAGCAAAGCATGAATATAATGTGGAGAAAATATAAGCTAGAAAACAGATCTAAATGTAACTTCTAGGCCATCTCAACATTACCAGAATTTAAAAATTCACTGGGAGATATTAATAGAAAATTAGATGCTATAGACAAAAGCAGTAAAATTAAATACATTAAGATTAAACTATCCAAATGAAACACAGAAAAAAAAAAAAAAAGAAACCTGACAAAATATAACAGAGTTTCTGTTATCTGTAAATATTATCAATTAACCATAATTCATTTGGTTGTAATTTATGTCCTAATAGAAGAGGAAAAAAAGATGGATGAAAAAATATTTGATGCAATAATGGATAAACATCTTCCAAATTTGATAAAACCAATGGACACAAGGAATAAAGAAACTCAGTGAACCTCAAGTAACATTAAAACCAATAAGGAAATGACCATGGCTCTTCATAATCAAATTTCTGAAAACCTGTGAAAAGAGAAAAATCTTAAATCATCAGGAGAAAAAAAAGTATTTTGTGCACAGCTGAACAATGATAATGGCTTAACAGAAAAATAAAAGGAAAGAAAAAATTATCGAAAACCTACTACTAAGCATAAGAAAACAGACTTCAGCGTAATAAATATTATTGGGATAGAGAGTAATTTTTTATAATGATAATCATTTCATCAAGAAGGCATAACACTGCTGCTAAATGTGCACTCAATAATTGAATTTTAAAATAACTGAAGCAAAAATGGACACAATTAAATAATAAATAGAACTATAATTATAGCTTAAAAATTTAACATGTTTTTTTCTCAGTAATTGTTAGAACAAGTGGACAAAATCAGTGACACTAATTTGAACAAAACCACAAAGAAACCAGACTTAATTGATTCTTACAAGGTGCTTTAATCCAACAACTGAATCATGGTAGTTTCAAGTTCAAAATAAACCTTAGCCAAGACAGATCATAATTTGTGTAGTAAAACAAGTCTCAGTAACTTTAAAATAATTTAAAGCACTAAGACTGTGTGTCTTAACCTCAACAAAATTTAACTGAAATTTAATAAGAAGGTGTTTTCTTTTAAAATTTAATTTAATTTAATTTATTTACTTTTTACACAGCAGGTTATTAGTTATCTATTTTATATATATTAGTGTGTATATGTCAATCACAATTCATCCCACCCCCACCAACCCCACACACACTTTCTCCCCTTGGTGTCCATACGTTTGTTCTCTACATCTGTATCTCCATTTCTGCACTGTAAACCAGTTCATCTGCACCATTTTTCTAGATTCCATATATATGTGTTAATATATGATATTTGTTTTTCTCTTTCCAACTTACTTCACTCTGTATGACAGTCTCTAGGTCCATCCACATCTCTACAAATGACCCAATTTCATTCCTTTCTATGGCTGAGTAATATTCCATTGTATATATGTACCACAACTTCTTTATCCATTTGTCTGTCAGTGGGCATTTAGGTTGCTTCCATGACCTAGCTATTGTAAATAGTGCTGCAATGAACATTGGGGTGCATGTGTCTTTTTGAATTATGCTTTTCTCTAAGTACATGCCCAGTAGTGGGATTGCTGGGTCATATGGTCATTCTATTTTAGTTTTTTAAGGAACATCCATACTGTTCTCCATAGTGGTTATATCAATTTACATTCCCACCAACAGTGCAAGAGGGTTCCCTTTTCTCCACACAATCTCCAGAATTTATTGTTTGTAGAATTTTTGATGATGGCCCTTCTGACCAGTGTGAGGTGATACCTCATGGTAGTTTTGATTTGCATTTCTCTAATACTTAGTGATGTGGAGCAGCTTTTCATGTGTTTGTTGGCCATCTGCATGTCTTCTTTGGAGAAATGTCTATTGACGTCTTCTGCCCATTTTTTGATTGGGTCTTTTGATTTTTTTAATATTGAGCTGCATGAGCTGTTTATATATTTTGGATATTAATCCTTTGACAGTTTATTTGTTTGCAAATATTTTCTCCCATTCTGAGGGTGGTCTTTTCATCTTATTTCTTTTGCTGTGCAAAAGCTCTTAAGTTTCACTAGGTCCCATTTGTTTATTTTTGTTTTCATTTCCATTACTCTAGGAGGTGGGTCAAAACAGATCTTGCTGTGATTTATGTCAAAGTGTGTTCTTCCTATGTTTTCCTATAAGAGTTTTATAGTGTCCATTCTTACATTTAGGTCTTTAATCCATTTTGAGTTTATTTTTGTGTATGGTGTTAGGGAGTGTTCTAACTTCATTCTTTAACATGTAACTGTCCTGTTTTCCCAGTACCACTTATTGAAGAGACTGTCTTTTCTCCACTCTATATCATTGCCTCCTTTGTCATAGATTAGTTGACCATAAGTGCGTGGGTTTATCTCTGGGTTTTCTATCCTGTTCCATTGATCTAAATTTCTGGTTTTTTGCCAGTACCATATTGTCTTGATTACTGTAGCTTTGTACTATAGTCTGAAGTCAGGGAGTCAGAGTCCTCCAGCTCTGTGTTTTCACTTCAAGATTGCTTTGGCTATTTGGGGTCTTTTGTGTCTCCATACAAATCCTAAGGTTTTTTGTTCTAGTTCTGTAAAAAATGCCATTGGTAATTTGATAAGGATTGCATTGAATCTGTAGATTGCTTTGAGCAGTATAGTCATTTTCACAATATTGATTTTTCCAGTCCAAGAACATAGGATATCTCTCCATCTGTTTGTGTCATCTTTGATTTCTTTCATCAGTGTCTTATAGTTTTCTGAGTACAGGTTTTTACCTCCTTAGGTAGGTTTATTCCTAGGTATTTTATTCTTTTTGTTGCAGTGGTGAATGGGATTGTTTCCTTAATTTCTCTTTCTGATCTTTTGTTGTTAGGGTATGGGAATGCAAGAGAGTACTCTGCATTAATTTTGTATCCTGCAATTTTATCAAATTCATTGATTAGCTCTAGTATTTTCTGGTGGCATCTTTAGGATTCTCTATGTATAGTATCATGTCATCTGCAAACAGTGACAGTTTTACTTCTATTCCATTTTTTATTTCTTTTATTTCTCTTTCTTTTCTGATTGCTGTGGCTAAGACTCCCAAAACTATGTTGAATAATAGTGGTGAGAGTGGACATCCTTGTCTTGTTCCTGATCTTAGAGGAAATGCTTTCAGTTTTTCACCATTGAGAATGATGTTGGCTGTGGGTTTGTTGTATATGGCCTTTATTATGTTGAAGTAGGTTCCCTCTATGCCCATTTTCTGGAAAGTTTTTATCAGAAATAGGTGTTTAATTTTGTCAAAAGCTTTTTCTGCATCTATCGAGATGATCATGTGGTTTTTATTCTTCAGTTTGTTAATATGATGTATCACATTGATTGATTTGCATATATAGAAGAATCCTTGCATCCCTGGGTTAAATCCCACTTGATCATTGTGTATGATCCATTTAATACGTGGTTGGATTCTGTTTGCTAGTATTTTGTTGAGGATTTTTGCATCTATATTCATCAGTGATACTGGTCTGTAATTTTCTTTTTTCTGTAGTATCTCTGGGTTTTGTATCAGGGTTATGGTGGCCTCGTAGAATGCATTTGAGAGTGTTCCTTCCTCTGCCATTTTTCAGAAGAGTTTGAGAAGGGTGGGTGTTAGCTCTTCTCTAAATGTTTGATAGAATTCACTTGTGAAGCCATCTGGTCCTGAACTTTTGTTTGGTGGAAGATTTTTAATCACAGTTTCAATTTTGTTACTTGTGATAGGTCTGTTCAGAGTTTCTATTTCTTCCTGGTTCAGTCTTGGAACGTTATACCTTTCTAAGAATTTGTCCATTTCTTCCAGGTTGTCCATTTTATTGGCATAGACTTGCTTGTAGTAGTCTCTTATGATGCTTTGTATTTTTGTGATGTCCATTGCTACTTCTCCTTTTTCATTTCTAATTTTATTGATTAGAAATGAAAAAGGGAGATATTAAAAAAGGGAGTTCTCTCCCTTTTTTTCTTGATGAGTCTGGCTAAAGGTTAATCAAGTTTGTTTTCCTTCTCAAAGAACCAGCTTTTAGTTTTATTGATCTTTGCTCTTGTTTTCTTTGTTTCTATTTCATTTATTTCTGCTCTGATCTTTATGATTTCTTTCCTTGTACTAACTATGGGTTTTGTTTGTTCTTCTTTCTCTAGTTCCTTTAGTTGTAAGGTTAGATTGTTTATTTGAGATTTTTCTTGTTTTTTGAGGTAGGATTGTATTGGTGTAAACTTCCCTCTTAGAACTGCTTTTGTTGAATCCCATAGGTTTTGAATCATCGTGTTTTCATTGTCATTTGTCTCTAGGTATTTTTTGATTTCCTCTTTGATTTCTTCAGTGAGCACTTGGATATTTAGTGACATATTGTTTAGTGTCCATGTGTTTGTGTTTTTACGTTTTTTCCCTATAATTCATTTCTAATCTCATAGTGTTGTGGTCAGAAAAGATGCTTGATGTGATTTCAATTTTCTTAAATTTACAAAGGTTTGATTTGTGACCCGAGATGTGATCTATCCTGGAGAGTATTCCATGTGAATTTGAGAAGAAAGTGTTATCTGCTGGTTTTCGATGGAATGTCCTGTAAATATCAATTAAATCTGTCTGGTCTATTGTGTCATCTAAAGCTTGTGTTTCTTTATTAATTTTCTCTCTAGATAATCTGTCCATTGGTGTAAGTGAGGTGTTAAAGTTTCCCACTATTATTGTGTTACTGTAGATTTCCTCTTTTATAGCTGTTAGCATTTGCCTTATGTATTGAGGTGCTCCTTTGTTAGGTCCATATATATATATATATATATATATATATATATATATATATAATTGTTATATCTTCTTCATCGATCAATTCTTTGATCACTATGTAGTGTCCTTCCTGTCTCTTGTTACATTCTTTATTTTAAAGTTTATTTTATCTGATATTAGTATTGCTACTCCAGCTTTCTTTTGATTTCCATTTTCATGGAATATCTTTTTTCCATCCCCTCACTTTCAGTCTGTATGTGTCCCTAGGTTTAAAGTGGGTCTCTTTTAAACAGCATATATATGTGTCTTGTTTATGTATCCATTCAGCAAGCCTGTGTTTTTTGGTTGGAACATTTAATCCATTCACAGTTAAGGTAATTATTGATATGCACGTTCCTATTACCATTTTCTTAATTGTTATGGGTTTGTTTTTGTAGGTCCTTTTCTTCTCTTGTGTTTTCCACTTAGAGAAGTTCCTTTAGCATTTGTTGTAGAGCTGCTTTTGTGGTGCTGAATTCTCTTAGCTTTTGCTTGTCTGTAAAGCTTTTGATTTCTCCGTCGACTCTGAATGAGATCCTCACAGGGTAGAGTAATCTTGGTTTTAGGTTCTTCCCTTTCATCATTTTAAATATATTGTTGCACTGTCTTCTGGCTTGTAGAATTTCTGCTGAGAATTCAGCTGTTAACCTTATGGGAGTTCCCATGTATGTTATTTGTCATTTTTCCCTTGTTGCTTTTAATAATTTTTCTTTGTCTTTAATTTTTGTCAATTTGATTACTATGTGTCTCATTGTGTATTCCTTGGGTTTATCCTGCCTGGGATTCTCTGCACTCCTGGATTTGGGTGGCTATATCCTTTCCCATGTTAGGGAAGTTTTCAACTATAAACTCTTCAAATATTTTCTTGGGTCCTTTCTCTCTCTCTTCTCCTTCTGGGACCCCTATAATGTGAATGTTGGTGCATTTAGTGTTGTCCCAGAGGTCTCTTAGGCTGTCTTCATTTCTTTTAATTCTTTTTCCTTTATTCTGTTCTGCAGCAGTGAATTCCACCATTCTGTCTTCCAGGTCACTTATCCATTTTCTTCCTCAGTTATTCTGCTACCGATTCCTTTTAGTGTATTTTTTCATTTCAGTTATTGTATTGTTCGTCTCTGTTTGTTTGTTCTTCAATTCTTCTAGGTGTTTGTTCTTTAATTCTTCTAGGTCTTTGGTAAACATTTCTTGCATCTTCTCGATTTTTGCCTCCGTTCTTTTTCCGAGGTCTTGGATCATCTTCACTATCATTATTCTGAATTCTTTTTCTGGAAGGTTGCCTGTCTCCACTTCATTTAATTGTTTTTCTGGGGTTTTATCTTGTTTCTTCATCTGGTACATAGACCTCTGCCTTTGCCTTTTGTCTATCTTTCTCTGAATGTGGTTTTCATTCCACAGGCTGCAGTATTGTAGTTCTTCTTGCTTCTGCTGTCTACCTTCTGGTGGATGAGGCTATTGAAGAGGCTTGTGCAAGCTTCCTGATGGGAGGGACTTGCGGTGGTGGATAGAGCTGGGTGTTGTTCTGGTGGATAGAGCTGGGTGTTGCTCTGGTGGGCAGAGCTCAGTAAAACTTTAATCCAGTTGTTTGCTGGTGCATGGGCCTGAGTTCCCTCCCTATTGGCTGTTTCACCTGAGGTGACCCAGAACTCGTACCTACTGGCTCTTTGGTGGTACCAATGGTGGTCTCCTGGAGGGCTCACACCGAGGATCACTTCCCAGAACTTCTGCTACCAGTGTCCTTGGCCCCAGGGTGAGCCACTGCCACCCCCTGCCTGTGCAGGAGACCCTACAGCACTAGCAGGTTGGTCTGGTTCAGCCTCCTTTGGGTTCACTGTTTCTTCCCCCTGGGTTCTGATGTGTGCACTACTTTGTGTGTGCCCTCCAAGAGTGGAGTCTTTGTTTCCCCCAGTCCTGTCAAAGTCCTGCAATCAAATCCTGCTAGCCTTCAAAGTCTGATTTGCTGGGAATTCTTCCTCCTGTTGCCAGAACCCCAGGTTGGGAAGCCTGATGTGGGGTTCAGAACCTTCACTCCAGTGGGTGGATTTCTGTGGTATAACAGTGTTCTGGTTTGTGTGTCACCCACCCAGTGGTTATGGGATTTCATTTTATTGTGATTGCACCTCTCCTACCATCTCTTTGTAGCTTATCCTTTGACTTCGGATGTGGGGTGTCTTCCTCAGTGAGTTCCAGTGTCTTCCTGTCAATGATTGTTCAACAGTTAGTTGTGATTCTGGTGTTCTCTCAGGAGGGAGTGAGTGCACGTCCTTCTACTCCGCCACTGTGAACCAATCTCCCAATAAGGAAGTGTCTTTAACATCTTCATATATTTGGAAAGCAGCTCACTTCTTAATAACTCATGAGTCAATGAAGAAATTTAAAAAGTTATTGGAAAATAATTTTTAACTGAAAGAAAATGGAAAACAGTATCTATCAAAATTTGCAGGACACAAGTAAAGGGAAAACTATATCATTAAATGCCTGTATTAGAAAAGACCTCTAAAATCAGTGATCTATATTTTCACGTTGAGAAGCTAGTAAAATAGGAACTAATTGAATCTAAAAAAATAAATAACAAAGGTAAGAACAAAAATCAATACAAGTCATAAAAGCAACAGAGTAAAATCAACAAAACAAAACTTGATTCTTTAAAATATCCACCAAGACTTATCAAGAACAAAAGAGAGTAAAATAAGTCAGAGAGAGAGATAAATACATGACTTCACTTATATGTGGAATCTAAAAAAAAAAAAAAAAAGGAACAAATGAACAAATGTAACATAAGAGAAATAGACTCATACATACAGAGAATAAACAGTTGATTGCCAGAGAGGAAGGGGGTGGGGGATCAGTGAAATACGAAAGAGAAATTAAGCAGGACAAACTTCCAGTTACAAAATTAATGAGTCACAAAGATAAAATGTAAAAACAAAACCAAATAAAATACTAAGATGGAAAAAAAAGAGAACAAAAGAGTAAGGAAAAAAAAGAGACACTATTGTAGCTCCTACAGATATTAAGAGATAATAAGATAATATCAATAATATAAACAACTGTCTGAAAAAATATTTGACAACTTAGATAAAAAGGACTAACTAACTTCCTAAAAGGCAAAAACTATTAAAAGTTAATCAAGAAGAAAAAGAAAATCTGCATTATCCTTTATCTCTTAAATAAACAGAGTTTATCATTAAAAATAGTTCCACAAAGTAAACTCTAGGCCCCATGTCCCTTGGTGATTTTATGAAATTGTTTGGAAGACATAATGCCAATTAGTATCAAAGATAAAAAGTCCTCGACAAAAATATTAACAAATTCAATCTCATCATGTATATAAAAGCATAATCTATGATCACTGAAATAGGTTTATTCCAGGAAGAAAAGAATGTTTTAACATTTGAAAATCAGTAAAAATAATAAATTTAATTTTTAAAAATGTAATACATATCAATAGATGCTGAGAAAAAGCATTAGGCAAAGTTCAATATACATTTTCTACAAAAATGCTTAGCAAGCTAGATATCTTTTACCTACTAAAGGGTATCAACAAAAACCTCCACATAAAATCATACTGAATGCTGAAAGAATGATGTTTTCTCTGCAAAATCAACCAGGGAGCATCCTCTCACCACTTCTATTCAGCATTATGCTGGAGGCCCTAACAAATATATTAAGGCAAGAAAAAGAAAGAAAAGTCACACATTTTGTAAGGAAAGAAATAACTGTCTTTTTTGCTTTTTTTTTTTTTGGAGACAATATAATTGTGTAGACAGAAAATAGTAAAGAATCTACAAAATAGCTACTAGAATAATAAGTGAATTTACCAAGGTCATGTGATACAGTCATATACAAAAATTAAATAAACTTCTATAAATTAATAATGAACAATTAACAATTTAAATTTAAAAATAAAAATATTAGGAATAATATAAAATAATCTGACCTATTAAGGGATATAACCAACAAAACTTAGGTAAGATTTTACACTGGAAATTATAAAACATCAATGAGAAAAATATAAAAATGACATAAGAAGTGGAGAATTATGCAGCATTCATGAAGGAGACAATATTGTTTTATGTCAATTCTCTCCAAATTGCCCTATAAATTCAACAAAACATCAAACATATACACACTACTATATATAAAATAGATAACCAACAAGGACCTGCTGTATAGCACATGGAACTGTACTCATAATTTCGTAATAACCTATAAGGGAAAAGAATCTGAAAAAGAATATATACATATATAAATATAACATCAAACAAAATTCCACTAGTCATTTTTTCCCAGAAATTAACAACCTAATACTAAAATTTCTATGGGAAAACAAATGGTCTCTAATAGCCAAAATAATTGTGAAAAAGGAAAACAAAGTTGGAGGAATTGCACTGCCTGATTCTATGACTTACTATAAAGCTATAAGATTTAGGGACATATTGGTCAATAGAACAAAATAGAGTCCAGAAAGACTCCTACATACATGTTTAACTAGTTTTAGAGTGTTAGTACTTTTATGTATTATATGTAAATCTAATCTTGTGTTAAAACTCATGAAATTATATATAGAAAATAAAGTTAATTTTACTTTCTCTAAATTTAAAAATAAAATTAAATAAATAAAAGGCCATCTGGTACACCACTATGGAGAACAGTATGGAGGCTCCTTAAAAAACTAAAAATAGAGCTACCATATGATCCTGCAAACCCACTCCTGGACTATATAGGGAGAAAAACATGGTCTGAAAGGATGCATGCAGCCCAATGTTCATTGCAGCACTGTTTACAGTAGCCAAGACATGGAAACAACCTAAATGTCCATCAACAGAGGAATGGATGAAGAAGATGTGGTACATATATACAATGAAATATTACTCCATCATTAAAAAGAATGAAACAATGCCATTTGCAGCAACACGTATGGACCTAGAGATTGTCATACTGAATGAAGTAAGTTAGACACAGAAAAAGAAATGTCATATGATATCACTTATATGGGGAATATAAAAAAAAATGATACAAATGAACTTATTTACAAAACTGAAACAGATTCACAGACTTAGAGAATGAACTTATGGTTACCAGGGAGCAAGAGCAGAGGGAAGGGATAGTTAAGGAGTTTGGGATTGACATGTACACACTCCTAAATTTAAAATGGATAACCAACAATGACCTACTGTATAGCACAGGGAACTCTGCTCAATATTATTTAACAACCTAAATGGGAAAAGAATTTGAAAAAGAATAGATACATGTATATGTAGAACAGAATCACTTTGCTGTACGCCTGTATCACAACATTGTTAATCAACTATACTCTAATATAAAATGAAAAGTTTTTTAAAAATGGCCACAATTTTGAACACTTTAGAGAAATTACATGCAAATAGCCAATAGTCACATGAAAAATACTTAACAGAATTGATAATAGGGAGACTCATATTAATATCACAATGTAATACAATTAAATACCCATTTAACTGCTAAAATTACAAGAACAAACAATATGAAGCACTGGCAAAAATGAATAACTCCATTGTGGGGGGATGGTGTGAAACATAACTGATAAAATCTCTTTGGAAAATAGTTCAGCAGTTTCTAGTAAAATGCAAAGTTCATTTATCACAACCTAGCAATTACACTATTGGCATATGCTGAAGGGAACTGAAAACACACTTCTACACAAAGACATACACACAAATGTCCATAGAAGATTTTATCAAAAAAGGTAAAAATTGAATAAAAATTCACCAGCAACTGAATGGAGAAACAAATTATTGTATACTCATACAATAGAATACTTCTCAGCAATAAAAATACAGGAAGTACTGATACACACAACAGCATTAGTGAATCTCAGAAACATTATGATAAACAGAAGAAGAGTGACACAGAAATGTCCATAATGTATGATTTTATATATTTGAAACTGTAGAAAGATAATTTGAATCTATAGTTAGAAAGCATATCAGTGATTGTCTGGGGCATAGTGGCTTGTCTGGGATGAGGTACAAAGTATGTTTTTGCCTAATAGAAATCTTCTATATCTTGATTTTGGTGTTTGTTACATGATGTATAAATCTGTCCCAATTCATTAAAAGATACATTACAATAGTGTTATTTTAATGTATGTAAAACTATACTTCACAAATTTGATTTTTAAAAATGAAGGTGAAATAATTGCATTTTGCCTCAGACAAAAGTGGGGAGATTTTATCTTCTGCCGACTGCACTACAAGAATTGCTGAAAATTATTTCCAGTGTGAAGAGAAATGACTCCAGATGAAAGCCCACATCTGAAGGAAAGAATAAAGAATACCAGACAATATTTTTTAAAAATCTATCTATCTATTTATCTATCATCTGTCATTTCTGTGTCTCTGTTTCTGTCTTTCTTTCTTCCTCCATCCATTCACCATCTATTCATCCACCCATCTAACTATCTATCATTTTTTTCTGTGTATTCACCATATTCTGTTTCACCCAAGAGTTACTTCTCCTGGCTTTGTACATCTTTACTGGAACACTTACCTCACTGTAGTGTAATTGGCTATTTATATGTCTGATTAATTTGGCTTTGTACCTTCCAAGGGTGTAGACTACATTGGTCTTTCTTACTAATATTTTTGCAACAATTAGAATGGTTCCAAAAGAACAGAAAAATGATTTAATGAAAAAAAAAATGAAAGAGAAAACTGAATTGTTGATTCTGAGAAAAAGTTTCCTATTTTTCATAAGGAAAAGTCATTAATGAGCTAGAATTTAAATTCTAGGGGCCAATTGTAATATTTATTTATCACTAAAAAAAAAAAAAACAAAGTAATCATTCCTTTTTAAACAGGCTACTCTAGGGGCCACAACTAATACAATGCAGCTTCCACACTGAAAAAGCTAGTCATCCAGCTGAGATTATTCAAAGGCCTGCACACATCACAACATACCTGATGTTACACAATGAGCTGTGAGTATCCAGAGCTCTTTTGTTGAACACATAGTAGATGACATCACGAGAGGGAATCATTCGAGCAGGTCATCAACGAAAGCAGAGAAGAGAGAGCATGTGTGGATTAGCTGGTAGATAAGTTTGAAGAACAATATTTTGGTTGAAAAATGGAGGGCATTTCTAAGGGAAAAAGGAGACCAACAGAGGAGAAAGGTTTTGTACATGAAATATCATAGGACAAGCAAGATATGTGGGGATCAGATTAAGAACAATCTTGAAGGAAGTGACAATTACTTTATTTGCTATCATAGAGATGCTATTGGAGGCTTTTTATTCCTTTAGAGTAAACCACTGCATTCATAGTATGAACAATATCTTAGTAACTCTTATGTACTGCTCCCTGTGCTACGCATTTTATACACACTATATTAGAAAACTATCACGACAATCCTAAACTGAGAGAAAGATCATCTACTGACATTGCCCAAGGTCAAATAAGTAATAAGCAGCAGAAGAAAGAATCCTAATTGAATTCTATGACTCCAGAAAACATCCTGTTTTCCTATCCACCTGATTACAAACAAGACGTAGTATTTCCAACAGCCTGTAGGCATCAGAAAATCCTCCATGCCCAAGTGATTTTCACAAGATGTGCAGGACTGAGCTTTACATTCTCTATCCATTTCCAATTACATTTAAATTCATAATCATGAGCTTATAAAAAAGATGTTTACTTCACTAGGTGCTGCCCTTGTCTCCTAGTTGTATCCATGTCTAGCAGAAGATGGAACTTAATGGTCTATGACAACCTTGAGAAAAAAAAAAAAAAAAAACTGCATATTTGGAAACCAACGATTCCAAGAGTTCTGTTTCTTAAACTGCTTGAAAGTTCCCAAGAAATAGATTTCTGATAGATCTGGCTTCTCTCACAGCTCCCGCCTTGTCATCACACTCTATAGAAAGAACTATTTCAGCTGCATTTGAAGGAGAATTTCAAGGTTATAAGGTCTGCAGATCATTTTTTACACATCATTTCATGGAATTTTTAAAGCCCATAACAACCACATTACAAAATGAATACGTATGCTCCTCACCCCATGTGGTTTCTCTCTATTTAGCAGGATTATTTCCTGGTTTCACAGACACAAATCAGTTTTTAATAATCTTTCCCATTCAGATAGTTGATCTCCTAAAGAGCTGTTGGGTGTATTCAGTGATATGTAATGAACAAGAACCGCACAAAATATAAAGCAAGGGAGGGAATGGTCCATTGACTCTGGCTCAGACACTATTCAAGTATCTTAAGACCTAATATTCTACTTTAACACGGATCCTTTGAAGTTGTCTTTGTGTGATTTCTAGGACAAGTAGGCTCCGTGCTCACTGATTGGAAAGGTTCTGCCAGCTTTGTAGGCACGAAAATCCTCAGAGAACAGACTCCATTAATGGGTTAAAGCGATCAGACAAAGCCAGTTAAATTTCCCTTGAAGAGTTTTTCTTAGGATAGTACATCAAGAGACAAATACCGTGGCCAAATCTTGTCTGCAGCCTGACAGAAGACAGGGGTAGAGAAAAATAATTCTCCTGGTGAGTGGTCCTCAGGTGTCCCTGAGATAAGACATTCTTACTCTAAGAAGGAGTTTTTTTTGTTTGTTTTTTTTTTCTTAATCATTCTCCTCTGCTGTTCCCTCTCCCATTCACTTTTCCCAAACAATGTATCACCATTTCAAAAACATGTATTCAATGTTTATTCATGTTCTTTATCACTGGCCATTGTAAATATGAACATATATGAAACATGTTTCAGGTTCACGTGACAGAAATAGTAAGGTTTTCCAACAAAACGCTAATGACATCTTTGTGGTACACCTAATAGACTGAGCCCCATGAGGACAAGACATTTGCTCCTCAAATCCAGAAGGCATACTAACATATCCCTAGTGTTTGGGAAGATGCCCCCCTAAAATACTACAATTTTAGGGCTTGATGGCCCCAAATTTTTTGAAAATATTTCAGAGATTTTTGGTATGTGTTCTTGTAGGTGTTTGTAGAAAATCCTATTTTCTCATCTTAATGTTAAATTTCTTGAATACAAAAATCTGGCTATATGAATCTTACTTATCATTGTATCCAAATGATATTTTAGGTTTTATTCTTTCTAAATTTACTTTCAGACATACCATGTCTTAGTCTGTCTGTACTACATTCTAGACAAAATTACTTTGATTCATCTTCCATCTCACTAAGTCTTCATCTGTGTCCACTTTACTCAACATCAAGTCTGTTAAGTTTTTTAAATCTTAATTTTGGAAAGATATACTCAAATTCTAATGACTTTATTCGATAATTTGTAAACCAGATGCGACATTCTTGGTATCTCTCTGAAGATGTGACTTCCTCAGCTACAAGATATCCTTTTCTGATGGTTTTGGCTCCTTTCGTATTGTTGGTTGAATTTCAAATCTCAGTGAGTTTTAATTATTCCGTTTTGTCAAATTCCTGCTTAACTGCCTGTGTTATGTGCTAAAGCCTGCCAGATGAGGTGGTGGTAGGCAGGGTATATGCTGCAGGTGATAGCAGGTTTTCCTGTGGGTGCTGGGAATATCCTTTCTCCTCCTGCCTTGAGACATTACCTCAGGGGTCAGCTTCCCACTGTTTTGACCTCTGAGCAAAAGCCCTTGCAGACAGCTCCTTCATATGAGCAGTGTGGGCAGATGAGCATGAAGGTTTACCTTCTCTGAGTACAACACCTTTATCTCCTTGACTTCTGTCTGATGGTAAGAAATTTCTCAGGACTTCTCTTTATTGTGTTTCAGGCTGTTACCTGGATTCATCTGTCTATGTATTTGGCTGTTACCTGGATTTATCTGTTACCTGGATTTATTTGTCTATGTATTTGGCTCTTTTTGCTTTCTAAATTTGGAAATTCTTCAACATGTCTGGTGTGCTAATAGCACTTTTTTACTTTTTCCAACAGAGTGTTTATCAATAATGATTCATTGTGCAGATACTCTGTAATGACTGCTGTTCTAGGACTTGGGATTCAGCATGAACCAAAGGGACAAAGGCCGTGTTCTTATGGATCATTCTAGAGAATAAGACAATTAAAAAAAGATAGTTCAATGACCAAGGTTAAGTGCCGCCAAATTTGAAAAAGAAAGAAAGAAAAAGAAGAAAGAAAGAAAGAAGGAAAGAAAGAAAGAAAGAAAGAAAGAAAGAAAGAAAGAAAGAAAGAAAGGAAGGAAGGAAGGAAGGAAGGAAGGAAGAAAGAAAGGAAGGGAAAAGAGAAAAAGAGGAGGGAAGGAAGGACGGAAGGAAGGAGGGAGAGAGGAAGGGAGGGAGGAGGGGAGGAGGAAAGGGGAGAGATCAGGGGAAGTGATAAAGAGTACCTGGGGATACCATTCCATACTGCGTGGAGAGTGAAGTATCTGTGAAGATGTGCCATTTAAACAGCCACATGAATGAAATAAAGGAAGCATGAATACATGTGGAAGAAGATAAACAAAGATACTGAGACTTCCCTAGTGGTCCAGCAGTTAAGACTCCATGCTCCCAATGCAGGGGGCCCAGGTTCAATCCCTGGTCAGGGAACTATATCCCTCATGCTGCAACTAAGAGCCCACATGCTGTAACTAAAAGATCCCACACGTGGCAGTTAAGACCCGGCACAGCCAAATAAATAAATAAATATTTTTTAAGAAAAGATAAACAAAGCAAGTACAAAGCTCTGAGGGAGGCACATGGATAAAGGTTGGGGGAATTTGGAAGGCCAGGGCAGGTGGAATTTTGTGAGCAACAGGGAAAAGAAGAGTAAGTTAGCTTGAACAGGTAGTTTTAGACCCAGGCACATGATGGAGGTCTTTTTGTCATTTCGATTATATCATCATCATGTCAGCTTATCAAAGCTCTAGATTTCTTCAATAAAGGGGCTTAATTCTTTTTAACAGCATTTCCCATTAATATTTTCCTCATGACAACTATTAATATTACAAGAAATGAGTGCTTTATAGAACCATATTTCTTGAGAATTTTTCAATAGGAACAGTTTCTACTACATAATAGTGATATTATGATTTTGACTCAGAGGTCAGACCTACATTGCCCGACTTCTAATCAAAATGCCTTTTTATAATTTCAAATCTTGACCCAATTGCATATATTAGATTTTTCCCCATTTCCCCACAGGTTGCAAATAATAACATATATCCTCAGTTTATAATTTAGGAAACAGAAAAGTATAAAGCTTTTTGAGAATCAATCTATAGTAACTGTCAGCCATATAACTTAAAGGCCAAAGTAACTGTTAAAATTAGATGATGTATAACTATCAGGACCTTATGTGGATTTTGATCCCGATTATGTTGATATTGTATATTCTGTATAGATTTTAGTCAGAGATAAAAAATTATCATTGTAATTGTGACTTTTCCCCTTCATTCTGTATTTTTAAAATTTAGAATATTTTAAATACTTTTTTTTCCATAATAATAAATTTATCTAAAGCCAATTCAATTTAGGAGAAAAAATAAGAAATATATATTTTTTCAAAATATCCCTATCATGTACTAGACACTTGCTGTTCGTGGTTGTACATGAGTTTCATGTCTTGCTGATTTTATACCTGTGAAGTAGGTATTAATTCCATATTTTTTTAAAAGATTTTTTTTGATGTGGACAATTTTTAAAGTCTTTATTGAATTTGTTACAATACTGCTTCTGTTTTATGTTTTGGGTTTTTGGCTGCAACATATGTAGTATCTTAGCTCCCCGACCAGGGATCGAACCTGCACGCCCTGTGTTGGAAGGCGAGGTCTTAACCACTGGACGGCCAGGGAAGTCCCCACTTCCATATTTTAAAAATAACAAATTTAAAAATGAGTGCTGCCTTGCTTAGAGAAATGTAGTGGGGAGATAACAGAATCAAACTTCAAACACACTTTCTAATGCCAAGATCAATAATAAATTACATTCATTAACCAACATTTATATTCAAAAAATACAGAAGTCAATGATAGTGTCCTTAGCCTCAGTAAGTGTATTGTTTAAAATAAGCTTAGGGCTTCCCTGGTGGCGCAGTGGTTGAGAATCTGCCTGCTAATGCAGGGGACACGGGTTCGAGCCCTGGCCTGGGAAAATCCCACATGCCGCGGAGCAACTGGGCCCATGAGCCACAGCTACTGAGCCTGCGCGTCTGGAGCTTGTGCTCCGCAACAAGAGAGGCCGCAACAGTGAGAGGCCCGCGCACCGCAATGAAGAGTGGTCCCCGCTCGCCACAACTAGAGAAAGCCCTCGCACAGAAACGAAGACCCAACACAGCCAAAAAATAATAATAATAAATAAATAAATAAATAAATAAATAAATAAATAAAATAAGCTTAATGTCTAGGATTGCATCTGTAATAATACTGACAATTTAAGATTTTTTCTATACATCATAAAACTTTGTCTTTTATTTTCCATACTCCTAAATGTACAGATAAGGAAACAAAGGTTCTGATGGATTAAATGGTTTGCCAATGTCACGGAGTTACAAAGTGGCAGAGTGGAAACGCCAATGTAGCGGATCCGTCCCAGACCATTTTCCATGGAGCTCCTGCTACCTCTCTGTGCTTCACCTCTACTTGTGTCCTTTAAATGATAAGCTCAGTGAAGTTTTCTCTCTGGGGTGAATTACTATTGCTAGGTATAAACCCAAGATCTTAAAGAAATGAACACAGTCATGATTTTTTAAGGTATATGTTGGGCTCACTTATCCTGCCTGATCAATGTCTGAATACGGTGGATATAGTGGGGAGGGGAAATATGTGGGAGGAAAAGAAAATAGTATTATGCAAAGTGAATACAGAAGGCGGTGACATGTTCTGCATGATTTAAGGGCAGAGAGAAAAAGATTGGTCTTATTTTCTTCAGGATGAACCCTTGGTCTCTCCTCGTTTCACAGGGGAACAGCATATCTCAGAAAATGAATGTATCTTCAGATTTTAATGTCATCACCATGGAAGTTGCTGGAAGGTGTTGTTATGATCTTCCCCCACACTGGAGGATTTCATGACGTACGTTCTGTTGATGAAAATTCAGAAGACCAGGGGAGCTGATGAAATATAGCTAAGTGATTCAGAGAGTAAATATTAGGTTCAGTGCCTGATTGCCTCATATTTTAAATATTTCAATGCTCCCTGCATGACTGGATGGGAGTATAGTACTCACTATTTAGCAACTTCAGCCACAAAAAACACCTTAATAGCATCACTCAAAATATGTACTGTCCTCTTTAGAGTAATGGGCTTTTGATGATAGTAATCAAAGAAAGCTGCCTTTGTAGATTACAGTCATAGCCATGTTGAGAAATGATGACTGTTAAGGACATTTCTTTTCAGTAATTGTGTGCTTTGCTAGGTCCCTTTCTCTGGTTTAAGATCGCTGACAGTAGGGTTGGAGTGAGCAGGGTTATTTCCCCCATAACAGAATGGAAAGTAACATAAGGAAGGCAGATATCAGTGCCAGAGATGTAAAAATGTGATCTGTAAAAATAAGAGAAAAAAGCCAATAGGAAAGATTAGAGATTAGAAAGAGGGTAGATTACATACTAATGCAAGCCAAGATTCAGAGACCTGTGCTGTTAACTTAGAAAACGGGATTTAGACGGGAGATGTGTATTTGTGGGGTGGCGGGAATGACAGGCTGAGAAATAATGCATAATGCTTGGGGCAGGGGGCATGATTTTTCTATTCATCTTGCCTTTAACGAAGAAAGGAGATCAGATGTAGGAGACAGAGATAGAAACATTTAAACACAGAAAAGTTTCAGTCTTCTAGGTTAAGTCCCCTGACGGTTAAGCAGATCCACAGAAATGGAAGCATGAGGATGGCAAAGTAAACTCTTGAGCTTTCTGGTTCTAGGATGCATTAGACTTTTCCCCATGGGAAGAGTTCCCTAGGAGCCACATAAAATATATACAAGTTTGGTAACTAGGGAAAGGTTTTGAACTGGGAGTCTGGAAGTGTGTGCTTTTGTCTTAGCTGTTCTACTTACAATGACCGTAGCCTTTATCATTCTTTGAGATGCTGTTTCCTGTCTAGTAGGTATTGCATACTTAGAGATACATATATATAACACCCAGTGATGACTTACTATGTATCCATTTTATTATTTAATCCTGGTAAAAATTTGTAAGGTATTATTCTGCTATTATACTCACTTTAGAGATAACAAAAATAATGCCTAAAGAGTTTCAGTAACTTTTCACAAAGTCACATTCCAAACTCTTGTGGAGGTAACATTAGAAAAGAGACCACCCTCTTTAGAAGGTGATTACCAAAGCATAGGAGTGGTGGAGGGCTTCATTGTTTTCTCCTGTCTACATTTGTAAGCAAACTTGGTTAGGAATCTATTTGTGTAAAAGCCAGCAAAATAACTAAAATTATTTCATGTCACCTTCCTTCTTGAGAAATGAAAGAAGGAGCATTTTTTTTTTAATGTATCCTAGAAACATGGACCAAAATAGACTGGACAATCTCTACGCATCTCTCTACCACCACCAATTACATTGTTTGCACAACTCCTTTATTTTCTTTCCTAACCATTAAATCTGAAAGGTCTCACATTATTTGCAAGTAATTTTCTCTTAGACTATCAGATTTCATCACATCTTTGCAATCCTTTACACAGTTACCTCTCTCTTTCCCATCCTTCAAATAGAGATGCTTGTGAAATTCACTACTGGCAGTTTGTTACTTCATACATTGATTCTGCAGGCAGTTAATGTTTTTGGAAATGATCAAACATTGCAATTTGGGGTCAGAACATTACTCCTAAACTGTAAGAACCATTGCTGTCAAAATATGGAGCACTAACCATGTTGGACTAGGAAGTATGCTTTCCGATGACTGAGTCCAAATAACTCAACACAGACTGGGTATATGTATATGTATAACTGGTTCAACTTTGTAATAAGAAACTGCTATCCGACAACAAAAAAGATATCTTGGCCAAGTTCACACAACAGGTTAATTTCAGGTCAGGGACTGGAACCTGTGTCCCGGCTCTTGATTTCCTGGGCTTCTCGTTACATTTAACACTCCTTTAAGGAGCATATAAGACATTCCGAGACTGGGAGTCTTTCACCAGTAACTGCTAAACCCAGTGTGGAGTCTGGTTGGATAAAAACACAGAACAGCTCTTGACCGACTTTTACGTCAAAGAAATTGAACTGGGGGACAGCCCTGCATGCATTACAGATATCCGCAGTTGGTCATGATGCTTCCATGTGTCCCAATGTGATCTCATCGTTGTTTTCCATGCAGACTTTCAAGCAGCCCTCACTAGTTCATCTGGACTGGCCCATTTGTTGCCAAGTTGCAGAGCAGAGATACAAAATGCACTTCCATGTCAGCCTCAGCCAAAGAAAGTTTGGATAACGCCTCTACTGCTTACCGGCTCTGTGACCTCCTGAAAGTTACTACCAACGAGCTTCAGTTTTCTCAATGTGCAAAATAAAGATGAAATGGTTTCTACTTCCAAGAGCAGTGCTTCTCAAATTTTGGCATGCTGCTGATAATCTGGAGAGCTAATTACATCACAATGGCCCAGGCTCATTTAGGTACAAGTTCCCCAGCTGACTTTGATGTAAGCCTGTTTGCAAACCATTGTCCTAGAGTATAAAAGGATGCAGGGAGAGCATGTATCATTATCTGGCCCAAAATAGGATCCAATTTATTACAATTACCCTCTCCTATGTTAGATGATTTTAAGCTCCATTTTAATTTTAAATGTCTATAATTCTATGATTCTATGAGAAAGATGCTTTAGCAATATATAGAAGAATTAACTAACTGAAAGGAATTCTCATTTTTACTCAAATGAAATTAATAAGGCTACAAAAAATTGTTAAAAATAGGTAGGGTAAATATGCACTTTAATGGGTTTTAACTACCCATGGATAATACATGTTTAACAGCAATATAGAATAATGGAAGTGTTATTCTGGGAAGAATAGAACTCTATATTCCCATGTTGGTAACTTGGCTCAGTAATAAAAAGTAAAGTAAATACTTCTGCCTACTTTAAGTGTCTTATGAAATGTGCCTAAAATCACATATTCAAGACAGATGTTAATTCCTTCTAATTGACAGTTTGCAAGGATCTGATTTCTGTAAGGCCTTCCATCACTGCAGCTGAGTGACATGTAGGCAGTTGCTTAATAAACCAAACCTATGCTTAGTGCAAATTTCTGTGGAATGTAAAATTCAGGAAACTCTAAAGAGATTAAGACACAGTCTGCTCCTTTTGCATCTCTCCATCCCCAACAACCTACATCTTTAGATATCTGGTGTCATGTTTGGCATCTTTTTTTGAAACAAGTTACAACGACATTGGCTTAGGATTTCCTGAGATTTCAGTAGAAGAGAAACATTTGAGCACCAGGCAGGTATAGAGAGTAATTAATCTTAAGATCATGAAACCCTGCAGTAGTATAGGAACAGGATGGGAAATGTGGCTTTGTGAAAAAAACTCATAGCCTAAGCGATATATTTTCACAGTAGCAAATACACAAGTGGAAAACAAGAATCAAAAGACATAATTAAATACCTATAATGTGTTAGGCATTATCTTAGGCATTTTACTTATTGAAACTTCCTCTTAATCTAAAACCTTCATAAGAATGTATCTTTCTAACTCATTTACAAAATAGAAAGAGTCACAGATGTAGAAAACAAACATGGTTACCAGGGGGAAAGGTGGGGAGGGATAAATTGGGAGATTGGAATTGACATCTACACACTACTATATATAAAATAGATAACTAATAAGAACCTACTGTATAGCACAGGGAAATCTACTCAATACTCTGTAATGAACTATATGGGAAAATAATCTAAAAAAGACTGGGTATGTGTGTATGTATAACTTGTTCACTTTGCTGTACAGCAGAAACTAACACAACATTGTAAATCAACTCTACTCCAATAAACATTTTTTTTAAAAAAGAATGTATGTTTCTATTTAGAATTCCAGTGTAGAATGATTTTGAGGAACTGAATGATTGTATGAGAAGGCATCTTATAAACTCTGTGCTACCTTTTCCAGTCCATCACCACCATCTACAATGAATTCCCTGGCTCTAAAAGCATGTTTGGATACACTGCTTCAGCTTGACTCTCAGTCCTTATCCTCTTGTTAGTTTGAGATTTGCTGTCTTTCCCATTTCATGTGGCCAACTTTGGATACAACGAACTGAACCTTCTGCCCTAATTCTGTTCCATCCTGACTGGCTAGAACAATCTTGCCTGGCTCCTCCCGTGGACAGATCAAATCATTCAATTATTTGCAAACTGTATCGAAAAAAAAATTGTTTTGAATGAAAAGCTCTGTGATTATTCAGATAGCTGGTATCTTACAGCTACACCATTTTTAGAGTCTCCAAACATTTTAGGAAGCACGAGATCTACTGGAATGAACCTTTCCTACATGGGACAATTAAAGTTATGTTTAAGTTCCCTATGTGGTTCAAATGGAAACATTCTGAATTACTATGCTGTGGAGTCATGATTTATACTCTGCAGTAAATCCAATCATAATACAGGCATAAAAATGGCATGCTGATTCTACTGATGCTATTACCCCATTTGCTTAGACAATATCGTTAATATGTGCAGTGTTCTCATTTAACGAAATTATACAACTAACAGAATTCAGGGGTTTAACTTTTTTTTCCTTTCCTGAGTTGTTATGGGCTGACTTTCTGAATATGTCATATGTGTAACTGCTTTATCCTTGCTTCCATTGTTGAAATGCAAGTCTTTACCTCCTGCCCGGCATATAGTGAGAGTTCTCTCACTGGACTTCCACTGTCTCATTCCACTGTAGTTTCCCCTCCAGACTCCACAAAAAAAAATCTTAGTGATTTGCAAAGGTGATCATGCCATCTGCCTAAAAGCCATTCAATGGTCTGAAGTTAATAGGATCTGAGATGAGGAGACGTCAGAAAACCAGGAGGATTAAAAGAAATAAATAGTGAGTGGCTTCAATGAACTCTAGGTAGGTGGGCAACTCTTGTAGATGTGCCTTGTGTTCCCCCAAATATATCTGGGTAGGCTAGAACAATCTATTTATAGAGGTCACACTTGGGAAAGGAGGCTCTGGATTTTGTTAATATCTCATATTTTTCCTTTTGTCACTTAGTTGGAGTGATATTGAAAACTTAGAGGAAAAGAATCTTGAAAACAAAAATTCTATGCACATGTATTACATCAGAGGTTATTAAATCTATGTTTGCTGGACCTTTGTCTTCTCATTTAATATTCTTCATTTTTTATCAAATTAGCATCTGTGTTTATGCTAATTACATCATTGTTAATAATCTCATGAATAAACTATGCACTTTCTTCAAAGAGTTTGCTCCTCAGGCAATGTCTATATAAATGGAGAGTCTAAACCCATTTTTATTCAACTGGATAAGTAAAGACCTTTATT
Organism: Balaenoptera borealis; assembly: GCF_965194805.1. Taxonomy (NCBI): domain Eukaryota; kingdom Metazoa; phylum Chordata; class Mammalia; order Artiodactyla; family Balaenopteridae; genus Balaenoptera; species Balaenoptera borealis. The sequence continues at coordinate 123,924,734 of NC_138863.1, read as the reverse complement.
ATTGTGCACTGCTACCCCTTGCCAAAGTACAGGCCTTCTTTGTTTTTTTGTTTGTCTTTCTCATCTGGGAGTTTTTGACACATTTGTTTTTCTGCATCACAGTGTCCCTTCCTACAGCTGTGCCTCTTCTAGCTCCCATTTGCCTTTTAGGTTCAGCCCTGGGCTACCTAGGCATCTGGTACCTTTAGGTTGTATTCTGAATACCCAAAACCCAGTGAAACCAATGCCAACACATCCCTTACTAGAAATTATTAATACTCCCACGTGCCAAGCTTGAAGCAACAAAATTATCAGGATCTAATTGTCCCTAATGCCAATCTGCATTGCTCTGTTTCACTTTCTGACTCGAAAACAAAGATACTAAAGATGATTTCAAAAATGCAAATTCATTAATTTCTTTGATAACATTTTTAAAAGTAAGACTCTATTGAGTGATTATAGTCAAAGCTGTATTTATCTGTAGTCCATACTAGCTTTCTTGAAGAAATGTTTGTAATTTAATTCTCCAAAATGTGAAGCCTGGATGAAAAAAGCAAAATAAAATAATTTAACTTCTCAGCCATGAAATGAAATTATATCAGACAAAAGGTTGGTGCTCAGCATACTAAGAACCACAAAACAATAAAAAAAGGCAACTAAACATCTATAAAAATGGGCAATGAATAGAAATAGGCAAGTTGCAAAGACATAAAAAAAAACTGCACTACTATATTGAATAAGATTTTCTAAGCTACTAGCAATCAGAGAAATCAGATTAAACAATACCATTTCTTACATATCAGAATGTGACATTAAAATGCTTGATATCAAGTCTTGGTGAGTTTGTTGGGAAATTGAAACTGATATACACTGTTGTGAGAAAATAAATTGGATGGGGAAATTGAATGGCAGTTTGAAATTGCTATCAAAATATGAAGTGCAAGTACCACATGATCCAGTAATTCTTTGAGGTTTAGAAAATACTTAGAAAAGTATTCACATATAAATACAACAAGATCTGAAAGAGGATTTTTACTAAAGTAAAGAAAAAAACAAAAAAAATAAGAAGGTAATTTCTAAACTGACATATTCATATGTTAGAATACTGTGTAGTATTTTATAAGGTTGAAACAAACAGAAATCTATTGTTGAATAAAAGAAGCATGTGAAAAATGATTTATACTGGATAATAGATTTTATATAATTAAATATTATGTGTTTTATACGTGTGTGTGTGTACACTACAAATGTCAATGCATTATAAAGGGTCAAGAAGGTCAACACTAAGCTAATAACACTGATGTCTTAGAGAAGTAGAAGGGAGAAGAAGGGGGCATTGGTGTGTTTCAGGAATGTAGTAAAAGGAAAATTTTCCTATTTGTAATGTTTTAGTTTTTAGTAAAAGGAAAACATTCATGAATTCTCTATGTAATTAAAAACTAATACTAATTTTTATTAAAAATAAAGGAAATAGAGATGTACTATAAAGTGTAGCATGCATACAATTAGCAGCATGCTTGCAGGCTGCATAGATAGTATTCCTCTTGTTATCTTGTAATGCTGGGGCTTTATTGATCTCAAGCACCATTGAGCATACTGTCAAAATGCAGGAGGCTGATGGCTCATGGCCTTTGATGTCATGCTGTCTGAATTCTGGCATCACCACTTGAAATTGTTCAACTTTGTCAAATTGCTTAACCTGCCTATACTACAATTTCCCCATAGGTTCAATAGGAGTATTCGAAAAAGCAATTAAAAAAAAGCAAAACAAACAAAAAATACCACCTATTGTAATGGTGAGAGTAAATGGAATCCTCAAGAAACCTTTAGACCAGGGTGAATGAGGTAGTGAACCCTCAGAACTTATGAGCCACTTTAGTTCCTTGCTGTGCAGAGAGCCTCTTGTTCTGTGTCTTCACACACACACACACACACACACACACACACACACTTTGTTCTATAAGTGAAATCCCCAAGAAGCAATATTCAAACTATGATACTAAAAATGTGAATTGAATATTTAAAAGAAGAATAAAGATGTAGCAGTTTTATATCTCCTTTTTAATTAATTCCCATATTTATATAAGATGAAAGTTAAAATATCATTCATTCTTTTCCACCAACTTGAAAAATCTCAGCTCTTATCTGGAAATTTGAATCAACCTGATGGTTTATTTATCATATGTTTATCAATCATATGTTGAGTGAGATAAAACACCAAGACATTGAATTGAGCCAATTTAAAATTGGCTCTGATGATTTACAACTTCAAATTCTTCATCTATTTTGGTTTAAGTTTGGATTCGTCACATGCTGACATTTTTATATGTTACCAAAATGTCATCATACTAGGGCAAAAGAAGCTACTATATCAAGTACCCTTGAAATGCTTCCAACTCCAAATTCTGTGTTAGTTGTGGTTGAAGCGCATGACTTATATAGGGAAGTGACTTTTTTTTTCCACAGAGTTCAGAAGAAAATGTTAAATTTGAGAAGCCAAAGTCTTATGAGTTAAAGGCCTTATCTTAATCTGATCCCCCCTCTCCATTAATCACCAATGAATCTTAAGAATCTCTCTCTCTCTCTCTCTCTCTCACACACACACACACACACACATGCACACACAAGAACATTTCCATTTAGAAGGTGACTTCCACAGCAATCATGACTATTAGGATTGTGGCTGGTATAAAAAAGGCATATTTTGGTCTTCAAAATCTTCAATGACAGCCTAATTCTTATGAAATCCAAATTCTTCTCCTATATTTTAGATTTTGAACAATCTGTTTTATTTCATGTTACCCATGCACTGTTACTTTACATGAATCATCTACTGATACTTTTATTCTGAGTCTTTAATGACTTTACTATCTTGAAAAACATGATGATAATCTTTTCCTTTACTTCTTTGCTTAGCTGAGACTGCCTTTTCTCTCCTTCCAACCATTGAAATCTTCAATCATTCTTTGGGAGCCAGGACACAGTCACCTCCCTGATAATTCCAAGCCTTACTTGTCACCCTCCTCTGAACTTGCCCAGCACATCCTCTACACCAACCAACACAGAATTTTTTATATATCATTTAGTTTGCTGAAGATCTATGTGTTTCATTCACGTCTTTATCATTGAATGTTAAAATCTTTGAGAACCAAGATTTAGAAACCGTTCTGCATGTAAATGACTTTGTTCCATAGTGATGACAAAAGAGGGCAGTTGGATTATATTTGGCTACCAAAAATAATATTTCAAATTTATTCTTTAAAACACCTCTAGTACAAATAAGTATTCAACCAATGCTTATTTTGAGTTTACTAAACTCTAGATCTTTTGTTAGGCCCTGGGAATATGTCATTGTACAAGTCAGACTTTTAACCAATGCCCTCAAAATGTTTACAATTAATAATGCCAGGTATTGGTAAGTAATCAGGGTATATTTTACAAAAGCAAAGTTACTACAAGTTGTAGCTGTGGTTTCCTGGTGCCACTTTTGTCTGGAGGCCCAGGTCTGACATCAGTGTTGAAGCCTGAAGGAAAAGAGGGAATCCAAAGGACACTGAAAGAAAAATAAAGGTACGTATCCCTTTATAAGGCCTTAGTTGTCTATATTCTAACATACAACTAATCTCTCCACAATGATTGAGTTCCTGGAATACATAATCTAATCCTCTATAATAAATTGTATTCAAATAAAGACCATTTAATTAATAGGGAACAACAATACAATTTATTATCTTTGGTGCCAGAGTTGATGCATTAAAAAAAAGAAAACAGTCTGCTTCATACACTGCAGAAGCTCATACCAGGTACCCTCAGAAATCTACTTTGCCACGCTGTAGAGCTTAACTCTTCTTTAGCCATGCCCATGCCCTTCATAATGAAAGTAGTCTTGCTTAAAGAGAGATTTTAACAAACTGAACAATACTCCTAGTTTCAATTTTCCTTATAACATTCTATAATTATAAATTTTTTTGAGCAAAGCCCAGGATTTTTTTATTAAATGATGGATTTGATAGTTGAGGTTATTACCTTATGTATGCACAAAATTATCTAAGTATCTATTCTAAGCTAATTTGTTATAGATGTATATTTAGTAAATTATCAACTTCCAGTTTTAAAAAATAAACTTCTCTAGGGGTTTAGAAGTATTAATGCAGCTTCAAAAGGTGAACTGTATACTCTTACTTTTTTAATTTAAAAGAAGAATAACAATTATTAACTGTGTGTATCTTGATATTGCTTTAAGAGACAATAAAAATTACCATACAAGTGATGTGCTTTAAATGATGAAATAAATTTTTTTGTAATATTTTCTGAAATAATCATGCTAATTTGGCTAGTACCTTTGCTAAATTTATTCACATTAAAAGCCATAGATTTATACATTTTAATACCATTTTTAAAAACAAAAGTATAGGGCTTCCCTTGTGATGCAGTGGTTGAGAATCCGCCTGCCAATGCAGGGGACACAGGTTTGAGCCCTAGTCTGGGAAGATCCTACATGCGGCAGAGCAACTTGGGCCCGTGAGCCACAACTACTGAGCCTGCGTGTCTGCAGCCTGTGCTCCGCAACAAGAGACGCCACGATAGTGAGAGGCCCGCGCACCGCAATGAAGAGTGGCCCCTTCCTTGCTGCAACTAAAGGAGGCCCTCGCACAGAAATGGGCACCCAACACAGCCAAAAATAAAAATAAATTAATTAATTTTTTAAAAAAAGACAAAAAAAAAAACAAAAAACTGCCATCTGTCTCTTTAAAAAAAAAAAAAAGTATATTTTTCAAGTTATATTTTGGAACTTCTATTTTAACATTTAAACCTTTGGAAATATGGGAAATGCACCTTTGTTTGTCCTTTTAACCCAAGCCATGTGAAAGTTAGGGATGATGGGTTTTTTTTTTGTTTTTTTGTTTGTTTTTAAATTTATTTATGTATTTTTGGCTGTGTTGGGTCTTCGTTTCGTGCGAGGGCTTCCTCTAGTTGCGGCGAGCGGGGGCCACTCTTCATCGCGGTGCGCGGGCCTCTCACTATCGCGGCCTCTCTTGTTGCGGAGCACAGGCTCCAGACGCGCAGGCTCAGTAGTTGTGGCTCACGGGCCTAGTTGCTCCGCGGCATGTGGGATCTTCCCAGACCAGGGCTCGAACCCGTTTCCCCAGCATTGGCAGGCAGACTCTCAACCACTGCGCCACCAGGGAAGCCCCAGGGATGACGTTTTGTAATGTTAATCTCCATCCTTAGATACAGGAGAACTGGAGATTTTCAGAGAGGGTGAACTGGTGAGATGGGGCTCAGTAAGTGGAAAAAGAGAGGAAAAAACAAAGTGTCTTGTAGACTTTTAATTTCTAGGCTCTAGGTGGCCATGACCAGCTGGATATGGGGCTCCTAGCAGACCAGATCTTCCAAGCAGAGAGTGGGGCGATGCCTCCGAAAATCATAAGCCTTTAATTTGAGTTTGATACAGCAGGACACTCAAAGTCTTCCATCCAGGAAGGGATGCCGCCTCTCTGACTGACGAATCAGCACAAGGAAGCTGAATAGTTTTGAGGGACATGAATCATATGAACATAAATACGCATGGTTTCCCGGCAAATACGGCAACTGAACTAAATGATTTAGGTATAACTAGAACACTAGGTATGGAAAGCCATGCCTTTAATGAGCTTTTCAATACCAGCAAACTGATAACTGGTTGCGGGATAAATTTACTGTTGGGTATTTATAAGTTCATTGCATAATTCCAGACAAAGGGAGTATCTTACCACGTGGAGGAATTTTTCAGTTAGATCCGTCATACGTAAAATAAGATTCCAGGACATGAAACATTGATTGGTTAGCTCAATATTTTGACAGAAACTGAAAATGAGACAGACCTCAGTTTTTACATTTTAATTCACGTTAGCTTTAAAGTCCTTTGCAAACAAATAATTTCCAGTTTCTATACAACATATGCATAGTAATTAGAATGCTAACATAAATGTTTTTGGAAGCTATCATTGATGTAGACATCTCAGCTTAGCCCTGGGTATATTCCCAGGTTCTTTTCTCAATACAAAGAGTTGATATCCTTACTTCTGTGAAAGTAAAGTGCGTTGTAACCTAGTGGGGCACACAAAATGTGCACAATTCAGCTGCCTTTTCCCAACAGACTGGGATGCAGTGTCCCAGGGTTAAGCATCAATTCTCATTCTATGGCCAAGACTGGCCATCTGCCGAATATCTCCTTTTCTTCTTAGCTCTTTGGTTATATGTTTTCTCCACTGCTATTAACAAATCCACTTGGTCCTTTCACATTCATCCAAAGGAGAGAACGCTCCTCAGTGAAGCAGTCAATGCAATAGAACTTGCAGACTATAAAGTCGGATACTCTTGAGTATCTGTCTTGGCCTTCATCACTTAATGTATTGAAGTTGCAGTTTTTCATGTGTGGCTGGGGATAATAACCTCATGCAAGACATGCAGCTCTGTATAGCACCAACTTTATAAGGTTTCATCAAAATTATAAATGAGTGAACATCTGTAAAGTGCTTAGCATAATGCTTGGCACACAGTTGGTGTTATAAGGTCTATTATTATTATTATTATCAAATAATATAAGTAAATGCTTGATATGTAGCAACTGTTGCATCAGTGGCAGCTCCTAATATGACTCTCATTTGACATTCTTTTTAGCCCTGCTTGTTTTGTAGCTCATCTTAGTTGATGCGATAGGGACAGGAAAGCAGTAGAATAGTCAAATTTACAGAACTTTTTTCCCTTTCTCTTCCTAATGTTAAGAAATGCATATGTAAACTTAATCATTCATTCATCCATTCATTCGTTTCTTCCTGACATCATTCATTCAACTAATATTTATTGAATACTTGCTCTATTTTGGGCTCTGTGTTGGATTCTTATAGATATATGCTAACTTTTATATAATTCTCAAAATAAGTGGTCCTTAAGCATTATGGTACTCAACATATTGCGGAAAACTGAATGAGAAGTCAAGAAACCTGTAGAGGTTCATTTGGAGCTCCGTATATCTGATCCCAAATCTGGTTTCCTGTCCCTCCCTCAAACTGCCTTTGGCACAGAGTTTGCTCTGCTGTCCAAACCAAGCGAGAACCTAATCAATTACATTTTACAAATAAGAATGTAAAACCTGAGAAATGTGATTAGTCTCTGTAACTCCTATGTATGTGAAAGCTTTACAATTTCCCCAAATCACAATTCCATGCTTCTAAGAATCCAGTCTCTGAAAGTTATGTTGTCATAGACTGACTTGGCAGTCACAGCTAGCCTCTGAAGCAACTATTTCTCATGGGAAATGGTACTTCTGCTGTATTCATGACCATTCTCTGCACAATTGTTCAGTTCCGCTGGGTGGTTGATTTCATTTGAACATCAGCACAACCTTAGAAACCAGATGCATCATTTTTTTTCTCAACCAAATGTTGTTGCTGTTGAACAAGCCCAGCTGTAAGATTATATAGGGTGCTACCAACCACTGGATTAGCTCTATGGAGACATGGATTGTTGAAGGCTAACTCTTTCATTGATTTACTTGCCAGTGTCTGGGAGACTTGGAGGGAGATGGGGTTCTGCATATTCTGTTTGTGTCTTCGCAGGATTTTTAGTTCTCTTGCACTTTGTATCAAAACTTGAAAAGTGCCAAGAATTCTATTTCTTTAAAATCATGGACCAGGTTTCTTGATGTGTGAGAGTGGGAAATATGTGCCTGAATGGAGCATTGCTAGTATAAGGGCTTCAGGAAACTTTATTATCTCTTTTTCTTTTCCATAAAAGCAGCTGGTGTTTAGGTGGGTTTAAATATTTTGCCTTTTGGTTCTATAATGATTTTAAATTGGCTTGTCAGATTCTTATGGAAGGGAAATTTTCTCATTTTCACACAATTTACCACGTTTTCTAAATAATATTCATGTATGCATTATTATCAAATTTCCAATTCATTTAGACATGGTCAGATTAATGATTGCTCTGGCTTTGGCTTTTGATATAAGCTATACAGACATCTCCCCTGAATCTTCATATTCATTATATTCATATTCTTCAAAATAATTAAAGCATGGGATAAAAAACAGTAAATGAGGAAGAACAATACATGAGCCATTGACCAATAGAGAATTTCTTCTTCCTCTTTCAGAACAAACATCGTTATTATCATTATTATTTAGAATCCATAATAACAGTAACATGCAAAACACAATATACACCTTTCTTCCTCATCACCCTCTTCAAGGAGGTAGGGACCATTTCTACAATATAACTTAGCTTCATTATTCTCTAGGATTTCTCAAGTCCCTTAATGCCTAACATTCACAACCACTCTATGTGTCCTGTGTCTCAATTAACTCAGGCTCAGACTTTCTGATTTCCTTTGCTTGCGTGATCTACATTTTCTCTCGAGGTCACTTCCCTAGATTTGTAAGCTAGCGTTAGCTTTATAAATAAAACAGTGTTGCATACCCACCAGGCATGGTTGGGGTTGCTTTTTCACTAGTTTACCACATAAAGATGTTTCCTGAGTATTTATTGATTGTTATTCATTTTTTTCTTTTAACAAATTTTGCCCTTAGGGTCACACTGTACACTGTGAACTTTTTATAATTGTCATTCTTCCACCACAGGAGAATCAGCCCAGTCACCAGTGGGCTGTAGTTACTCCATTATCCCTTTGTTCACAGTTATGTTCTAATAAGATATATTCTTGCAAGAGATCAGCCCACTCACTGTCAGGCTTTCTTTTCTCCAGGGTTGCTGCTCATAATTTAAGAAGTATTGACTGGATGTCTGTAGATGTCTGGAGTGCTATAATCCACACTCACTCCATTACCTCATCCTTTCTCTCTTGTAATTTACTCCTTTTTCTATCTGCTTAGAAAAAAGTTTTTGTTTCCCCAAATTCAGATAAGTACAGCATCCAATTTGGGTATGCAGTTTTAATCTTGTGTATATAAATCCCATGCTACCCACTTGCCTTAGTCTATCATCTTTGTTTTATTTTATTATAAAATCTGTGTTTTCTCCTAGGAAATTTTAACCATTTAAAATAATTTTCAAAATAAGAGTCCCATTGCCTTTCTGGAAAGCAGTATGGAAAATGTATTAAAAGCTTTATAATGTTTATAACTTTCCATCGAGTAAGTTTTAAATTAATGATAGTACATAAATATGATGCAATATTTTTCAGTCATTTATTTGTTTCTCCTAAAGACTTTTAAATATTTTGGAAAATGTTTAGGAAAAAGTTACTCAACAAATATTCATTGAGCTCCATTGTATGCCAGGCACTATTTCAGTGGAAGGCAAAAAATTGATGAGAAATTATATGACAATAATGTCACGATTACTTGCAATTAAATATAAAGGAGATATATCAAAATAGAGCAGTAGAGATATATGGATATGCTTTGGTTTCTCTATACTTTTAGAAATATTTTCCATGTTTTATAATAAGCATATGCTACTTTCATAATAATTAAAAAAATCTAAAACTACTACTTTTATAAAGTACAATGCTTAGCAAGTAACACACTTTCTGTCATGTGCTTGATTACAAGGCAGAATAAGAGATATAATAATAGGAAGAATGATATTACTAATAGAGTGGGCCTCAGGCATAGGTAAAATCAAGCTAATACATGCCTGGAGGGAAGCTTGTAATAGTTCCTAAATACCTAGTGATAGAGTAACGGCACCAGAGTCAAGAGGATGATTATATTAAATATATATTCTAAGTTTCGTTTCAAATTTGTTGAATCAGAAACTCTGGGAAGCAGTTTGTGTTAGTTACTGCTCATTCTAATTAGTTGGCTGTATAACAAATTACACCAAAAGTTAGCTGTTTATGAAACAGGAGGGATGGGGGCAGAGCACAACTTTGAAAGAATGACATAGCCCGAGGACATGACATAAATTGATTAAAACCAAATGGGTCCAAGATGGCAGACAAGTTGACTTCTACTAGACCTTGGGCCTCAGTATACGCTCACTGTAACACATCAGCAAGCTAAATGACACACCCACCAGTGCCATGACAGTTCCAAGGCCAATCATATGGATCAAAAAGTGGGTGGTAGACCAATTCCTGGAGATCCCTGCCCCTTCTGGAAATAGCTGGAATACTCCTTCCACTCATTAGCCTATGAAATTACCTACCCCTATAAAAACTGACAAGCCCATACCCTGGTGCCTCTCTCACCTTCTGAGATGGCCCACACTATGTCTGTGGAGTGTATTTCTCTCTAAATAAATCCACTTCTTACCTATCACTTTGTCTCTCATTGAATTCTTTCTGCAATGAGACGTCAAGAACTTGAGCTTCATTAAGTCCTGAAACCAGGTGTGTGATCTCAGTTGGAAGACTGTGGGTTTTGGCCAGGTTTGCATCCCCGCCTAGTGGGTTCGAGTCCCATTCTGAGTTTTGGCCAGGTTCGAGTCCCAGTTGTGTGGATTCAAGTCCCAATCAAGATTTAGGCTGGGTTTGAGTCCCAATCTGAGGTTCACTTTCTCACTTATACCAACAATTTTTATTATCTCATGCAGTTTCTGAGGGTAGCCATTAGCTGGGTGGTCCTGGCCCAGCATCTCTCACAAGGCAGAATCGGGGTATTACCCTGGCTGTGGTCATCTGAAGGTGTGGTTCAGGCTGGAGGGTCCAAATCCACATGCCTCACTCACACGGCTGTTGACTAAAAGCATCTGCTTTAAAAGGAGGCCAACCTCCTCATCACATGGGTCACTCCATAGGGTGGATTGAGTGTACTCATAACTTGACAGCTGGCTACCCTCAGAGAAAGTGATCCCAGAGAGAGGACAAGTAGGAAACCAGGATGCCTTGTAGACAAGTCACACACCATCACCTTCACTGTATTCTATTCTTTAGAAGCAGGTTACTAAGTCTAGTCCACACTCAAGGAAAGGGGAATTAATGTCCAACTCTCAAAGGTAAGAATCTTAACAGAATTTTGGATTACCTTAAAACCACCCCATAGCCTTACTATCTGTGACTGCAATATAAACTCCTCCTCTCCTAATTCTAAAGCACAAGCAGATTGGAAACCAATGTGTCATCTCTCTCCCAGTGCAGGATCCCTGCTAGACAGAGGGCACCTTAGCAGTGATTACCCAACTCTGACTGAAGACCTCACCTTGTTAAAGGAAGGACTGTATTTTGAAACCGAGCAGGACCCTGTGGGGCTCCTGGGTACAAATCCTTTCTGTGTCCCCTGTTTCTTGTTTGTAGGAAATAGGTTTCATTCAGCCTCCATGATCTTCCCTGAGTTCCAAAGGGTACAGTTCAAACAGCTGCTAATCAGGGAAAGGAGGGAATACAGAGACAAGGGAGGAGCAGTCAAGAAACAATAGTGCAGCCTTGGTGGGGTGGGGCAGGGTCCTGGCTCCTCTTCAAGGGATACACATAATATATCTTTGAGTTCTTCTGTAGGAACTAAGGCCTCCACCCAGGTGGAAGATGGAAGGGTGACATTGACCCTCCTGACTTCAGTCAACTAAAACTTGGACTCTGTCAACCTTGGCCCCAATTCTATGATGAATTCTCCTTGCTCAAACCCCTTCATGAATATGCACGTTCCCTTAGCTTAAAACTTCCCCAATTGTGCTGTTTGGAGAGACATTGTTTTGGGAAAGATCTCCAGTGCTTTCCTTACTTGCTGCAAGTAATAAATACTTCCTTCTCATCTTTGGCTTGGTTGTGTCTTTCGGCTTGACACCCACCAAGAGGTGAACCCAGTTTCTGGGTAACAATATCACATGGTGGCCCATTCTCTGATTCAACTTATAAGATTTATTTTCCTTTATATTGTGTCTGTGTCTGCACTAAGTAACCTCCCTATATCAATTCTAATGTTTTTATATATATATTTAGACTAGATGAAAAAGAAAAATGTGTCCACATCCTCAGGGAATTTGATTCTGTAAGACTGTGGGTGTAGTGCTAAACTCTGCCTAGATTAATATAATGAAATGGAAGGCTTCAGAAATGTGGGATTTGCTGGAAAACTATTCAGAGTGAAGTGATATAGACAAGGATCCACAAAAAATAAAGCCTGGAATTGGAGGTGATTGGAAGTGGAATGCTGAAAGAAAAGAGCTATATTCTAAACAGTAAAGAAAAATGTATTAAAAATACATCTTCATGCCGTTGTCAAGAAATTTAAATTTCATATGGGTGATATAAAGTTGTGAATGAAAAGTTTTGCCTGCTATATCAGTAAACAAAGGAACCCTGAGGGGATTCAGGCTGGAGAAAAGCAGGACACTGGCCTCAGAGAGCTGAGGTGCATACAAAAGGAATGATTTCAGTGAGCCCAGACTCTTGCATCTTTCCACACATAGCAAAGAGCTAAATTCCTTAACTGAAGATATCTGGTTTTCTTTAAGTAACAGTAATCTTTTGAAGTTCTGACAACCTGATCTTTGTTACAAAAACTCTTATATATCCTGGCTCCCCCCTGACCTCTTTAGAGCAGTCCCTCAGAGCATCTGAGAGGCTGTGTCCTGGGCCTAAGTCCTCAGAATGTCCTCCAAATAAAACATAATTCTCAACTTTTAGGTTGTGCATTTTTTTTTAGTCAACAAAGTGCTATCAACAGTTCAGAGCTGAGGAAAGAAGCTCTGTGTTCCTTCTTCCAGTTTTGCAAAGTGGAGTCATCATTCAGGAAAAAACAAACAAACAAAAAACCCTTTAACAGCCAACATTCCATGGTTTGTATAAAAAGAGTTGAGGTAAGAAGGTAGTTATTTGAGGGCATAGCAGAACCTTGGAGTAACAGATAATTTTCTCCTTCCTGAAGGAGGGCTGTGACAGTAGGGATACAACTCATTTGTTTCCCTCCAAGTCTGGGGTAGGGGATATAACTGCTATGACACTAAGACTCTAAAAGGAGATACTGCCTCTCAGTCTCTGCATGATGGGAGGCTGAACTGTTGTCCACGTGCCCCACTGTGCGGCTACCACAGGATGGTGACAGGAACTTAGAGAAAGGGAAGAATAGTTTGCAACTCCAAATAGGGATGCAGATCTTTTCCCTGGTAAGTATGACAGATGTGGGGACTCGCTAGGGGTCCTGTGAACCCAGACTAAATCATGGAAGGAGCGACAGGCAGCTGCTCGCTGCCTCCCTGTGACATTTCCTGGCTAGTGTCACACCATGTAGGGGACACAGACACATCTGCCCTTAGAGAGAGGTTGCTGAGGGGTTTGCCAGCTGTGCCCTCTGAGCTAGGGCATGTCTCCCATCCTTGCAAGAACTCATCCAGTTAAGTATGCAGCTGGAGTCAGTAGCAAATGCACTGCGTCTCCCTTGCTTAACTTCCTTTGCCACCAGTGGGCCTTTACCCACAATGTGAAAGTCCTTTCCTGCTCCTTACCTTATGCCTGATACCGAAAATTGACCTCTGTGCACCAGCACGGAACCGAATCACGGAGACAGAGTTTGGGTGAAGTAGGAAAAAAATAGCTTTATTGCTTTGCCAGGGAAAGGGGGCTACAGTGGGCTAATGCCCTCAAAACTGTGTGTCTCAACCTGGGGGGTGGGGGGCGGGGAGCTTTATAGTCAAGAGGCAGGGTTGCTGGATAAGGATCAGGGTGCCTGCAGGACCTGCATTCCTTCAATCCAGAGATCATCCGGCATCAGGTGTTTTCATGATGAGTTTCTGTGGTTCTCAAGGTTATTGAACTGTGACCTTCTCTCTGGAATTAAAAGTGCTTAATCAAGTCGTTAACATCTTCCATTTGGTGGGGTTTTTGTTTTGCAGAAGGGCTCAGAGATATTGTTATGTGTATCACTTGAGGGGGAACCAGGATCCTGCCTCAAGGCTGCATTATTGTTTCTTGACTGTTCCTCCCTTGTGTCTGCATCCCCTCCCTTCTCTGATTAGCAGCTGTTTGAACCTGGCCATTGGAACTCAGGGAAGGTCATGGAGGCTGAATGAAGCTTATTCCCTACAAACAAGAAATAGGGGACATGGAAAGATTTTTGTACCCAGGAGCCCCACTGGGTCCTTCTTAGTTTCATGCCCACCACTTCTGTGGTGGAAAAAGAGGGAGGGAGTTTCAGACTCCCCTGGTCCCCACCCCACCTCTTCTAGGATCACCACAGCTAAGGAGTGCTCTGTCTAATCTTTCAGAGAGAAGTCTGCAAACTAGGGAGGGACTGAAATTTTTGCAACTCTGAAATGACTACCAAAAATACTGAGTATGGGCCCAAAAGATCATCAAAAAACTAAGAACTAAGATACCATATAATGGCAACTTTCTTTTTCCTCTTCTCTCCTCCTTTCACCAAGTATATTGTGTCGTTTTTTTTTGGTTTTTTTTTTTTTGGCCGCACTGCATGGCTTGTGGGATTTTAGTTCCCAGACCACGGATCGAACCTGAGCCCTCAGCAGTGAGACCTTGGAGTCCTAACCACTGGACTGCCAGGGAATTCCCTATTTCGTGTCTTTAGGGTTGTTACCCTGAGAACTCTGAATAAGACAATTTTTTAAACCTTTTACCAAAAATACAACTCTTCCATACATTGCTGAGTTGTGACTGTTAATTTAAGTCTGTTAGAGGTCTGAGGATAAATTTGTGTGATGTAAAGCACAAATTGATGCCTTCTTGACATCACATAGAGTTGACACAACATCATGCTAGTTGATATCTACTGACTAAAGATGCCACCAATAGGCTAGGTCCATTGCAAATATTATTATTTTTTTTGAGCTTAGTAATATTTCTATGAGATGGCATATACATCACCCTTCATTTTAAATAACTGGAAACTAGGGTACAAATTGGACTGTGAAAGGAATAAACCCAGATAGCCAGGCAACTAAAGAGTTGGGTGTACAATGGGTATTTGAGCCTAGGCAGTCTGATTCCACAGCAAAAGTCTTTGCTATCTTCTATTCTTTTATTGAAACTGTAGAAATGAAGCCAACACTATTTCCTGTCCTTCAAGTGAGCTACTCCCAATTAAGTCCCGTGCTCAAATTAGTTTGAAAATTTGGTTAGTACTGCTCTCTGACTGGAAGGTATCACCCCATAAATGTTCAAGTTGAACCACTGATTAAAAGAACCACTAATTATTTTCTTTCTGAAACAGAAAGGATGTATGCTACATGTGTGGACTTCAATATGGCTCTTAAAACATTGACAGCTTGCATTCATTTCCTCTGCTCAATTAATATAGTGCATTTCATGAGTAAGCTTCTCAAATCTCATTTCACTCATTCATTCAATTAATCATTAATTCATTTACTCGGCAAATATTTGTAGATTTATGAAGTATCTATGGTGAACAAACACCTCTTTGTTGCCGGGTGTTAAGATTAAAAGAATAAATAACAAATTAGATGGTAAGTTCATTGAAAAATTGATCCCTAAGCTATGTGAAGAATGAACAGGAATCAGCAAGAGAAAGGGGAAGAACATTTCAGGAAAAGGGAAGCAGAGGAGAAGAGAGATTTCTCAGAGCATGTATGGTGATGTGTCAGTTATTTCAGTGAGACTCACATGGACACTTGTGATCCTGGGAAAGTGGGTACAGTCTGAACACTACTATAAACCAGATTTTTTCTTTTTTTTATAGAAATAGGAGCCTTTGAATAGAAGAAAGTAAATCTGAGCCAAGTCTTCTTATTTTGTCCTATGCCTTTGTCTGGTAGAACATACTTCCATTTTAGTTTGTTTCATTGATTTTCATTAAAGTTTAAAATAATTTGGAACACATTAAAAAAAAAAAAAGGAGGCTTTGAATGGCTTTAAGCTTACATGTGATGTGATAAGTTTTTTTTTTTTAAGACCTTATTAAAATTTATTCTTCACCACAATTGAAATTATTGGTTTATTTTAGAAGCTTAAGTCTGGATTTTACGTTATGCTTCCATGAATTAGTCAAGGTGAATTAAAAGTACCCATTTAAATTTAATTTAGTAATTCAGTAGTGTTGATAAATATAATTCTTCCATGTCCACAGTGAGCATTTTTTTTTTTTCCTCGAATCTCTAGCAAGATAGAAATCATTTCCAGGACTGTACCCTTTACCTTTCCCCTTCTTCTCTACTTCTGCAACTGCAGCCACAGTTGCTTTACCACGGGTACATTTTGCCTGTTCTAGAATTCTGTATTAGTTGAATCACATGTATGTACTCCTTTGTCTCTGACTTCTTGCCCTCAGCATGATGTTTTTATATCCATCCATGTTATTGTGTGTATCAATAGTTTGTTTCTTTTTATTTTGGAGTAATATATTCAATTGTATGAATATTGAATGTACCGTAGACTGTTTATCCTGTTTCCTGTTGATGGGTACTTGGGCTGTTTCCAATTTGGGACTACTATGAAGAAAACTGTCATGAATATTTTTACACAAGTCTTTTTGTGGACAAATGTTTTATTTTTCTTGGATAAAGGAGTGGAATTTCTAGGTCATATGTAGATGTTGTTCCTCTTTTTTTTTTTTCTTTTTAATTTTTATTGTAGGACACCAATGGGGAAGTGAGGGTGGGATGAATTGGGAGATGGAGATTGACATATATACACTATTGATACTATGTATAAAATAGATAACTAATGAGAATCTACTGTATAACACAGGGAACTCTACTCAATGCTCTGCAGTGACCTAAAAGGGAAGGAAATCCGAAAAGAGGGGATATATGTATACATATAGCTGATTCACTTTGCTGTACAGCAGAAACTAACACCACATTGTAAAGTTTTGTGTTTTAGAATGTGATTTTCACCTATAGAGGTTTAGAACAGATTGTTGAGGAGAAAGGGAAATCAATCAGAAGGACACTGAAAATTTAAGTAAGAAGTGATGAAGATTCTGCTTCAGTCCAAGATGGAGTAACAAGAACCAGATTGACCCTTTTCACTGAAACAGCCCCAAAATGAACAAAATATGTGAAACTACATTTTTTAAGGACATTGAGCATCAGTCAACCAAAGACAGTGATTAGTGAGAGAAGGAAAATAAATGAGGTGAACTCTATGATTGTTCCAGCTACCTGGAAACAGAGTTTCCAGGCTATGGCAGAGAGATGGGGAAGCCAGGAAAAGCCCAGCAGACTCCCTGAGTTGAGAATATGGATCTGAGAGTCTGAGGCGACCAACACAGGTTGTTCAGGACAGAGTACAGAGAAGAAGAGATTTACAGAGAGAAATCTCCAGATATCTGCAGAGAATCCCCTCACCATATATTTAGCTAGGTATCACACAGCACACATATGTAAGAACAAGGTCCACATGAATGGATTAGAGGAAAGAGTATCCCATGTGGCACAGTGTCAGGAATAGTACCAGTTTCCACAAGACAGACTAGAAAATCTCCTGATTCACAGGACAGTGTTAGAGTGCCTTGCCTCAGACATAAGGAATGATGACCCTTACACTGAACACTGCTTTAGTCCCACATAATGAATTGTAAAAGCAAGATCTGAAGGATCCAGCTGTTTCCAAGTACACTGGAAAGCAATCCAGGACAAAGCTCAAGATTTTTAGGAACACAAAAATATCCAGCACTCTGGACCTAGAGATTATCATACTAAGTGAGGTAAGACAGAGAAAGACAACATATGGTATCACTTATATGTGGAATCTAAAATATGACACAATTGAACATATCTATGAAACAGAAACAGACTCACAGACATAGAGGACAGACTTGTGATTGCCAGTGGGGAGAAAGGGCAGGGGAGAGATGGACTGGGAGTTTGGGATTAGCAGATGCAATCTATTACATATAGAATGAATAAACAACAAGGTCCTACTGTATAGCACAGGGAATTGTATTCAATATCCGTAATGGAAAATATCCATAACTATGTTCCATAATGGAAAACAATATGGAATATATATATATATATATATACATATATATATTTATATATATGTATATATATACCTGCATCACTTTGCTGTACACCACAAACTAACACAACATTGTAAATCAACCATACTTCAATACAATAAATTTTAAAAAAATATCCAGCATTCAACCAGTTAATATTCATGATGTCTGGCATCCAATCAAAGATTATCAGGTATACAAAGAAGAAAGAAAATATGACCCATAATGAAGAAAACAATTAATCAATTGAAATAAACACAGAACTGACACAGATGTCAGGTTTAGCCGACAGTGACATTTTAAAAAGTTACTATAATTGTATTCCATATGTTCACAAAGCTAAGAGGCTTAAAAAACCACAATCTCAGAAGCATGGAGAAAATTGCACCAAAATCAAATTGCTTAAAACCAGTGATAAAAAGAAACATTTTAAAATTTGTCACCCAAAAAAGACACATTATGTCCAGAGGAACAAAGATAAAGATAACAGCAGATTTATTGTTGTAAAGAATGTGAGCAGGAAGATAGCAGAGCAACATCTCTTAAGTAAGTGAAAGAAAATCTTGTCAACCCAGAACGCTATACACGGTGAAAATATCTTTAAAAAGTGAAGGGACAATGACTTTTCTAACATATAAAAACCTGAAAAAATTAATTACTATCAGACCCTAGCTACAAAAAATGTTGCAGAACATTCTTTGGGTAGATGGAAAATAACACCAGATGAACCAAAGGCCCCAAGTCATGGACTCTGGGGTCAGGGTGGGGGGCTAGGAGTGGAGGGAGGGGTTCTGGTTCAGGGTCAGAGTCAGGGGGCGGGAATGCATTCAGGCTTTCCTTCCCGGACGGGGAAGTCTGGGCAGACAGGCCTGAAGAGGACACCTGCCCAAGGCCTCAGATGACAGGACTAAGGACTAGGGTGTCAGGCTAGGGGTGCAGATACGAGTGAGCAGGGTGACTGGGGGCCTGAGCCCCTGATGGCAGCTCCCCAGAGACTGTGGTACACGGCCGTCACCAACTGTGGGACGGGCGGTGCCTCCCCTGCGAGACCCCCCAGGCAGAGCCTCTGTAATCAGCCACACTTGGGCTCCAAGAATCACACAAGAGGCTTTAAAGCAGGAGCTGAGGTCCTCAGTACATAAATATTCACAGCAGCAGTATCCACAATTGCCAAAAAGTGGAAACAACTCAAATTCCATCAACAGACGGATAAACAAAATGTGGTAAATGTGTACAATGGAATATTATCCTGCAAGAAAAAGGAACAAAGTACTGACACACATTACAATGTGATGGACCTCGAAACCTTTATGCTGAGTAGAAGCAGCCAATCACAAACTCACATGTTGTGTGACTCTGTGTATGTGGTGTGTCCAGAACAGGCAAATCTGTGGAGACAGTAAGCAGATGGGCCATTGCCTGGGGCTCGGGAATGATGACCAAGGGTACAGGGCTTCTTTTGGGGGTGATGAAAATGTTCTAAAACTAGATTGTGCTGATGGTTGCACCGCTCCGTGAATATAGAAAAACCATTGAATTGTACACTTTCAGTGGGTGAATTTTATGGTATGTGAATTATATCTTAATAAAGCAGTTTTTAAATGAAAAAAAAAAAAAAAGATAACACCAGATGGAAATCTGGATCTACAGAAAGAACACCAGAAATGGTGACTACATACACGTGTCATAAAAGACATTGTGGCTTCCGTCTTGCGCTCTTGAATTAATTGCACTAGGGAGTCCAGTTGATAAATCTGAAGCAATCCATCTACCCCATGTGGGAGGAACTGTGATCTTCTACCAAGAGCTACATGAGTAAATTTATATTGAAAACAGACCCTTCAGTAGAACCCACAGAAACTGCAAAATAATAAATGTTTGTTGCTTTAAGAAAAGCAAACAAACAAACAAAACAGAAAAGGAAAGGCATACAAACAAACACAAGTTAACATGGACTTTCCCTCAAAGTTTCTCTGTTATAGATGTGTTCTACAGAGATGCTAGCACTTGTTTGCAGATATAGATGTGTAAAGAGGCTCACTTCGGCATTGTCTGTAAGAGCAAAATACTGGAAGCAACTGAAATGTCCATTAATAGGGATTTGGTAAGCAAATTATGGTGAATCCATTAAAAAATGATGAGGATATTAACCAAGAAAGTAGCAGGAAAATGGAAGGAAAAAATGGTTTGGGATCTGACAGATATCCAAATGGTAGAATCAAGTATTAAACGTTAGGGGTGAGGAAAGTATAGCAGTTAAGGAAAGCAGGCTTTTCTGCATTTCTCAATTCCCATACTACCTTTTCCAGCCTGAATCAAAAGCCAGGTCGTTTGTCTCTGCTTTTACCCTTATGGTTAGTCTCAATATATTAGCCAATGTGCATTTTATTATTTTTTAAAATTTTTATTGAAATATAGTTGATGTACAATAGTGTGTTAGTTTCAGGTGTCCAGAAAAGTGATTCATATACATATATGTACATATATATATCTTTTTAGATTCTTTTCCATTATAAGTTATTACAAGATATTGAGTATAGTTCACAGTGCTATACCGTGCATCCTTGTTGATTGTCTATTTTATACATAGTAGTGTGTGTATGTTAATCCCAAACTCCTGATCCATCCCTCCCCCATCCCCTCTCCCCCTTGGCAACCACAAGTCTGTTCTCTATGTCTGTGAGTCTGTTTCTGTTTCATAGATAAGTTCATTTGTGTCATATTTTAGATTCCATATATAAGTGATAGCATATGGTATTTGTCTTTGACTTACTTCACTTACTGTGATAATCTATAGGTCCATCCATGTTGCTGCAAATGGCATTATTTCATTCTTCTTTATGGTAGTATTATATTGTTTGTATATACCACATCTTCTTTATGCATTCATCTGTCAGTGGACACTTAGGTTGCTTCCATGTCTTGCCTACTGTAAATAGTGCTGCTATGAACATTGGGGTGCATGTATCTTTTCAAGTTTTTTTTTCTCTGGATATATGCCCAGGAGTGGTATTGCTGAATCATATGGTAGCTCTATTTTTACTTTTTAAAGGAGCCTCCTTACTGTTCTCCATAGTAGTCACCAATGTGCCTTTTAAATGTAGGTTGAATAACATCATTCCTTGGTTCACACCCTCTAAAGACTTGACTTTTCACCTGCTCCTAGTTTTTTTCTCTTCTCTATAACTTCACTTCTCTCGCTCCTGCCTTGGCTCATGGTATCTTTGCTATACGGCACTCCTGTTGTTCCCCACACATACTAGGAATATGCCTACCCTACTCTACTGTCTTAGCTATTTCTCGGCCTGCAATGCTCTTTCCTCAGAGCCACAAAGCTGTCATGCCCACCTGCAAGTATCTGTTTAAGTATTATTTTCTAAGACAGACCAATCTTGACTAACATATTTAGTGTGATAACCTGCCTCCCTACTATCACTCAGAATTCCCAATCCCCCCTTACCTTGTTTTTTTTCTGTCCTTGCTTATCACCTTTGGAAAGTATAAAAGATCTGAATTTTTAATATTGTTTATTTATTGCCTATCTGCTATAAGACAACATAAGACCCACAAGGAAAATGTGATTTATTCATGCATTTATTTATTTTTCACTAATGTCTCTCATGTTCATTGAAAAATGCCTGGCAAATAGTAGGTGCTCAATGCATATTTTTGTATGAATGAAAAAAAAAAAAATAAGGAGTTTCTGTGTGATTAAAGGACTGCACAGTGATGCTGTATCTTCTCTTATTCTAGATATCAAACTCCCATTAATTCATTAATATTTATTTGGATTTTTGTGGTGCTCATGTATGAGGCTAATGTGGAATGTGAGTTGCATGTTGGAGGGTATGTAAAGTTTGAAGAACTAAGAAAGGAAAAAATATAATTTTCAGTAGAGGGAACAAGTTGATCAAATGCACAGAAGTTGAAAAACACAGGGCATGTCAGACATGGTGGAATATACCTATAATGTAAACTATACAATATAAAGAAATTAGAAGATAAAACCTTTCTTTCATTTTTGTCAGTTATTCAATTTTTTCTTATACATGCATAGTGAGGAAACTGGACTAAATCTCAGTCATGATTACAGAATGTCCAAGGTGGGGCTGGTGAAACTGGGGAGTCATGGAGAGGAGGTGGATAGATAGCCAACCAAAACTCCAGTTATGAACGAGTGTCCTGCAAAGAGGTTCCATCCTGAGAAAGATAGAGTGTGATCTATAAACAGACTCAACAAATCAAATAGGAGGGACCGTCTTGAGAAGCATGTTTTCTCTTTCTCTCTCGATGTGTCTCCCAACTCAACCTAACTATAATCATGCCTGAGTCTCATCTAGGGTGATGGGATGTAAAGTAAGAACTGAAAAAGCTAGTTTGCCAATATCAATATTATTTACAGAGGAGCAAGAACCATTCACGGCTCTTTCCAACAGAGTGTAACGCATGCACACACATATTACACACACACACAGTCTCATTTTACCTTTATTAGCCATGGATTACCACTACGCCAGTGCATGGGTGATGGTGCCCAGCAGAGTGATAAAACCGTCCATCAGATATAAGGGGAATCCAAGAGGGAAATGGTGGCATCAAATACATCTCGTGATACTCAGTGTTCGAAATAAGGTGATGTCTGGTGAGGTCCTCCTGTGTCAGATAAGGCAGTGGTGATGCCTATTGAAAATGTGGTGCTTTGTAGGTGTGTGTCACCCAGTTTAGACCCAGAAAATGGTAACGAGAAAACATATCAATCCTCACTGGAACTCAGCCAAGGAATAGTGATGGCTAGAGGGAAACGATGATTTGTTTGTTTAAGGGATGTTTGTTTATAATACACATCTTGGTACCAAACTAATCAAGGGTCACTGTAAGGGACTGAATTTGTTTATAAGCAAAGGAGGTAATCAGTATGATTTGGGTTAGAATTACTTTTAAAGTGACCATGAGCACAAAATAAAAACAAAAAGCCTCTCCAATATCAGAAGTTGAATCAAAAATAAGCAAACAGACTGCATAATGGAAGTCTATGTAATTAGTAAACACACACACACACACACCCCACATCACATGAAACAATTTGAAATAATGAAGGTTAACATATTGCAAATGGGTTCAACTCACTTATAATAACAAAGTAAATAGATTTTTGTTTGACTAACAAAACAAAATCCAACAATGTTTAGCAGAGAGAAAAGGAGAAAAATTCACATGATAAAAAGCTATGAAAAATATAACAAGTAAACACACAAAAGAAAACAGAAGTAACAATATTGACATCCATAATAGAATTAAGACTAGAGATTAAAAGAAAAAAGATAAAGATGGGCATTTCAGAACGCTTAAGTCTAAAATTTACCAGAAAGAAATACCAGTTATTCATATTTATGTATCCAATTAACACAGCAACAGCTTTCATAAAACAAAAATTTCTAAAGAACCAGAAATCAAAATACCATGGAACACTTTAAAGTGTCTCTATAACACAGATTCAATGCTCAAAAAGAAAGAGTATAGAAAACCCACCCTACGTAATCAATATGGTAGATTTTATAGATTTTAAAACTCTGGTAGCATCAAACACTCCAATTTTTCTGAGTGTGATAAAATTCACATATTCTCTTGTACACATTAGCTCTCCTTGCATTTAATGTAAATGCTATTTAGAACTATAAAATATTGCTAGTGCTGTTATTACTTAGCATTTAGAGTGCTATTCCTATTTAAACTTATTTTACAAGCTTTATTTGGAATAATATTAGGTACTGAGACACTCCTGCCCTTTGTGAAAGGTACTCACCCAGAGATGTTTGGGTTGAAGAGGACAATTTGATGTTTTTCAACTTTACTGGTTTGTTTTGGAAAGGTCTATTTTATTTCAAAATACATTTTCTTCATTCTAGAAAGGAGAGAAATCCTGGTTCTTTCCTGCGACTCCTTTGTCAGGCCCTTAGCATCTGTTATTTATGTTTGAGACGGACCAGGGTTTGAACCCAGATCAGTCTGACTCTCCTCCTAAGATTCCACAGTAGCATGTTATCTTTGGATTCTTTGACTATTAATCCAAATTCAAATAGATCATCTAATAGTTGTGATTTTTCTGGCATTGTGGTTGTTTGGATGATAATATCAGTAAGAATAGCTTACTGACTGTTGTGGGGCATCAGGAGGTGCAAATTATTGGGTGTAATATAGGCTCAAGAATGTATTGTACAATATGGGGAATATAGCCAATATTTTGTAATGACTGGAAATGGAAGTAACCTTTAAAAATTGTATAAAAAAAGAATAGCTTACTGCTGCTTTTTATTCAAAGCCTTATATGTGCCAGTGAAAGCAGCTCTTTTGTCCCTTTCCTATTTGCCCATTTTTGTTCCCCTTTAGCCTTAGAAGAACCTAATTATAGGAATGAGATAACTAGGCAATTTAACCTAACTCCTGACTTACACTCTCCTGAATGCACACCATGCCTTGCCTAACCTGCTTTCCTAGATAAAAAAGAAGTATGAATGAAGAATTAAGTAGTTAAAGAATGACTAGCTCTCTACCCCCGCCAGCCCCCTTAGTAATCCTGTGGGCAGATCACACAGGAAATATAACATCTGAAGAGAGAGTCAGCCAGTCTGCACTCAATGGAGAAAGATGCAGAACCCAACATCCTGCCTCAATGATTCACTGAGATGCTTCCCCTTTTTTCCCTTTAAAAACTGTCACGGCTGAGGAGAATCTTGGGAGTTGGTCTCTGGACACGAGTCCACCTTCTCCCCAGGTTGCTCTTCTGGTTAAAGCATCTTTCTTTTCTACTGATACTTGCCTCTCAATTATTTGCTTTTGAGCGGAAAGCAGCTGAACCTTTTCGGTAACACCAGGACATGTCTGTGACCATATTTCTTCTATGCCTTTCAACACCTAGAAAAACCCAGTGGGATATTGATATTGATATTTTACTGGGAGAAATTGGAATTAAACTGATACGTAATATCCAAAAGTACTTCTTTAAATCTGGCATCATCTGTTTCAGATGATAAATAAATGAATGGTGAGTGTCAGGGCCAGAATATAAACCTGTTTCTTTTTAAATGCAAAAACAATGTTCTTTCTCTCACTTGACAGCCTTGCAGTTTTCCACATCCACTCTGTTATCTGCTTGCCTTTTATCATGAGAAGACATGCCCCTTCCTGGTGGACCGTGGTTGTATTTTCTAAAGTTGGCCACCACAATTTTTCTCATCCCACATACTCTTCTGGAAATTTGTCACTGCCCTACCTGGCTGTGGAGTCTAATTCCCATTCCTTGGATTGTATTGTGGCCTTTGTTACCATTAAACACAGTGAGAGAGTCACTGTGTGACTTTTGAGGCTAGACTATAAAATACATTTCAGCATACCCTTTGCTGGCTGAAACACTCACTGGAGCCGGAGCTGATGTAAGCATTTCAACACCACCAGTGCTGCCATGGTGTGAGGGAACCTAACTGGCCCACACCAGTAGGACAGACAGCCTCTGCTGCCACAGCCCCAGTCACCATCTGAACGCAGTTGCAGGACAAACCCTGAGGGACAACACCCCAACAGAGTCCCAGCCATCCAAACTGTCAGGCACTGCTGTCTGAAGCCAGAAAGCTTTATGTTGATTTATTGTGCAACAGTAATTGTCAGAATAGGTACTTATGGCAAGGGTTGCAAGTATGCAGGCAAAATCCGGTACACTTCCTAGTTTTGTAAGTAATGTTTTATTAGAACACAGCTACACCCATTTATTTACATACTGACTTCTTCAATGTTATAATAGCAGAATTTAGTGATTTCAACAGAGACCATCTAGCTTGCAAATCCAAAAATATGTTGTATCCAGTCTTTTACAGAAAATGTCTGCCAATCCCTAGCCAATGGGCTTCTTCCTTTTTTTCATATTCTTGGATGCACAGAGCAGAAGCTAGCCTATGAATCTTAATTTACTCACCTATTGTAGAATATATTCTTTTTATTGGGATATAGTTGTTTTACAATGTTGTGTTAGATTCTACTGTACAGAGAAGTGGAGTTCCCTGTGCTATACAGCAGGTTCTCATTAGTTATCTATTTTATACATAGTGTATATATGTCAATTCTAATCTCCCAATTCCTCCCACTCCCACTCCCCTTCCCTCCTTGGTGTCCATACGTACCTATTGCAGAATATTTTTTAAATGACATCTTTATTTCCCTCCTTGTATCCATGTCCTTATGAGGTCCTCTCCCACACTGACTCTGAACTTGCTTATGTGACTTTCATAAGCCAGTGGGGCTTTAGCAAGTGTGATGCAATCAGAAATTTGAAAAGTTATTAAACATCTGCACTTGTGATCTCTTGGTGCTGGGAACCCCTCTACCAACCACCTGAAAAAGTCTGTGTTCACTTCCTGGAGGATGGACCATGTCCTGGTTGTAATAGACATTTCAGCTGAGAACTCAGACATGTTAGTGAGTCCATCTTGGAGCAAACCCACAATCATGAAACATGTGAATATTCATTGTTAATAGCCAATGAGTTCTGGGGTGCTTTGATACACAACAAAAGCTATCAGAGACATCTATAAAGTTTGCTTTAATGTTCTCTGTACTTTTTTATACAGTGGCAAGGAAACTGAGGGAAATCATTAGCCTCAAGAAATAACATACGTTAAAAGTATACAAGAGTCAAAGAAAAATTATTCAAACTATCTAATGATACATTCATTACTCTTTAATAAGAGAAGCTGGGAATTAGGAGTTTACGGTAGAGAAGGATGATGTTTTATCCCCAATCTTTTAGTTTGGTTTTTAATTAAAAAATCCTGGAAGAGGGGGCTTTGGTTCTGACTCAGCATGACCTAACTTGGATTCTCATCTATTTCAAGAGACATAAGAATAATATGAAGAAGAATCAGGAAGAGACAGAGATGATCAGATTCAATAAATGGGCAAAGTAACATCTAGAATAAAAATTTTAAGGAGCAGATAATTTTAAAACAACCTGAGTTCATTCACTCCATGATCGGTGAGTTAGCACTAGAATCTAGGGCGACCAAACAAATCTATGGCTTGGTGAAAACTCTCTTCTCCTCACTGCCCACGGTTTTTTTTACCCTCAGAGAAAGATATTTTTATATGTGCTGTTACCACACACCTGAATAAAATAATCCTTCAGCAAATTTCATTTTCTAGCATTTCATTTCCCAGTGGTAATGCCAAATAAAATGTAGATAAACACATTGAGTGTAACTACCTGCTTCTTTAGCACTAGGCAAGATTCCATCTGTGGGCATTCTAATAAGCTCACAATGAGTGCTTTTTGTGTTGCTGTACAATCAGAGGATAATTTAGAACAAAAAGTAAAGGTCAGATATTTAATGCTGCTATGAGTGACCTTTTCACTCCCAACTCTTTGTAAAAGCATCGGTATTAGCAAGTTTAGATGCATCTTTTAAAAGAAACTGTACAATTTCCTCTAGGAACTGTGTTTCCACTTTGGAAGGACCCCCATGGGGTGGGGGGGTCCTTTTCAGGAGTTCTGCTGAAAACAGTCACAGGAAGGCAAAGTCCTCCTAGTACTCCTGAGAGATTCTGTGACCATGGGAAAAGCTAAGGACCAGAGCCAGGAGTTTCCGTGATAAATATTAATGCTGAGCATTCAAGTACTTACTTTGACTCTAGGAGTCCAGCAAGAAGTTCTCCTCTTTCCTCCTCAGGAGGAATGTGGGGTCTGCCAAAGGTCAGCTGTGTTATTAGTCTTCAGTTCATAACCTACCTAACTCGCTATTATGCTTATTACATGACCTTCAGCAGCAGAATGAAAACTTCCTCTTTAACCCAAATTCCCAAGGTCACATGAAATAAAATTAGCATCTTGTAATAGTGGTTGGACTAAGAACTTTCTGCATAATGAATGTTTAATAAATGTTATTGGAATTAAATAAATTCACTTCCATTTTAGCAGAGAATCTCTGGATTCATACTTTGAAGAAAATACTGTGAAAAACTGGGCTCCAGTTAAGTTCAGAAAGTGGTTCAGTTCACAAAACACTCACTGTGAGAACTAAGAAGACTCAGACCATTTTTATTTCCCTGCTCCCCTTCATGGCTAAACCCTACACACATTGTCCCTAAGTCTCTAATTTATCAATAACACAGTACATTCATTACAGTTCCTCATTTTAAAAAAATAATTTTTTTTTATAGTAGGTCCTTGTTAGTTATCTATTTTAAATATAGCAGTATGTACATGTCAATCCCAAACTCCCAGTTTATCCCTCCCCCCCCACCCTTCCCCTCTGGTAACCATAAGTTCATTCTCTAAGTTTGCGAGTTCCTCTTTTATTATTATTATTATTATTTTTGTTTTTGTGAGGCTCATCAGAGACCTCTGTGTTCCCGTATCCAAAGGACACAATTATGTTTTCAACTTAGCCCATCTTTCAATAGCATTTGATAACACTGATTTTTTTTTTCTTTTTCTGGAAACACCCACATCCTAACTTAGTGGACCCCCCTTGTCAGTCCTGATTTCTAGCTCCTGCCCCCCCAACTCCCTGGGTTCTGGTATTGGAGTTTAGGGCTAGACTGGCTCCTCATCTCCATTTTCACTCTTTTCCACAGAGATTGTATCTGAATCAGTCACTTCTGAATACATAGTTGCACATTCATTCATTCATTCAGGGAACATGAGGGAAAGTAGATGTTTCTCAGGATTTTAAATCAAGAAGTAAAGGTGTCTTCTGGAATTGTACAAGTGAGCTACCAGAAAGAGTTGATAGGAGGTTGACTCAGGGAAACAATAGGAGGATTTAGAAATGGTGAGGCAGTAAATCTTTCTTTTTATTACAGACGCCTCTGTTCCTGATGATTTTGAAAATGCCACTCATGGGCCATCTCATGTCAGTCAACATGGTTAGTTGTAAAAAGATGCATCTCCAAGACCCTAAACAAGTCAAATCAGAACTGCTGGGTTATTGCATATATGGTAGATAGCCTTTAGGAACTATAGTTTTATTTTTGTTTTTTAATACATTTATGTATTTATTTATTTATTTTTGGCTGTGTTGGGTCTTCATGGGTGTGCACGGGCTTTCTCTAGTTGCGACGAGCGGGGGCTACTCTTTGTTGTGGTGAGTGGGCTTCTCATTGCGGTGGCTTCCCTTGTTGTGGAGCACGGGCTCTAGGCATGTGAGCTTCAGTAGCTGTGGCATGTGGACTCAGTAGTTGTGGCTTGCGGGCTGTAGAGCGCAGGCTCAGTAGTCGTGGCACACAGGCTTAGTTGCTCCGTGGCATGTGAGATCTTCCTGGACCACGGATCGAACCTGTGTGCCCTGCATTGGCAGGCAGAATCTTAACCACTGCACCACCAGGGAAGTCCAGAACTATAGTTTTAAATTTTACATTGACTTCATTTCCTAA
The DNA here is from genome assembly GCF_965194805.1 of Balaenoptera borealis. Lineage (NCBI taxonomy): Eukaryota > Metazoa > Chordata > Mammalia > Artiodactyla > Balaenopteridae > Balaenoptera > Balaenoptera borealis. The sequence goes on along the minus strand of NC_138863.1, from coordinate 123,895,479 downwards.
GTTTTGTGTTTTTTGTTTTACTTTGTTAATTTTCATATCTACTCTTTAATTTGAATTTTGCTTTTGTCATTGAACTGGCAGACATTTTTTTCTTTTTCAGCTGTATATTTTTTGGAAATTTTGTTGTTTTAAAATGTTTAAATTCTTGGAATATTGAACTATGACCAGAATCTGAGACATTTCTACATCTTTAACAAGTTGGGTTTTTTCTTTTGTATTTTAAATATTTAATATTTTAAACTTCAATTTGTTTACTTGAAAATAATGTTTATTTTCTGTTTAACATAGATTTTATATTATGGATATTATACCTTAAGAATTTACATTCCTTTGTAGTTTCATATAGTATTTCTCTATTAAAGGTATTAAAATATGAGAAAAGTGTTATTAAAATTTCTCATTTACAAGTTTGATTTTTTTTCAATTTAACCTATAGTTCTAACATGTTTTACTTTATATATTTCACTATTATATACTTCAGTGCAAAAAGGTGCATGACTACTATAGCATTTTTAGAGATTTTACCTTTCATAATTATAAAATATTTCTCCTTGTCCTTTTTAAATGGTTTTCACCTCAAGAGCTACTTTCTATGTTAATAGTACTGCCACATCTGCTTTTTTTCTTTCTTAGAGTTTTTAATAGCCTGAAATTCTTCATCTAACTATCTGTTTAGCTCAACCTTTATATGCCATTTGCTTCTAATGCATCTGTTATAATAAGCATAGAGGTACATATTAACTCACAGAATCTGAGATTCCAAGTTATTTAAACTATATATTTTTTCCTTTAACAACTGATATATTTGTTCTATTTTCATCCAACCTCTGTTCTATTTTTTGTTTTATTTTTGTTTGTTTGTTTTCAGTTAATTAATATAGTGACTCTTATTTTTCTACTCTGATAATTATTGGTTTTAATATGTTTTATTTGATCCCTTCTATTTATTTATAGTGTCTATATTTTATTATACTGATGATGAAATTGATGAATTAATCAAAAACATTTGTCCTTATAAAAGATATTTTGGGGATCCTTTTAGTTGTGTATCCTCCTTTCTGACCCATAGCATCCCCTATCCCCTGGATGTTTTGGGAGAGTATTTGTTTGTTTTTGTGTTTTACTTTAATTTTGGTCTTTATTATTGTAAATAAATATAATGCAACATTTTATTTTATTTAAATCTTATTTTAACCAAAATGATCCTTTTGCATTAAAGCCTACTTTGGTTTGGACAATGCAATAGCCTCATTAATTTCTCTGTATATATACATATATAGAGAGAGAGACAGAGACAGAGAGAGAGAGAAATTTTTGTTTATTACTTCATTTGACGATTTTCTAAATTATCCTACTTTTCCACCAAGTCTGGAAGTACTAGCTGTCTTATACGGTTGCTTAGTATGGTCCCTCTCCTTGAACTTTGGATCCCCCTTCAATATCCAGTGATATTTTCTTGTCTGATATAAAACATAAGCCAGAGGGAAAGAATGTATTCAAAGGCAGGAAAACAAGATGGTTAAGAGCTCAAACTTCAGGGTTAGGTTATTTGAGTTACTGTATGTAAAGTGCCTAGAATGATGTACAACAAGAACTGCAGAGGTAATAATTAGTGTTATACACTTGTCTTTTGTTAACAGCTTTTTTGAGACATAATTTACATACAATACAATTAATCCATTTAAAGTATATGAGTCAATGATTTTTAATGCATTCACAGAGTTGTGCGACCATTACCACTATCAACAAGAGATCCTATACCTCTTAGCTATCACCCCACTCACTCACCCAAACTCCCCAGCCCTAAGCAACCACTAATTTACTCTATGCCTATTGATTTGCTTATTCTGGCCATTTAGTATAAATAGAATTATGTAATATGTGGTCTTCTGTGACTGGCATCTTTAACTTAGCATAATGTTTTCAAGTTTCAACCATGTTTTAGCATGTATCAGCACATCACTTCTTGCTGAATAATATACTGTTGCCTAGATCTACCACATTTGTTTATACATTCATCAGTCAATGTCCACGTACATTTGGGTGCTTTTCAGTTTTGGAGTATTATGAATAATACTGCTATGAACATTCATATACATGTTTTTGTGGTGAACATATATTTTCAGTTCTCTTGTATGTAGACCTAGCAGTGGAATTGCTGGGTCAAATGGTTATTCTAGGTTTAAATTTTGGAAGAACTGAGGAACTATTTTGCAAAGTGACTGCATCATTTTTGCATTCCCACTAGCATCACAGGAATGTTCCAACTTCTCTACATTCTCATCAACTCTTGTTACTAACTGACTTTTTGGTTACAACCATCCTAGTGGGTGTATGTTTTAGAATGCAGGTTTTATTATTATTCGGGTGTAGGTGAGGCCAACAGATCAGGAGAAGACTGCTGTTGAAAAGACAGTTTGTTTTTCACAGTTCCCAAGAGGAGGGGCAGACCATGTCACTCAGGCCACATGTGGAAGCACAAGGTTTGGTTTCTATAGAAAAAAGAAGACAAATCAGAGTAAACAGAATTAGTATTGGCCAGTTTGAATGATTTCAGAGGGCTCTGGAACATAGAGCTGTCTCTAGTTATCTGTTATTGGACCCTGGGATAACAAGGGCAGATGGATATTGCATTCTGGTGTATAAGAGTTAGATAGAAGAGTTGGCTGGGCTATGAGCTATGGATTGGTAGGTTGGCATATGAAAGGCATAATTATAGGGGAGTCTTTTTTTTTATCACTAAGAATTATCTTCCCCTGGGAAAGACAGTCTCTCCCAGGTCAGCAAAATCCCAGATGCCAGAGCACTGAGAACAAGAAAAGAAGTTGCACAGATGAGAGTATCTAAGGAATTGTCACTCCATATTTCTGTTCACTTGTCTTTTTAATAATATTGGCTGCTACAGGGTCTCCGAGTAATTCCCCACTGCATTTATTCTTGCATTATTTCAAATTCCATAGTCGGTTAAATACATCCAGAGGGTATAATGTAATGGCTGTGTTGAAACCATTCAATCATGATCTGCATACGAAAGATGATAAATGTATGAATCTTTGGTCTTTAAGACATTGGACCTGTTCCTATTTTTAGACAGTCTCACTGTCTCTTGAAGTCTGCTCTTGACTTCCCTGGCAGACTGAGGGAAGAGGTGGCTCTCCAAATCTCTCTGTCTCTCTCTCTCCGCACACACACACCCACAAACACACACACATTTTAAAGAATCTTAAACAAGGCAAAATCCTCCTATTTGTAGAGCTCTGTAGGGTCAAAGATGTGCTAAGATATACACAAATACTTTATCTTATAGAAATTTAGAAATCAGTTGTCAAAAAAAAGTCAATGCCTGGTATTAGGTAAGCAGTTCATCTTGTTTATATGTCATTAAAATAATATTAAATAGTTTTATTGTCATTATTAAATATTACCAGTAAAGTCTTTCAAACTTTGTAAGAATTGATAATGTTAAATAAGCTGTTTTAGAATATAAATATGTAGAACTGCATTTACTTTGTAGTGTTATTATAAGCCCCATAACAAATCTAATGAAGATGACCACCCCCAAAATACTTAAGTATTAATCTCATTTTTGGATAAGATGAAGTAATCTAAGTATAATATAAGTTGAATTCAATAGTGACACACCATGTCCAAGTACTATTTAAGCCAGCAATGAAAACATGGTTTAATACTAGGAAAGGTGACATTGTATCACATCAATACTCCAAATGTTTACTAATAATAGTAATTGTTACTTGCACTTTCCATGGAATAATTCTTCTGTCATTACATTGCACAGTTATCTCAGTTTATCCTTGCTATAATCCCTTAGGGCACAGAGACATGATGTAATTCATGCATCACTCAGAAAGTGCTAGAGGTGGGAGAAAATCCAGGCAGTCCCAGGCTGCACTATTAATGCCTGTCCTATTAAAATCACATGTAATCTCTCTTGTAATTTTAAACAAAATATAACTCAATCTATAAAACTCTTCATAGTGGAGGAGCTTGACAAAAAATAAATAAAATAATTAATCTGCTAACCTCAAAATGATGCTGTTGGGATCAAAACAAGGAACCCAAAGATGTGACAAGTCTTAAACACCAGCCTGGCAATTCCAGCCAATCACATGAAGCACAAAACTGTAGTTTTTTAAAAGATTCATTATATATTTAGATCAAAACTTAGATGTGAAACTGAGCAGAACACTATGGGGCCCTCCCAGGTACCAACGGCTTTCTGTGTCCCCTGTTTCTTGTTTGTAGGGAAAATGCTTCATCTTCCTAGACCTTCCCTGAATTCCAAAGGGCAGATTCAAACAGTTACTGATTAGAGAAGGGAGGGAACGGAGAAACAAAGGAGGAGCAGTCAAGAAACAAAAATGCGACAATAAACCAGGGTCCTGGTCCCACCTCAAGGGACTTATATAACAATATATCTCTGAGTTATTCTACAGGAACTAAGGCTTCCACCCAGGTAGAGGATGGTAACTTCAGGCTGAGCTCAAGTTTCCTGGAGCACCGCCTTGTTACCTCACCACCAACCAATTAGAAGGAAGTTACACACCCTGTAGACTTCACCCCAAATGTTGCCTTTAGAAACTCTTCCCTGAAAACCATCTGAGAGTTTAGGTCTTTTGAGCACAATCCAACTGTTCTCCTTGCTTGGCCCTGCAATAAACCTTTCTCTGCCCCAGACTCCAACATTTCCATTTGTTTGGCCTCACTGTGCATCGGGCACAGAAACTTGTGTTTGAAAGCAGATGAAAATAAATTTTAGATGTATTAAGGAGTAAAAGAGGAAAATATAGATAAATACCTATTTGATACAAGGTAGAGAGGATTTACTAAGCTCAAAAGAATAGAGATAATATTGACATAATTATGAAATATATATTTGTAAAATTTTCTTCTAAATAACATTAAAAAATAAAAAATAAATAATTAATGTAAATTAAATAATAATAAAAATTAAATAATTAAAAATTAAATAAATAAAAAAATAAATAATTAAATAAAATTAATAAAAATTAGAATATAGGGGCTTCCCTGGTGGCGCAGTGGTTGAGAATCTGCCTGCTAATGCAGGGGACACGGGTTCGAGCCCTGGTCTGGGAAGATCCCACATGCTGCGGAGCAACTAGGCCCATGAGCCACAACTACTGAGCCTGCGCGTCTGGAGCCTGTGCTCCGCAACGAGAGAGGCCACGATAGTGAGAGGCCCGTGCACCGCGATGAAGAGTGGCCCCCACTTGCCACAACTAGAGAAAGCCCTCGCACAGAAATGAAGACCCAACACAGCCAAAAATAAAACAAAAACAAAAACAAAAACAAACTCCATCCCACACCACAGTCTTTAAAAAAAAAAAAAAAAAAAAACCTGATAAGGGTGCAATTTTAAAAAATTTAAAAAAAAAAATTAGAATATATATTTATGCAAATTTAAAAAATGTAAGGAGTAATATTGTAAATTTATAAATAACTGTACAAATTGATAAATAGTATCATCTCCCCTATAAACGAATGAGTAAAAGCCATACATACAATTTTACAAAAAAGAAAATAAAATGATTAATAGACATATAAAAAATTTAGCTTTACCATCATTTGAAGAAACAAATTAGTATCACAAAATGTTGACATTTTTTAACTGTCAGATTTGCCCTGTTCCCAAAAATAAATCACAAGAATACATAACAATAGGTACTTTCATGTAGTTAATTAATAAGAATGATAAATTGGAAGCAACTTAATTGTTCAAAATGGAAAGATGCTCAAATTAGTGATGATACCATCCAGACAATGTAATAATAGGCATTTGAGATAATACTTGAAATCCTAAAAATGATGTTGTTTAATGTGCCTCAGAAAAATCTTAGTCTAATAAATTACTACATGCTGGTATAACATGTGCCTATATTTATGTATTTTTAATATTTAGTCTAATATTTCTACCATAAAATGAATTCATTGTAAAATGCAAAAACAAAAACAAAAATACCTTCCTATATGCAGACACATAGCCCATATTCAAAATATTTTAGAAAAATAATAAATAAAAACAGAATGAAATTTAACTGAAATTTCCAACACTACTTTTTTTTTAAAACTTTTTATTTTATATTGGAGTATAGCCAATTAATAATGTTGTGATAGTTTCAGGTGCACAGCAAAGGGACTCAGCCATACATATACATGTATCCATTCTCCCCCAAACTCCCCTCCCATCCAGGCTGCCAAGTAACATTGAGCAGAGTTCCCTGTGCTATACGGTAGGTCCTTGTTGGTTATCCATTTTAAATATAGTAGTGTGTACATGTCGATACCAAGCTCCCTAAATATTCCTTCCCCCTACTCACTCTTTCCCCCTGGTAACCATAAGTTCATTCTCTAAGTCTGTGAGTCTGTTTCTGTTTTGTAAATAAGTTCATTTGTATCATTTCTTTTTAGATTCCACATATAAGGGATATCATATGATATTTCTCTTTCTGTGTCTGACTTTCTTCACTCATTATGACAATCTCTAGGCCCATCCATGTTGCTGTAAATGGCATTATTTCATTCTTTTTAATGGCTGAGTAATATTCCATTGTATATATGTACCACATCCTTCTCCATTCCTCTGTCAATGGACATTTAGGTTGCTCCATGTCTTGGCTATTGTAAACAGTGCTGCAATGAACATTGGGGTACAAATATCCTTTCAGACCATGTTTTTCTCTGGATATATGACCAGGAGTGGGATTGCAGGGTCATGTGGTAGCTCTATTTTCAGTTTTTAAGGAACCTCCATAGTGGCTGCACCAATTTATATTCCCACCAACAGTGTAGAAGGGAACACTACTTTTTCTGATGCTTTTTAAATCTTCTTGTTTGCCTAACTGTATTTTATAAATTATCTATAATGAGTATTTTTAAAAGAAATGCAGAGACCAATGGATATACAAAAACTGCTTATCTTTACCAGTGAAAAGAAAACTGAAACAACCATAGGTAAGCTTTTAATCAGTGTTATTAGAGTTTTATGGTGTATGGTGTATTTATGGACATAAATACATTTCTATCTACCTACAAACATATATATATGTATATCTGTATATGTACATATGACTATGCATATATATATATGAAACCGTGCCTCATAGGATTAAAGAAACTGATTACTAGCAGAAATTCTTAAGCATGTCTTACAGGACAGCAGAGAAGGAAACAGCTTGTTGAAATCCCCTCCACTTGTAATACAAGAAATTTGGCTGAAGCCAATTGGAATCCCCATGTCTGACTAGAGTCTAAGCAGAATGCACCTGCTTGTCTGATGGATGACCTTTAGTTGTCACAGCCCAAATTTCCACCACATGTTTTATACCAACACTCCCCCCCCAAATTTGCACATGTGACACACGAAGAAACATGAAGCCTGCTTCCTTAAACCACGTAACCAGCCACTCTTTTTCTCTTTCTTCACCACCCCAAAACTCTAATTCTTAAATATCTACTTCATCTTGCTATTGGGGAGAAAGATTTGAACTGGCCTCCTATCTCCTGCTTGGTCCTCTTGTAATAAACCTTTCTCTCTAAGAAAGACCAGTGCTTCAGTGTTTGGCTTCCCATTGCATGTGGACAAACAAACTACTCAGTTTGGTAACATATACACACACACATATATAAAGTACTGTTAAAGGGCAAAGTTTCTATCAGATATTATTTTAGCAAAATTTTCACAGAGCTCTGGAAAAAATGTAATATCCCAATAACTTTACTTATGAGGATCTTATAACTGATGATGTGAACTAAAGCTTACATAAAGGTTGGTCATAGACTGTGGATAGAAAGGGCATGAAGTGTCCTTTCATCTTGGCTCAGTGTTTTGTTTAGTTAGGTTGTGCAGATTTAACATCTGGGTCCTCATAATTAAAATAAATGAAATTAAACAGTGTTGAGGATTACCAAAAAAAAAAAAAAGCCTATGAAAGATCTTCCTTGGGATCAGCATATAATTGGTGCAGGTTTGGTGGTAGCCACTCCTATGGTTATTATTATTGCTAAGGAAATATTGCAAGCAACCTAATTGTTCAATAGTATTGTAGGGGATCAGAATTCACCACCCTAAAATATGTCTCTTTGGAATATTATTTTAAGCTGATTATTGTCTAAGAAACAGCAGACGTGGGGAAAACTCTGAAAACCAAGTAGGAGTTACCCTTTTGTAAGAAACATTACATTTTTAGGGAAATCTCCAACTGTAAGGGGGTCTCCCTTGCTGTACCTAGAAGAGGACTAAATCTCTAGGAAGTCTTGTCAATGGAGAAGGCAATGACTTAAATCTGCATCACAATCACTCTTGTTTATTGTGCTTTTCCTGGTCACCTCGCAGAACTGACTCTCCCCAGCCTCAACATCCTCTTTTGTCTTTAGCTGAGGATGGTACTAAGGTGAGGGCTTCAGCCATTTTGGTGGGTTAATCAGTTTTCCTGGATCTCTCCCATGTCTACATGTTGTTAAACTTTTGTTTGATTTTCTCCTGTTAATCTGCTTCATGTCAATTTAAAACCAGAAGAACCATCCAGACCTGCCAGAAGAACTGAGGAGGATAGAGGAAAATCCCTTCCTCCCTGATAATATGAAACAGTTGAATAAACTGATATAAAAATATCAATAAGAACCCTAATGATATGAGAAAATGCTCATATTTCAGAGTATATAACAAAATCACATTCGTATATATGAATATATATTACATTTAGCCTTGTTATTTCTCAATGTTCACTTACATTCCCCCAACCTTAACATAATTGTTCTCATTTTTACATGTGCTTTCAATACTTAACCTATGTTTCTACATATTTTTATTTTGTTACAAGTAAAATATACAGTTTTGTGTTTTTTTAACTTAATGTTTTTAAAATTTTCAAGTTGTTTTTTAATCTTTATATTCATTATTTTAATGCCTGTATGATGCCACTGTGAGTTAATATAGGACATTTAGTGAACCTAGTGTAGGCTTACCTGTTTTCCCCTTTGTTTTTGTCCTTAAAAATTACACTGCTACAAAGATCTATGTACATAAAAATTATTTCACTTTGTCTGGATTCTTTCCTTAGAGCAAATCTCCAAGAGTGGGTGTGTGATGTTAAGTGGGAAGAAAATTTTCTTTTTGCTTCCATTACCTATCATAATCATATAGTGTCAAAGGCAATTGTTCTGATTCACTACATTTTTGGTAATGTAAAACTCTTTTAAGCGATCTTGAGCTTTATTAAGGTTAAATAACATAAATATTTTGTTTTTCAAATAGCTGTTAATATATGTTACCTCAATAGCATAAATGTTGCCCTAATAACATAAATGTTAGCTTATTATTGTTTTAATTGGATATTTGCAGGGATTGAACATTTGACCACTTTTTTTTTTCACCTTAATATACTGTCCTATTTGAATTCTTTATTCAAATTATTTGTTAGTTTATTATTTTTAAATTTTATATAAGTGTTGTGGCCTAGAAAATAATTTTGTTGCGGGTTGGAAAAGAATTTCCAGATACGAGGCAGAATGTAAAGAAGATGGAGTTTATTAGAGGGGAATGGCCACTGCCAAAACAGCGGGCTGACTTCCTAGTAGTCTGGAAGAACCAATCCCGAACATGTGCTATTAGTCAGTTTTTATAGCCAGAGAACAAAGGAATGGTCAGAGGTGAAAATTTCATTTTCTGAATGGTCAAGGCACATATGCCGTCCTTCTGTAGGGTGGGAATGTGACAGAGCAGGTGCCTTTCCTTACCTGGGATGAGAGGGGAAGAGGTCCCGTCGCCCACGTGGGCTCAGGAATTTCGTACCCATTGCAACATGGTGGGGAGGGCGATGAGAGCCTGGTACGGGGTGTAAGGCTGAAACTTTTTCAGGCAGGGTTGTCCTTTGTCCTTGAAGCACCATTGTCCTTAGAGCACCACAATAAGCATTTTTGAAAACTGATTAAAAAAACAACTATAAAAACACATTTTAAGAAAGATATTTTATTATGTATTAAGTATGATATGATAGGAAATTATATTTAATTATGTCAGGCAAAATGACAGCATTGTGGTTGTCTAAGAGCCTATGGTTTTAAAGGATTCTTATTGAAATATTTAGGAGTAAGTGGCTTTTTTGTCTGCTTTAAAATGCTTTCTCAAAAAAATAAAAAAGAAAAAAAAAGAGAAGGAAAACAAAAGAAAAAGCAAAAGTACCAAGATCACGATATTTATTTCTTATTTAGTTGATGAGTTCATGGGAATTCATCGTGCTATATTCTCTATTTCTGTCTTTGCCAATTTTTCCATATAATTTTAAATACATTAAAAATTGATGACACGGGGAGGGGGAAGGGTAAGCTGGGACAAAGTGAGAGAGTAGCATTGACATATATACACTACCAAATGTAAAATAGATAGCTAGTGGGAAGCAGCCACATAGCACAGGGAGATCAGTTTGGTGCTTTATGACCACCTAGAGGGTAGTGATAGGGAGGGTGGGAGGGAGGCGCAAGAGGAAGGAGATATGGGGATATATGTATACATATAGCTGATTCACTTTGTTATACAGCAGAAACTAACACAACATTGTAAAGCAATTATACTCCAATAAAGATGTTAAAAAATGCATATATACCTGAACAAACATTTAAAACATACTTTAGGTAAATGTAAGCCTTTGTCATATTTACTGACTAATGACAGTGTATATTCTCATTCTTTCAGATTTTCAAATCTGATGTGCTAAATATCATGTGTTAGTTTTTTAAAGAAAAATTAAAGACAAACTTTAAGATCCTTGGGCAATGTCATCCCTTGCTTTTTCTAAGAGGGCCAAGCAGGTCTCAGTAACCTTTCCACAATAAACGTGTTTACCTTCCTGTCTTTTATGTTCACTTTCTCTGTTTGTGATTCTGACAGCTCATAGGATTAAATTCTCCATGTATTGATTTGGATGTGCTCCTTGTCCTGTTTTGATCAAAAGAAACATAGTTTTCCCTCTGCAGTGATAAGGTACAGTAGACAGACTACATCATTTTCACAGAAGTCATTTCTAAAGTGCTCCCCCTTTCCTGAGAGCCACATGTGTGTTATTTCCTCTTTTGAATCATAAATTAAGTGCTGCCATTTATCAGAGATGAAGAAGATATGTTTCCCCTCTTTGGTTAGAAAAGGCCAACTAGATTTTTAAACTCAAAACTCAAAACAGTTCATGGGTATCAGTTTAAGTGTAGCTATGCAGAAATCTCAATGGACTGTTTCTTTAAAAATGTCCTTAGTGAAGCCAATTAATAGGCAGGAGATCAAAGTCTCTATTTTTTTTTTTTTTAATTATTAGCACCTTTAATTATTATTTATTTATTTTTTTGGCTGTGTTGGGTCTTCGTTTTTGTGCGAGGGCTTTCTCCAGTTGTGGCAAGTGGGGGCCACTCTTCATCGCGGTGCGCGGGCCTCTCACTATCGCGGCCTCTCTTGTCGCGGAGCACAGGCTCCAGACGCGCAGGCTCAGTAATTGTGGCTCACGGGCCCAGTTGCTCTGCGGCATGTGGGATCTTCCCGGACCAGGGCTCGAACCCGTTTCCCCTGCATTGTCAGGCAGATTCTCAACCACTGCACCACCAGGGAAGCCCCAAAGTCTATATTTTGATATTTAAATACGTGTGCAATTGAACGACCATCAGTGGAGAAAAGAAAAAGAAATAACATTTATTTAAGGCCTGTGCCCTGAGCTAGTCACACTCACAGATAACACCTCATCAGATTTGCTCTTGAGAGTTTGGTGTTGAAGGTCAATTTAGTGAAGAAGGAATCTGAAGCTAAGGGATGGGTCTATGCTTTGAAACCCACTCCTGTCTCACACCAGGGTCTGCTCTGTTCCTCCAGACTCTGCTGAGCGATTGTTTTGTAATCAGGAAGATCTGGATGACGTTCTCCACACTCACTCCCTTTGGAATCCGAGCCCCAAGTAAACGAACGCATTAAATTATCTTAAATGTGATTCAAATGCATGACAATGTAAGTGAATTAGCCCCCTTGTTAAATGTTAGCAGAAAAGAAAGAAGTACATGGATGATCTATTTTCCAGACAGAAAACACTAAACAAGGAAGACATATAGACGTAGAATCCTCAGTCTTTTGTTGCATTTCAAAATTTGAATGAAGATTTTGGATTTTTTTAATGAAAATCCTCACCATAGTCTCACTGCAGTAAATAATCCTGTCTCTTCACTTTTAAAATGGGATGGATCTCTTCCCTTCCTAACTTGCAGCATTGCTGTAAGGCTCAAAACGAAGCAAGATATTAGATGTGAAAATCTCTGCAAAATATAAAGTCATTTATGAATACAAGAAGTGGTATTGCTGCTCGTGCTGAATTTTGGCTTAAGTGTTTGGCAACAAAACTATTTTGATCGCCATAAAATTTCTGGCTCCAATAGTCTCTTATAACATATTTGGGACATAGCCAGTGAATTTCGGGAATAAGAGATAAAGATTAGTTGGGGTTTAGAAGTCACTCTTCACGCCTTGAGCTCTATGACCTTACAGGAAGAGCACTGAGTGTGGAAAGGGAGAGGGTCTCACCCCAAACCTACCATCTCGCCAAATGCCAAAAGATTCTTTGACAAATTGACTATTCATCTGAGTGTGGATTTCATTAACCAGCCCTATTAAGCCAAAAATAATGTAACCCTTCTCTGGACCCTAAAGTGTTTCTCATTGTCAAGGGATTCTTGCCTTTGTTGTACTGTCCCTGAATGTTCATTAATTTCAATGAGAGGTAAATGTCAACTTAAAGCTAAAGGTGACCTAAATGCTGCAGCAGCCTATGAGTATTAAAATAAAGAAGGCTCATGAATTAATGAGCCCAGTGGACGTTCATTCCGGTTGCAGAACAAGAGGCTGCCGCTTGCTTTGACCTCATCCCCACGCTCCGCAAACCCGGGCAACCGCAGGCACCCGGTCACAGCATGTAAGAGAGCCGCTCGGTTATGAGTTACAAAATGAGTTGGCATTATCTTTTTAAATGTTAATCATGCACCTCCAAAGCACTTGGGCCACTTCCCCAAATAATATTTTTCTAGCTCCATGCGAGGCAGTGTGTGTGGTATAAAGAACGCTGAAATAGGAATGGGAATCCTGGGCTTCCTGCATCACGTTTGGCACTAATTCATTGTGCTAATTCAGAAAATGTAACTTAAATCCTCAACTGTTTCCCCCACCCCTTGCCTCCTTCCACCCCAAGCCCCTGCTAGAAAAGAAATTATTTTGTCTAAATTTTATCAATGTAATATGTTCACCTGCTTAAAAATAAAATGGGAAAGAAAAGTGATTAAAATGAAAATCAAGAGTCCTTTGCCCCAGGGCTTCCCTGGTGGCGCAGTGGTTAAGAATCCGCCTGCCAATGCAGGGAACCCTGGTTCGAGCCCTGGTCCGGGAAGATCCCACATGCCGCGGACTAACTAAGCCCCTGTGCCATAACTACTGAGCCTGTGCACAGCAGCAAAGACCCAACATAGCCAAAAATAAAAAAAAATAAAAAAAAAAAAGAGTCCCTTGCCCCAAATCTTCCTTCATACATTTTCCCCAGGGTCCAAGCATTCACTACCCCCAGGGCAATGCCCAATAACAACCAGCTTTAATGGACTCTGCATTGCATTTTTCAATCTTTCTTTCTTATCCTTTTCTTTTTCTCTTCCTTTTTTGTAGTTATCCACTTATCTCTAAATAATGTGCCTATCCCTTTATTTTAAGATGCGTCAGCTCTGCACGCTACAAATACACGTTTTGCAGTGATGTTGCTAAATGTACCCCATTTATGTAATGCTCCCCTCTTTGCTCCGAATTTTTGTAAGGTATGTGACTATTTTTCCTTCTATTAAAATCTCAATTTTCTCTCTCCACAACAGTATTCCTTCATTTTAGAGCTGGTATATACTGACACTGCTTCTCTGTCAGTCTCTCTCCTGTTACCAGACCCCCACCTGCAGTGTTTCTCAATTGTGCCCTAATGTATATATTATATTGCTAAGTATATGAAGGGGAGGTCAAAAGTTCACCTTCTGTTCTGAAACAATTGTCACCATATATTTAACTAAAAATTTATTCAAAAAGTTATCATCTGATAAACAATATTTATAAAATTGTGACTTTGCAGATATTATTCACTGCAAAGTGAAGAAGTTACTATTTCCTCTCCCTAAAGGCCTATTGTGATGACACTTGTAGGGAGAAGAAGCGAATGCCTGTTTCATCACATACCCAATGTCTTTGTCTTCTTCCTCATTCTCTCAGTGGCTGGGTTCCTCCATTTTTCTTCTAGAAGATGTTCTCTTTGGCCCACATTCATTCCCTGTGCTTCTCTGGACCTCCTGCATTTTAAGCCTATTGCACTGTTACTTTCCTGACATTTAGTTTCAGTACTCTTGGGTTAGATAGACTCTTTCTTACAGTATTTTATATTTTTCTCTCTTTTGGTGTTTTCTGCTCTTTTTCTCAATTCATTTTGTCAGAAAGTAAATGCAAATTTCTGAGTATTTTCATGTTTAACTTTATCTCACGCACGTGGTTGATTTTCCAGCTGGTTGTGGGTTGCTTGGCAGACTCCTTTGTCACTCTGAAGGTCTCTGTCTTCTCTCTTCTACCAGCACTCTGGCTCAATAAATATTTAATGCCAGTCTGCTTGTGTTGTTTTGGAGCAAATGTGATTGCATTTCCTTTGCTCTTTTTCAGAGTCCTTCCTTTATCCTTGAGGTTCTGAAATTTCAAGAAGGTAATGATTAGTTGTCGGTCTTTTTAAAATTCATCTTGTTAAACTTTTGCTTGATCAATGTAAATTGAAGTGTTCCATGTCTGTTTTCAGATCTCAGAAACTTTCTTCATTGATAATTGTGAAACCAGGCACCTCAGACTGGGACTTGAACCCATGTACTGGAACTTGAACCCAGCCTAAACCCAGACTGGGACTCAAACCCCCGCGGCCGGGACTCGAATCCAGCCAAAACTCACAGTCTTCCAACTGAGATCACACACCTGGTTACGGGACTTAATGAAGCTCAGGTTCTTGACGTCTCATCACAGAAAGAATTCAGTGAGAGACAAAGTGATAGGTAAGAAGTGGATTTATTTAGAGAGAAACACACTCTACAGACAGAGTGTGGGCCATCTCAGAAGGTGAGAAAGGCACCAGGGTATGGGGTTGTCAGTTTTTATAGGGGTGAGTAATTTCATAGGCTAATGAGTGGAAGGAGTATTCCAGCTATTTCCAGAAGGGGCAGGGATCTCCAGGAATTGGTCTACCACCCACTTTTTGATCCATATGATTGGCCTTGGAACTGTCATGGCACTGGTGGGTGTGTCATTTAGCTTACTGATGTATTACAGTGAGAGTATACTGAGGTTCAAGGTCTAGTGGAAGTCAATTTGTCCACCATCTTGGACCCATTTGGTTCTAATCCATTTATGTCATGTCCTTGAGCTATGTCATTCTTCCAAGGTTGTGCCCTGCCCCCTTGCATCCTATTTCAGTTGTACTTTCCCCCTTTATTTATTTATTTTTAACTTTTTTTTCTTTTTCTGGAATTTCTGTTGGTTTTAGTGGGCCTTCCTGGAGTTCATCCTCTATCCTACTTGTCTTTTAGCTCATGTTTTTCATATTTCTTCATTTAGGTTTTCCTTTATTGAAGACTTCTTCATTTTTATATTCTATCCCTTCTACTTAAATTTCTGTTATAATTTAAAACAAATTTCTAAAGCAATCTTGTTTTCTCAGAGTTTTTTTTCATACATCTTGTTATTATTTTATGTATCATCTAACTAAAGGTAAACAATTATAATTATGATCCAACCTTTTCTTTTTATCATAAGTATTCCTTTTTATTTTGGTATTTTTCTTCTATACTGGAGATTTTTCTCACATATATGATGATTCTTAATTTTCTTGATATATGTATTAATGATACATCAAAAACTTGATTTTAGCCTAGAGTGTTTCCTAGTCTACATGCTTCAGTTGCATCTAAATAGCACATTTAAATTATTGAAAAAATCACTTTCTTCTGAGAATGAATATCTATCTCCATTCACACAGAAGAATAGTATAATTTATTTTTTTGATATAAATCTCTTCAATATTACCCCTATCTTAACATATCCTAATTTCTCTTTATTGGCAAAACTAGAAACTCTATTCAGGGTTCTGTTTAAACTTTCACTCATTTCGGCTGTTCTTCTCTCCAGGAGTATTCTAAAATGTAGCTGTCTCTGATATTTTATCAGTCAGGACCCTGCCATTCACCTTCTATTTTTCAGAAAGTCTTAGAAATCTCTTGTTTTCAGATGGCCCAGGCCTATTTTCTTTGCTTTTATAGGTACAACATCTTTTGACCATTTATTATCATTGTATTTTATTAATAGCAAAAATAACAAGGCAGGTAAGTGAACTCACATTGCCATCTTGTTCTGGAAATCTTCACTCATATTTGAGAAATTATTCTGGCTGAGTGGGAGTGTGCAGAAGAAGGGCAAATGTGGAGACAGGAAGATCATTGAGGAAGTGGATGTGATCATTTAGGAGTAAAATATAGTAGCTGTAGCAGGGGGGATGGACAGGAGGGAAATGGAGAGAAATTTGTGAAGGGTGACACAGCAGGATCTTATAACTCTCCCCCACACCTCCTATATGTCTATGTACAATGAAGTCATTGTTCTGAGGTTATGGTGTTTTTCCTGAGCCTGTCTTACTTGTCCTGAATTATTCTCACTATATATATTTGTTCCCTACTCTTCAATCTTATGGTTCCATCACCCATTTTGGTCTGTTCCTGAGCATTTAAACTTGGTCTCACCTTCTAGGGCTGGGACTTGGTCTTGCACATTTGTTGGACTCCTTAAAGTAGCTTATCTTCCTAACAGAGGCTTGGATTTTGGATTCCTTCCCAAAACCTAAACCTACACCTTCATTATCGAGAGTGAGGAATGCTAACACAGAACAGTCTGCTATTAATTACTGGTACCTTCTCATTTTTTACGGACAGGGCACCTGGAACGTCAAAGGCCTTAGGAATATGTATTTTGAATCCAAATCCCTAATGAGGTCTGTGTTCTCCTGTGGGGATTGTGTTCACTTTCTCTTTCTCTTACATAATCACGCTCTGCCTGTCACTTTATTCTGCCATGTGTTCTACATCCTTGTACCATTTCTCCATTTCACCTAATATATTGTTTTTAGTTTTCATCTGTCCTCATGGATCTAAGTCTGTCTCCCTTTCTTTGACTCTCCCCCAGCAACAACCTCTATGACGGCTTTCAATCTTTTTAATTCTGATTACAAGCACATGCTCTGGTGGTGGCTATCAGTGTACTAACCTCTTAGGACCCTCATCTCATCCTTGGGGGGATGAAGGGCAAGACAGAGGGCAGAAGAAAGGCTGATGACTGAGAACTCAACCAATAAATCAACTTAGGCTTTTTCCACTTTTTTTTTTTTTTTCTTCAGTACTATTAAAATGATCTTAACTTGCCTCCCTGGCTCCAGTCACATCCCTGCTCATCCATACACCAAACCGATGCCAGAATCATTTTTGAAAAGCAGCCAGCCCATTATGTTTGCCTGCTCCCGTATCACAAACATCAAAAACTGCAGCCTCTGATTAATAGATAGTTTTACATGAAGAGATGAAGAAAAGTGCTTTTCTGAGATTTCAAGGGGACTGAAGAAAGAAGACCAGATTAGAAAGACTGTCCTGTAAGAGAGCAGAAGGGATTGGAGGTAGGCTGGCCTGAATTTCCAAGCAAATGAAGGAGGACATAAAGGTAGTCAGGTGACATGGGGGACTACTGTGTAGGATAGCGTGCCCCTCCTCATGGTCTTTAATAAAGTTAGTAAACAGCAAGTTCTGGGTGGAATTTGATGTGCTCCGGTAAACAGAGAATGAGGAGATCTTTGTGTCTTATCTGATATGATTCAGAAACAAGAAGGTTACTTAAATACAGGAGCAGAAACTAAGAAGTCACAAAGACATAAGGTTCAAGTGTAAAATGGGCAGAGAGGCTCTGAGTTTATATAGGAATTAGAACAGAAGGTTAGGATCATATATATCCCATATTACTAAGGAGCAGGAGACCACAATCCCTCATGTACTTCCTCACCCAAATTCTGAATAATTCAGGGTTTCTATCCGTAGCATCTCTGTACAGGGAGAGAAAAATGGGTGTTGAAGTCTGACAGAGCTGGCCTCAAAAGCAGTTCCCTTTATGAACTGTGTTACTTTGAGCAAATCATTTCACCACTCTGTGCCCCAGGGCGGCTGTGGGATTGACTTGAGATAAATTTAAAAGCCTTGATAACACAGCCTGATCTGTGTTATTTTGTTTTACCGATTTTGCCTAACTTGTGTCTTTCTAATGATTAAGAACATTTCTCAAGGAGCAAATTTCCATGATAAGCAATTATATTCACCAAATCTTTATGTCATTCCAAAATCTGTATCCCCACAACTTTCACTCACTAGTTCTGTAGAATCTTCTGGAACAGAGAAAGGGAATAGAATCATCAAAAGTCAGATCTTTGAACTAAGTCGCAAAATATGTGGTCAAGAGGAGACATTAAACTTGAATCTCCCATGGATTTCTATTCTCCTGGAGACCATTTCCCTGCTGAAAATTCATCCTAGGTAGGTAAAAACCTTTTTCTCTGACATCCTTTGAAAATGAGGCCAGCAGTAAGTATGTAGCTATATAAATATATCCTGTCTGACTGTTAGAGTGTTACTTTGATTGTCTTTCATAATAACAGGCAGGCAGTGTCCACAATGGGCTATACAAACAATTTTAATATCCTCTTTGAAGTAAGTAGAATAGATCAACCTCATCTCCAGCAACCTTTTGGGAAACTGTCTAAGGCTTTCTCCAAACCCTGAAGGCAGCTGGGTCAACATGAGTTTTAATCCAGGAAGCAATCTACTCCCCTCTGTATGCATAGGAGGCAACCCTCTTCTCTTTGTTAATTCTCCCTATTAGCCTGCCATATTTGACAGTTGGCTGTCTCAAGATGGATGTGTTTTAACAAGTGCCTTAAGCCTTGGACCTTCAAGATCATTCAGTAATTTTAAGGGAAAACATGCATTTCAGAAGTAATTTTACACTTGCCATGCTTAATAATCTATAAGAGTGTACAATCACATTTGTTCTTACTTTCAGCAGACAAACTATGGGGAATACTACGTAGTTAGACTTCCCATTATTATTGCAATCCATCTGATTCTTTTCCTTGTAAATGAATCTTTAATTAGTTAAGTTGCCACTACTGCGTTCATGTTTACACAGTGCAGCTCTTTAATGAAAAGTTCTTGAAATTTAAAATAAACGATAATCCCTGGCTTTCTGTTGCCTCTCCGTAAGATAGTAGAGGTGTACCTTACTTGCTGCAAAGTTTGCTTTTGGGTTTGATGATCAACAAGAGTTAAGCATTTAACTTTCTATCAAACTGGTGAATACCAAGGAATGCATGCCAATGAGTTATCATGAAGCCGTTGGGTTTAGCAATGGCAAATTCTGAGGTGTTTTCCTGATTTGTCCTTCTGGGTGCCAAATCTTTGTCATCTCTATGCATACAATGCCTATAAATAAGCAGAAATTAAATCAGAGTGGGCATTCTGCCTTTAAAGTAATGCATGTCAGCGTGTTCCTCCATGGAAGCAGAATTCCAGGGTGAGGCATCAACTCACTCATTCCAAGCAAAAGGAATCTTTCATTTTTCCTTAATTAACAAGAAAGATGGAATGAACCAAAAAAAAAAAAAAAGATAGATGAATCTGTTGGTTTCTCTAAGAGGAGAGACCAAATGGACATCTGGAGTTCATGAGAGTGGAGGGTAGGAGGGGGAAGGTTGCACAACAGAAATAGCACAGATCTTGGGAGATTTGTACATCAACCTTCAACAAATGTCAATGTATTTCTTTCTCTCTTAAGAGGGGATGAAGATGGTAATGATGATGGTGATAGTAAAATAATAATAACTACCATAATAGAAGCTTAGAGAAAATAATTAAATTTCCTAAAGTAAAATCTAATTAGAAGAGGATCTTGGAATTAAAATCTAGGCACTCTTGACTTCATAAATGAGTCCTTCATCAGAACCTGATCTCCAGGCCAGGATATAGAGTTATGGTCTCAAAGATTTCCAATCAAGGAGGGCTGTTGCAACATAGTACTTTTCAAATCAATCTTTTCAAAAACAAATATGTATTTGTCAGTTACTAAACTCAGCAAAGTAAAATATATATAAAAATGGTCTTTGCTCTAGAATATCAGAAGTTAATGGAAAGATATAGACATGCACAAACATGACAATAATGAAATATTAACTTGTACTTACCTTTAATATTGTAAATATCCTTTTTGTTAGTTCATGAGGAATTTTCACATTTGGAAGAATAGGCTAGCTTGAGATTTGTGGGTATATTCAATACTCCTGAAGGGTTATCAAATATATTTTTCCCAGTATCTTTGCTTATGTCTAGGCTTTCTCTAGTTGATTTGAGTAAGATTTACCATATACAAACTTTTTTTCTATTTCTTTTATTTATTTATACTTTTGGGGGAAAATTTTAGGTTAATAGCAAAATTGAGAAGAAAGCTTGGAGATTTCCCATATATCCCTGTCCCCACACATGCATAGCTTCCTGCATTATCAATATCCCTAATCAGATTGGTACATTTGTTATAACTGATGAACTTCCACTGGCGCAACATAATCACCCAAAGTCCATATTTTATACTAGAGTCCACTCTTGGTTTTATACATTCTATAGGTTTGGACAAATGTATAATGGCATGTATTCATCATTATGGTATCAAACAAAGTATTTGCATTGCCCTGAAAATCCTCTGTGCTACATGTATTTAACCACCTCCCCAAACTCCAGCAATCACCAATCTTGTTATTGTCTCCATAGTGTTATCTTTTCCAGAATATCATATCATTGAAATCATTCAGTATGAAGCCTATTCAGATTAGCTTCTTTAGCTTAGTAATATGCATTTAAGTTTCCTCCATGGCTTTTCATGTCTTAATAACTCATTTTTTCTTAGCACTGAATAATATTCCATTGTCTGGATGTACTACAGTTTATCCTTTCACATACAGAAGAACATCCTGGTTTCTTCAAGATTTTGGCAATTATCAATAAAGCTGCTATAAACATCCATGTGAGGGATCTTTATGAACATAGTTTTCAACACCTTTAGGTAGATACCAAGAAGGGTGATTGATGGGTCATACGGTAAAAGTATGTTTATTATGTTAGAAACCACCAAAGTGGTTGTACAGTTTTGCATTCCCAACAGCAATGAATGAGAATTCCTGTTGCTCCACATTCTCTCCAGCATTTGCTGCTGCCAGTATCTGGATTTATGTGTAGTGGTATCTCACTGTAATTTAAATTTTTATTTCCCTGATGACTTATAATGTGGAACATCTTTTTATATACTTATTTGTCATCAATATATCTTTGAGGAGATGTCTGTCAGGTCAGGTCTTTGGAATATTTTTCAATTAATTATTTTTTTAATTATTATTGAGTTTTAAGGGTGCTTTGTATATTTTAGATAACAGTTCTTTATCAGATATGTCTTTTGCAAATATATTTTTCCCAGTCTGTAGCACGTCTTGCCATTCCTTGACATTGCCTTTCACAGAGAAGAGGTTTTTAATTTTAATGAAGTCAAATTTCTCAGTGCTTTCTTTCATGGATTATGCCTTTGGTGTGGTATCTAAAAAAGTCATTGTTAGTGTGACCAAGATGGCAGAGTAGGAAGACCCTGAACTCACCTCTTCCCACAGGCTCACCAAAGTTACAATTATTTACAGAGCAACTCTTGATAAAAACAACCTGAAGACTAGCAGAAAATATTTTCCACAACTAAAGATATAAAGAAAGAACCACAACAAGAAGGGAAGGAGAGGTGGAGATGCAATATAGTCAAGACTCACACCCCCAGCGAAGTAACTCACAAAAAGGGAGGACAATCACAATTTCAGACGTTCTCACCAAGGAGAAAATTGTCCAAGCTCTGCATCAGGCTCCCCAGCCTGGGGGTCCTGCACCAGGAAGACAAGCTCCCAGAACATCTGGCTTTGAAGGCCAGTGAGGCTTGGTACAGGAGAGCCGGAAGGATGTAGGAAACAGTGACTGCTCTTAAAGGGTGCATATAAAGTCTCATATGCTCCAATACCCAGCACAGAGGCAGTTATTTGAAAAGGAAACTGTGCCAGCCCCACTTGCTTGTCAGCCTCCCACAGAGAGAGGAGGCAACTGGGACTCCCCTTGGGGACATACACACTGATAGCCACCATTTTGGGGAAATCTTAGGACAGTGGGGCTGGCAAGTGCCATGTTGGAGT
This sequence comes from Balaenoptera borealis, assembly GCF_965194805.1. Lineage (NCBI taxonomy): Eukaryota > Metazoa > Chordata > Mammalia > Artiodactyla > Balaenopteridae > Balaenoptera > Balaenoptera borealis. Next base: position 123,873,073 of record NC_138863.1, on the reverse strand, counting down.
CCTTCCTCTAGACTATTCACACTGGGAGCTTACCTGACCACCAGCTGGTTGGCACTAGTTCCAGGACCTCCAAGGTTGGGTAGCCAGCTGTGGGAACCCAGTCCCCCATACCAGCAGGTTTGCACCAACCTTGCCTATCCCCCTTGGCCCTCCCCCACCCCAGCCAGCAGCCACCTGTCCTGGAACCCAACCCCAGGACCAGCCCCAGGACCGCACAAGGCCCCACAGTCAGCCACCCTGGGACCCAGACCTACCCACCAAGTGAGTCAGCACCCATTGTACAAAGCAGGGCTGGGAGGACATCCCTACCTACTATCACACCCATGGTCGTCAGTCCCACCACAACAGAAGGGCTCACACAGCCCACGCAGGGGACACCCTTAGAACATATAACTCTGTGGACCAAAAGAGAGTGTGCTGATGGGTCTCATAGGATTTCTCCTACATAAGGCCCTTTCCAAGACTGGGAAACAAAACTGACATATGTAATACATAGAATTAAAATAGGGGGTTAGGCAAAATGAGACAACAGAGGAATATATTCCAAACAAAGGAACAAGATAAAACACCAGAAGAACAAAGTGAAATGGAGATAAGCAATCTACTCAATAAAGAATTCAAGGTAATCCTCTCACAATATTTTGGTATTGCCCATGGTCCATGACTGGGTCCTCCATGGAGTTTTGTTGTGTTTTATTTTTTTAATTTTTAATTTTATATTGGACTATAGTTGATTTACAATGCTATGTTAGTTTCAGGTGTACAGCAAAGTGATTCAATTACACATATACATATATCTATTCTTCTTCAAATATTTTTCCCATTTAGGTTATTACAGAATATTGAGCAGAGTTCCCTGTGTTATACAGTAGATCCTTGTTAGTTATCTATTTTAAATATAATTGTGTGTATATGTCAATTCCAAACTCCCAATTTTTCCCTCCCCCCAACCTTTCCCCTTTGGTAACCATAAGTTTGTTTTCTATGTCTGTAGGACCACTTCTGTTTTGTAAATAAGTTCATTTGCATCATTTGTTTTTAGATTCTGTATATAAGTGATTTCATATGATATTTATCTTTGTCTGACTTACTTCACTTAGTATCATAATCTCCAGGTCCATCCATGTTGCTACAAATGTCATTATTTCATCCTTTTTAATGGCCGAGTAGGATTCCATTGTATATATGTGCCATATCTTCTTTATCCATTCATCTGTCAATGGACAATTAGGTTGCTCCCATGTCTTAGCTATTGTAAATAGTGCTGCAATAAACATTGGTGCATGTACCCTTTCGAACCATGGTTTTCTCCAGAGTTGTACACACTGAAACTCCAGCAATTCATCAGTTATAGTTTAGGTTTTCCTACTCTGGCACTGTTCCTACAGAGGTTTCTGCTGGTGAATCTCTGCTCTGGTAAGACATACCTGCCTGTGTTTGCCTGTCTTTCTCTCCAGTCTTGGGGACAATGGTTTGCTTTGTGTTCTATCCTCTCTTATGGGTCCCAGAGAAGTTGTTGTTTTTTCACTTTGTTTAGCTTTTCACTTGTTAGGACAGCGTGGTGACTTTGAAAATCCTGACATGTGGAACTAGAAACTGGTAGTCCCTTAATATAAACTTCGAGGAGATATAGTAAATAAATTATTGATAAGTAAGGACATAACTACCATAAATATAGTGGGTAAATATACAGCTTGAGCTCCTACTTTAAGTGATTTAAAAATGTAAAAGTAGATATCTGTAGTCGTTCATTCATCCAGAAATGTCAGTAGAATGCGGACTCTGGGCCAGGCAGTGTCCCAGCATGAGTGGCTGAGTGTTGCCAGCCCAGTGTTGGAAGGCTGGAGTGGGGTTTCCACAAAGCATGTGCTACGTAGATTAGAGAAGGGCATGTGCTGATTCACATGTACTGCTAGCCAGGTGGGGCCTGGCTGTTGGCACAATAGCTAGTTCTATGAATTCCAGTAAGTGTTCAAACAAAAGACAAGTTGTGTATTATTTATTTATTATCAAAGTATAGTTGATTTGCAATGTTGTGTTAGTTTCTTGTGTACAGTAAAGTGATTCCTTTATATATATATATATATATGTATATATATGTATTCTTTTTCATATTCTTTTCCATTATGGTTTATCACAGGATATTGCATATAGTTCACTGTGCTCTACAGTAGGACCCATTCTATGTATACTAGTTTGCATCTGCTAATCCCAACCTCTCACTCCAACCCCCACCCACCCCCGCAACCACAAGTCTCTTGTCTATGTCTGTGAGTCTGTTTCTGTTTCATAGAAGTTCATGTGTCATATTTTATATTCCATATGTAAGTGATATCATATGATATTTATTTTTCTCTGTCTGGCTTACTTCACATACTTCACATAGCATGATAATCTCTATGTCCCTCCATGTTGCTGCAAATGGCATCATTTCAATCTTTTTTATGGCTGAGTAATATTCCATTTTATATATATATATATATATATATACATGTGTGTATATATATATGTGTGTATATATATATATATATATATATATACACACATACACATATGTCACATCTTCTTTATCCATTCATCTGTTGATGGACATTTGTTTTCATGTCTTGGCTATTGCAGGTAGTGCTGCTATGAATATTGGGGTGCATGTATCTTTTTGAATTAGAGTTTTGTCTGGATATATGCCCAGCAGTGGGATTGCAGGATCATATGACAACTCTATTTTTAGGTTTTTGAGGAAACTTCATACTGTTTTCCATAGTGGCTGCACCAATTTACATTTCCACCAACAATGTAGGAGGGTTCCCTTTTCTCCACACCCTCTTCAGCATTTGTTATTTGTAGACATTTTAATGATGACCATTCTGATGGGTGTGAGGTGATACCTCATTTGATTTGCATTACTCTAAATTAGGGATGTTGAGCATCTTTTCATGTGACTATTGGCCATCTGTATGCAAAAGACAAGTTTTCTAATGTGAATTGCACATGATGTAACTTGATTTATTTTTACCTCAAATGAATAGACATGTAAGGTGACAAAAGTCTTTCCAGCCTTGATATATATTTGGAAATTTCTAATAATACACATATAGAAAGTAAACAGATTGACAGGAGTACCACTCTTCCCATGAATAAGAAATATACTAGTCTCTAGTTGAATGCTAGACGTTTCAATAGGAATAATGTAGCAAGGAGAAAACAAAGTAATATAAGTCTGTTGAGGAGAATGTAGCAAACAAAAAGTAGCTTAAAAGAGATCTGTGTGTGTGTGTGTGTGTGTGTGTGTGTGTGTGTGTGTGTGTGCATTTCAGAAACTAACTTAGCAAATAGCTGGCCCAGAAGGTATGGTCCCTATTCAATATTGAATAATAATTAATACTTTTAAAATAGGATTAATGGCTAAAATTTATAACAATGTACTCTGTATCTATAAGAAAAAACTAGAAAACAGTTTTTTTTTAAAGAAAACATTTGAATAAGCAGTCCTAAAAAAGGAAAAATTCAAATGAGTAATAAGAATATGAGCAGTTTTCCTATGTATTTTTCTTTTCTTTTTTAATTCACTAAGAATAAGAGTACAATAAAAGCTAGTATAATGAGATGCCACATTACTGAAGTCATATTGGTGATAATTAGGAAAATCAGTGATCCCAGGGTCTGTAAGGGTAGTGGGAACTAAGAACCTTTGTGCAATGCTGGTGTGAGGGAAATATGTTACAATCAATAAAATGCATTTTGTTAATTATTGCATAACCTAAGACCCAACAATTCCATTTCTGAAATAAATCCAAATTTTGCATAGGAAGTCTATAAAGACACGTGCACAAAGATAATTATCAAAGCATTGGTTTTTTTGTGAAGGGTTGAAGGCCATCTAGAGACTGGATAATTAATATAGAGTAGATATAAAAAATATTGTGGAATATTATATAGCATCTACAAGCATTAATCTAAATGTATGTGGTGTGATGTGTACTTCTTAAATACATGACAGATGAAAATGTGAGAATCAGGTGTCCTAGAGTCAGTATTAATCAGATAAAGTTAAAATAAATACACAAAGCAACACTAATAATTAGTTTCCACAATATGTATTTTATATACCATGGAGATATACATGTGTATATGTGTATATATAATATCCACAGACATACATTAAATAGATTAAGTGCCTACAAGGTGGAAGAGGAACAAGGATGGAGACCAGGGTGAAATAGAGAAACTTCAAGAAAGTTGCATGACATAAACATATGATGATTGTGTATCATGAGCAGGAAATATGATGAGGTCAACCTTCATCTGAGAGAATGAGAGAAACGAAGCAGGCATTGAACTCAAAAATATTGCAAGGAGACACACCATGATTATCATGGGGGGTTCATTCCATTTCTTATAAAATGTTTAGGGAAGTAAGGAACTTCATCATTACTGCAAAGAGTTTCCACAGCCACTCAGCCAGGGGTAATTGAAGCAGAGTCCACAGCACCCTGAAGTTCTGGTCTCCAAGTTATTGCTCCAGCCACACAGTAATTGGGCTCCTTTGCTCCTGCTTTCACGCTGAGCCATTGTACTAAGCCGGTTACTCTTTGTTTCTGCTGTGCCAGCTGTTGCCAACTCTCTGTTTGAGTGCCTCAAATTCAAACTCCTGAGAGTAAACCTGACTGGTGTGACCCATCACCCTCCACTGTCTGTGCTGTGCTGAGCATTTTTCCCATGGCAAACAAGCCCCCAGACTGCTGGGCACCTCCCAGGTGGTGACTGTTCAAGTAGCTCCTGCTTCTTGGTCCAATCTTTTATGACCAGCCTCATCTCTTCTGGCTATCGTATGCCTTGAACTCACTGGGTACATCCAAAGATCCATCAGCACTTCATCGTTGTAATGTGACTGAACTTGTGTGAAACCTTATCATTGCTGCATAATCTGTGGTCAATGTGGAAAGATGGTGCTATTGACAGAGTCAAAAATCATATCTAGCACTTGAACATCAGATCTGCATGGCAGTGCCACTGTGCAAGTTAAAGTCAATTTTGCAACCATGAAAGGTGATTATGCTGGTAAGTCAGGGTGCAAAGCTTAAGAGTAAAAGAGTTTTGACAAATCCCTACTTGGGTTTCCTTGTGAACTGGTGAGACCTCACTCTGGGTAGAGAGATGAGTACCACCAACAACCTTCTCTCACATGAAAAACTGTGGAGTCTCAAGAAATTGTGCTCACTTAACATCTTTCAGCCTGCCATAAGTTGGTGTGCTTTGCCAAGAACCTACCCTTTGCAGCATTGCAAGAAGCAGTAACTTATGCTAAATATTTATGTCAGAGTGCTAATTTTAGTCAAATCTCCCATCTAGTCCGCAGGGCGCTACCCGGGCACATGGCACATGCAGAAATCTTAACTCAGAAGAGGGCTCTATGCATGGCAGGCACTCAGACTGGCATAGATCCCCTCCAAAAAACAGCAATTCCTCTATATAAAAATACAAATGTGTGGAAATATATAAACATAAATGTGTTCTTCAGAATACCATTTGTAGGCTACTTTACTTCCAGCTCAGATGAAGTAGCAGGGACCGTATTTCCCCTCCCAACTGTCTCAACAGTAGTAAATACTGGGAAACCTATGAAACAATGGTTTTCAAGACATCGGAGATCAGACAATGACAGACAGGGGTCACTGAGAGATGGGAAACAAATATTATGAACCATACGACTGCCCCAGCTTAGTACATTTGAAGAGTCTCCAGACTGTGGCCCAGGAAGGGTAACCCAGCAGAGCTCAGAGGTTACACTGAGTTGAGGAGATGAAGCTAAGAGTCCAGGAGGTCAGTTGGCTAGAGGTGCAGGGTAGAGTGCCAATGAGGAGACAGATGCTCATAAAGGTAACCCTGAACAGCTGTGGAGGGTCCCTGTGGAGTATTCACCAGAGTGATTGGCTCACGTGTGTGAAAAAACTTCAGAGGGCTGGGAAAGAACCATCTGAGAGAATTAGAACAGGGCCCACTGGAAAATTGTATTATTCTTGGGATATAAGGATACAGAAAGCAGAATGGGAAACTGGTGCCAGAAGTGAAGGAGCAAATTTAAGGTGGCGGTGACTTCCAATTTTTTACAGGACTGGTGCATGACAGTAAGTGCCTCCTTACATTTTGCAATCTGGGGCTCCATTCTTAAGTAGGTACTTCCACCCAGGCAGGCACTTGCAGGATGCTGAACAGGAGTACCTCCTTATTGTGAACCCTGGATTCCTCACTTGCCTCACCCAAGTTCTGATCCTTCTCAGAAGATAGGAATAATTTGTTACAGACGAAACACAGCCATGGTCCTTCTTAAAAAAAGAAAAAAGAAAAATTTAAAGCAAGATCCAAAAAGATCATACATTTTCCAAATAATTTAACTGTGCCCCAGAACAAAGCTCAAAAATATTTATAGAAATAAAAAATTAGCTAGTTCTCATCCAAAAAGGGAAACATTTACAATGTCTGGCAATCAAATATGAGCAGATGTGTAACGAGCAGGGAAGTATAATCTGCATCAAGGAGTAAAACCAAACCAGAATTGACACAGATGTTAGAATACCAGACAAGGATATTAAAGCAATTATTATAATTGTCTTCCATACGTTCAAAAGTTAAGGGGAGGCATGGAAGATACAGAAAAAGATCCAAAGCAGCAATATAAACTACAAAAATCAAGCACAGAGAGGAAAAAAAAGAAGAACTAAAAGAAATGAAAAGAACATCAGTGAGCTCTGGAAAAATACAAGTGGCTTAATATACATGTAATTCGACTCTAAGAGGGAGAAAATGGCAGAAAAATGTTTTAAGAAATAATGGCTGAAAATTTTTCAGATTTGACGAAAATCATAAACCCAACACTCAATAAGCTAAATGAACTACAATTTCAAGAAATATGAGGAAAAACACACCAAGGCACATCATAACCAGACTGCTCAAAAAACATGAGGGCGAAATCTTAAAGAAGTCATGGGGGAAAAAGAACACATTACATACAGAAGAAATAGAGGTGAGATAACAGTGGGTTTCTAGTCAGAAAACACTCAAGTAGAAGATATTGGGGCAATATCTTTAAAGTACAGAAAAAGAGAGAGAGACAGAAAGGAAAGGAAGGAGGGAAGGAGGAATGAAGGAAGGAAGGAAAGAAGGAAGAAACAATTAGAGTTCTGTACAAGCAAAGTATCTTTCAAAAACTAAAGGTAATGGACTTTTTCAGACATACAAAAGCTTAAAGAATTCATCACCATTAGGCCCAAACTATAAGAAATGTTGAAAGAGTCTTTTTTTTTTTTTTTTTGGCTATGTTGGGTCTTTGTTGATGCGCGCAGGGGCTACCCTTTGATGTGGTGTGTGGGCTTCCCATTGTGGTGGCTTCTCTTGTTGCGGAGCACGGGCTCTAGGCATGCGGGCTCCAAAGTTGTGGCTCACGGGCTCTAGAGCAAAGGCTCAGTAGCTGTGGCTCACAGGCTTAGCTGCTCCCCGGCATGTGGAATCTTCCCTGACCAGGGCTTGAACCCATGTCCGCTGCATTGGCAGGCAGACTCTTAACCACTGCGCCACCAGGGAAGTCCTGAAAGAAGTCTTTTTTATGGCAAATAGCACATGAAAAGATGTTCAACAGTGTTAGTCATCAGGTAAATGCATATTAAAACCTCAGCAAGATACCACTACATACCTATTAGAACGGCTGAAAATATAAGTCTGACCACATCAAATATTGTCAAGCATGTAGAACTGCTGGTACATTCATACGTTCCTCACGGGGGTATAAAATGATACCACCACTTTGGAAAACAGTTTGACAGTTTCTAAAATGTTGAATATACACCAACACTATGATGCAGCCATTCCACTCTTCGGTATTTACTCAAGAGAAAAGAAAAAATAAACATACATCCATACAAAGATTTACACACAGATGGTCATAGCACATTTATTTTTTTAACATGGTATGGAAGTGTGCCATTTCCAAACTGGAGATAACCCAAATGTACATCAACAAGAGAATGTATAAAGAAAATGTGGTATGTATATACAAAGGATACTATTCAGCAACAAAAATAAATGAACTGTTGTCACACTCAACCACATGGATGAATCTCAAAATAACCATACTGAGTGAAAGAAGACAGGCAATCCTGAATACATATTGTGTGATTCCATTTGTTTAAAACTCTAAAAATGAACTGTTGTTCAGTGACAGAAAGTAGATCTGTGGTTGCCTGACTACAGGTGAGCTGAGAAGGGGATGAAAAATTATACAGAGTCATGAATAAACTTTAAATAGATATGTTTATTATCCTGAGTGTTGTAACATTTTTACAGATGTGCACATATAGCAAAGCTTATCATCTTATAAACTTTTAATGTGTGAAGTTGATTTTGTGTTAGTTATATCTCAATAAAGATGTTAAAAATACCATTTATAATTGTGTGACTCCAGGAACAATTTTTTAAATTTAATTTTTAAAATTTTATTTTTATTGAAGTATAGTTGATTTACAATACCATATTAGTTTCAGGTGTACAGCACAGTGATTCAGGTGTACAGCACAGTTCAGAATGATTACATTCTTTGTCAGATTCTTTTCCCTTATATGTTATTACTAAACAGTGAGTATAGTTCCCTGTGCTATACAGTAGGTCCTTGTTGGTTATCTGTTTTTCCAGGAACAATTATAATGTTAAGCAGTAGCAGATTGTTTACATGTGGCATGATATACTTGATGTACTGGATGTTATGCAATTATTAAGAGCAATGTTTTAGAATTAACATTTTTGACCTCAAATATTGTTCATACTATTGTTCAGTTAAAAAGAAAATTGACTAATGCAACGTCATTTGATAACAGAATAACATGTCCATATGACTGAAATAAATTTAGAGATTAAGCACTCAAAATAGTTATTTTTGAGTGCAAGTATTATGAGTAACTTTTATTTTTTCTTTGTAATACCTTGCATTTTCTCATTCTAGTCAAATAACTGTATGATAAAATATGTTCATAAAACATTATTGGTATGCAAAAATATTAGTTCAAAAGAGCTTCAATGACTCCTCTCAATAGGCAAGTGATGATTTTCCCATTTCACAGAGGTGAAAATTAAATCCCTTAGAGACAACTCACTTGCTTGATACCACACTATCGTTCTGTATCACTAAAGCGGACAGATTGACAGAACTTGATCACTTGCATCTGGTTTAATGTAGCAATCCCCAACCTTTTTGGCATTAGTGGACTGGTTTCGTGGAAGATAATTTTTCCACGGACGGAGGGCGGGATGGCTCAGGTGATAATGTGAGCTATAGGGAGCGATGGGGAGTGGCAGATGAAGCTTCACTCGCTCGCCGGCTGCTCACCTGCTATGTGGCCCCGTTCCTAACAGTACTGGTCGGTGGCCTGGGGATTGGGGACCCCTGGTTTAATGCATCTTCCATGATAACAGAGAAGTCCTATGCAAGCTAGATTTTTCTTTCATATTTTAACATTCTAATTCTTTAGACGGTCCTTAGAAATCCATCATGTATCTGAAAACTTCACAGAGAAAATCTATGGAATGGTTTATTAGCCACTTCACTCTGGTCTAAATAATGCAAACTTCACTTTGGTAATGTGAACCAGACTAAACATTTGCCTAAGAATATTGGTTCCTCTCATTCAATGTTCTTATTTTTTCCATTTGTACCAAGCAATGAAACACAACCAGTGGGTAGGCTGAGAGAGAAAGAGATGCTTACCATTTTTAATGATGGTTTAGATCTCTTCCTGCACACTCCAACCCTATTTTTTGAAAGGAGCAATTAAATGGTGTTGACCTCTACATGACTTCCACATAGTATTTTCAGAGCAGAACTGAGGCATCCAAAAACATTGAAATGACACTAATGGTCATTATGTTCATCAATGCCAAGTATCAGCAGTATAGAATCACTGCATGACAGCCTACGTTTACTAAGTGAAGGTATTTAATGACTATTATTTTATTGTTTTGCTGTATCAGAGCCAGGGATAACATTAACATACTGTTCATACTGTCCTTCATGTTATCCTATCAATTTTCTACCCCATGTATGTTGCAAAACATAAAATAAAAATAGATACCAATGAGATCATTTTACAATTATTCATTAGGGAAGTTTAGAAAGTTTTAATATTTTCTTATATACAGAAAATATTATCATCATACAAAAGTTTTAGAATACAGAGTCACATGACATTTAGAAATTATTTATACAATTGCACTGACAAATGATTGAAATAAGGATGCTTGTTCAACCTCACACACAGCTCTTGGCAGAAGCAAGCCATAACTTAGGTCTTCTGAATTTCAATTCTCTGAACAGTCTGTTAAAAGATACTGTCTAACTTTTCAGAAGAAACATCCACAGAGTTATCAGTTTTTAAATTAAACGAAAGTTAACAGCTGACTCTTCACCCTGTGTTGACCATTTTGCTAAATAAACTAGTTTGTACTTGTTGAAAATTTCAGAGTGTTAGGTTTTCTTAACACAAAGCAAGCATGAAAAATAAATTAATATTTACATTAGAAGAATGGATAGAATTATACACAAAGATTATATGAATAATATTAACAGCAGTAGTAAAAATGGCTCAGTTTATTTTTCACAGTCAAGATAAAAAATGTATTAATAATTCATTGAGTTGGCAACCTTTTTCTCATTATGTCATGAAAGATCATGATTCATAGATTTTCTCAATTATTTTTAGTTATTTTAAGACAGTAATGTATTTTTGGATTGGTCTAAAGTCCAAAAAATAATCTCTGGAACATACTCACTTTTGTAAGAAACATTGATAGAATATTTTGGTTAAACATGGTGAATTGAATATATATATTAGAGAGAGAGAGAGAGAGAGAAAGGTACTTACAAATGTCAGCTGATTGTTTGATTGTTTTCTGGCTGTTTTGTAGTTCTCTTGTTCCATTTTTCTTCTCTTGCTGCCTTCCTTACTTATTCATAATTGCTTCAAATGTAAATGGTTTAAATTTTACAGTCAAGAGACATAGAGTGGCTAAATAAATAAAAAAACTAGACCCAGTTGCCTACAAGAGACTCACTTTGACTTTACATATCCATGGGCTCAGCTCAAGTGACTGGATGGAAAAAGATATTCTATGCAAGTAGAAATCCATAGAGAGCAGGGAGAGCTAGACGTATATCAGATAAAATATATGTTAACTCAATAGCTATAGCAAGAGACAAGAGAATTATATAATGATAAAGGGGTCAATTCATGAAGAGGATATAACAATCAAAAATATATATTCACCCAACATCAGAGCACCTGCATATACTAAGGAAATACTAAAAGTTATGCAGGGAGAAATAGACAATACCACAATAATAGTAGAAGACTTTAATACTCCACTTTAAACAATGGATAAATCATCTAGACAAAAAATCAATAAGGAAACACTGGACTTAAACTGTACTTTAGCTCCAAAGTAAATAACAGATGTGTATAAAATATTCCTTCCAACAGCAGTAGAACACAGTTTCTTCTCAAGTGTACATGAAACATTCTTCAGGATAGATCATATGTTAGACCACAAAATAAGTCTTAGTAAATCTAAGGAGATTAAAATTATACCAAGTATATTTTTTCTGACCACAATGGTATGAAACTAGAAACCAATAACAAGAGGAAAACTGGACAATTAATAAATATTTGGAAATTAAACAGCAAACTCCTGAACAATCAATGGGGCAATGAAGAAAGCAAAAAATACAAATTTTAAAAATCTTAAAAAAGATGAAAATGGAAATACAACATATCAAAACTGCAGAAAAAAGCAGTTCTAAAAGGAAATTTATAGCAATAAATGTCTACATAAGAAACAAAGAAAAATCTCAAATAACCTAACTTTATAACTAAGGGAACTAGAAAGAGAAGAACTAAAGTAAGCCCAAAGTTAGAGAAAGAAAGAAATAACGGATCAGGGCAGAAATAAATGAAATATTGACCAGAAAAACAGTAGAAAAGACCAATGAAATGAATAGCTGATTTTTTAAAAAGATAAATGAATTTGACCCATCTTTAGTTAGACTAAGCAAATAAAGACCAAATTCTCAAATATCAGAAATGAAAGAGGAGACATTGCTACTGATACAACAGAAATACAACTCTAATTCAATATGATTACATTTTACTTATTTGACTACATCAGCAAAGACCTTATTTCCAAATAAGGTCACGTTCACAGGCATGACGGATTAGGACTTCAGCATATTTTTTTCACCAAACACAGTTCAGTTCACTATACAAGTCATGACAGATAAATAGCACAGTGATTTTTATCACGTTTACAGTTTTAAAAGTAAAAGTTTTTTAATGGTAGTATAACTTAACAAACTTAAAATACCTAATTTGTCAATGAACCATTCATTGAATTTAGTTAGTAAACAAATCATATATCCAGCTAGATGAAAAAAAAGGAGAACATTAATAAAACAAGAGTGGTCTCCCTTATGACCCACTCAAACATGTTCTATCCAATCAAAAGTTAGCCACTATCCTGATTTCAATGATCACAGGGTAGTTTTGTCGATTTTGAATATTCTATAAGGGAATCATACAATAAGTACTCTTATTTCTGAGAACTTTCATTGAAAATTATGTTCATTAGATCATCCTTGCTTTTGCATGCAACAGACCTACCAGGAGTGACTCCCCAAATGCTCCAAAACTGCCACAGGAGGGGAGCTACCACCATGAATGTGTCAAAATACTGAGTCCAAGAACAGATTATAGGAGGTGTGATTCTGGAATTAAAAGGGCTAAGTCTGGAAACTGTGATCACCATACTGCAACACTTTTTCAGAAAAACCTTACAACTCCTTACTGATTAGCAAAACCTACTCTGCATTAAGAAACATAGCTACAAATGGAGCAAAGGGGAATGCAAATTTTAACTTCCCATTCTCTGAAGCAGCAGAAGATCCCCAAGGAGGGGGGTGGAATGACAGTATAACGAGCAGCCCATAACATTCACCGCAGCAGTGAACAGAAAAACATACATAAAGGAGCGGAAGATGGCAGCGGGTTCCAAGAAATAAGAGGCTTATTAGCCGGAAGAAAAAGGAATGAAGAACATTTCAAGCAAATAGGAAAGAAAATGCCTGGCAGGTTCTGGGAACTACTATAAACTACTGGAGTCTAGTCTGAGATTATAAGATTTACAAAAATGGCATTGTAATCAAGGAAGAGACATGCTCCATTTTGGTTCCATCTTGTTTTTATTTTAATGAGCCCTGCCCCTTTATGGTATTAAAATAACGTTTTCATGTGGCAAAAATCTGAACTGAGCAAAATATAGACTATGAAAACACAGAGTCCTGTCCATCCCTCTCTTCTTTAGTTCCACTTCTCAGAGTCAACTCCTGCATTAGAAACATTGAAGTGTGTTCGCACACATAACTATGTATCCCCAAAGAGAGTATATAAATACATTCTATTCTGCATCTGGATTTTATCCTAGAGATGATTCCTGATTAGCACGTGTAAATCTAACTCATTTCAAAAAACAGTGGCTTAGTATGTCATCTAAATAATGTATCTCAGTATGTTTCATCAACCATCCATTCTGGTTATTTAAGTTGTTTTTGTATCTATACCTCTTCTACCTGTACTTTCTTGTACCTGTATATATAGATATACATATATATGTGTATACTTATCTGATATATATATATATATATATATATATATATATATATACACATACGTATATAACAACATACATATGTATATATGTATTTGTCTGAAAGATACATTCTAAAAAAGTAGAAATTTGACTGGGTCACATATGTTTATTTTATTATAAATTGTGATGTGTATTGCCAAGTCTTCCAGAGAGATTGTTCTAATTTTTCCTTACAACAACTGTGCCTCAGGGTGTCTATTTTTTTTTTTTTTACAGTTACGTCCACAAAATAAACCTTTGCAGTGTTTAATAAATTGCCTGGATTAATAAACATGTCAAGATTAATAAAAAGATAAAACATAAAATGTATTGTATTTTTACTTGCATTTCTTTACTTATGAGTGATGTTGGATCTGACCAGTTTGAATCTCAGAAAGATGTCTCTGGGAGAGCTGTATGGTGGAGGAAGTTTAGATTTGAGATTTATAGAGAAATCACACAATGAGGCAAATTAGAAATCATTTTCAATTAATAAAAAAATATATAAATGTTCCATAGATGGGAAGGGGATGGGATTTTTACCTAAGAAGAGTGTAGGAAGGGATAGACTATTAACCTATTGACATCTCCTATTCAAAAATATGTATAGCTTAAAGATGTTGAGATATTTAATTTTTTTTTTTCTTTTAAAATGATAACGACTTCACTTGACCTTTTGTTGGAAGCTGGCCCTAAATACCACAAGAAAGTACTGGCGAGAATCCCGACTCCCTCTGCTAATCTGCAAACCTACATGTGTGCCTGGAGAATGAATAGTTTGTGACACAGGCGATGTTGCTAGAAAGCCATCCACTGAGTTTGAGTGATGTGGCAATGGAAATGTACATAGTGTCATTTTAGGAGGTGGCTCTTCAAGAGACAGTGGAGGGACTTCCCTAGTGGTGCAGTGGTTAAGAATCCGCCTGCCACTGCAGGGGACACAGCTTCCATCCCTGGTCCAGGAAGATCCCACATGCCACGGAGCAACTAAGCCCGTGCGCCACAACTACTGAGCCTGTGCTCTAGAGCTCATGAGCCACAACTACTGAGCCCGCGTGCCACAACTACTGAGTCTGCTCTCTAGAGCCGGTGCGCCACAACTACTGAACCCACATGCCTCAACTACTGAAGCCTGTGTGCCTAGAGCCTGTGTTCCGCAACAAGAGAAGCCACCGTAATGAGAAGCCTGTGTGTCACAAGGAAGAGTAACCCCCTCTCGCCACAACTAGAGAAAGCCCACGCGCAGCAACGAAGACCCAATGCAGCTAAAAATAAACAAATAAATTTATTTTAAAAAATAAAAATAAGAGACATGATTTACAGAGAAAAAAAAAAAAAGCTGAGCATCAAAATATACTAACAGTTGGTAGTTTGGATGGAAAAGCCCACAGGATGACCCACTAAATAACCCCATTAATGTCCTTATCTAGAATGAGGCTATTTTTAAACAAAACAGGCTTGTGGGAAGATGGTTTATTTTCCTTCGTCCAGCAAAGGTCAACATGTGCTTTAAGTCTCTGGAAATATGACATGTCCTCTAAAAACCTGATGGTACAAATTTGAGAATTTCCACACTAGAAGAGACTAGAGTTAATCTATGCTGATAGCTTCTTATTTGGATAGAAAATGACACAGGTGGTGAAACTACTAAACATTCATACAGCAAATTATGAGAATAACTGGGAAAAGATAAGTATATTTTAACTCCTAGGCAGTCCTCTTAGGTCATATTAATAATTATCATATTGTTATGGTATCAGAAATAGCACAGCATTGTAGAAATTTAAAGTATCTAAAAATACAGATGTTGTGGTTGCATTGGCTATGGTATTAATGGAAGATCTAATGGCAACTATACTTAAATTATTAGTTATAAAGACAATATAAATTCAGCTAGCTAAATGTTATATGACACAGTTTTGTAAATATAAAACCAAAGCTTCTAATCATTTTTCCTCTAAAGAGCAGAATAAATCTTCTGTAGTCTGAATTATAAAGGCATATTGGCCAGCAATTTTATTTATTTGTCATCTACTATTTTTCCCGCTAACTATGCTATTTAATACCCTGTGAGACAGAGATGATGTAAGGAACGGTACTTTCTTACACACTGCCAAGTGTCATCCTGAGTGAGACTATAATCACACACATACTTACCCGGAATGTGCAGCACAGAATGGATGTCCCATATTCTTTACTCTGCAATGCTTGTTTATGATGTTTTAACTTTTAAGGCATTAGGAGAGTCATAATCATTCAAGCACCTAATAAGAAAATAATTAGAACAGAAAAAAAATTTAAACCATTTTAGTATTTTTGCATGATTTACAATGGTCCAATCAAAAGAACTTGTAAAATGGAACACATGTTTTGCATTAATACCGTTATGTTTTTGTTAAAACAAAAAAAATTCATTGATGATGAAATTGAATTTCAAAAGCCTCCTATTGTGTTTCTCTGTCTCTGCTGGCTTTTTCCTTACCTCTGGCCCAGTTCGTTATCAGTGAACTTGCTGGGGTAAAATTTTAAAAAGGCAAATCTGGCTAAAATCCTTCAAGTGCTTTCCATTGCATATGGGATTAACTTGGAATTCCTAAGCACAGCGTGCAAAGGCCCCAGGGAAGGCTGCTGATTTTTTTCCAGCCTGGGCCATCATCACCCCCACCTCTCACCTACCAAACTTCGCGCCGCCGAACTAAGTACGTTTCCCAAGAAGTTGCACGGCTACCTGTGGTCTTTCCTCTGCATGAAGGACTCCCTCCTCCTCAGGCCTGCTCTGTCTTTGTGATCACATATTTGTCTTTCAAGGGTCCACACAAGCACCATCTAATCTATGAGGTATGTCCCAGCTATCCAAGTAAAATCATTGTTTCCCTCCTTTCTGCCCTAACCGTATGCACTGGATATTTGTAGCTGCTTTTTCCCCTTACACCCTTTTCCCCTTTGGGAGACTCTGCCTGGTTGGTGCTATGAGGACTGAGATTCAGGACTCTCCTGAACAGCCAAGCACTAATGCCTCAAGCGCTGACCAGAAAAATTCTTCCAAGGAATCAGTAGCGGAACCATTGCAGGTAGTGTTATTATTAGGCTAGTGTTTCTAAATGTTTTCTCAAACAAGAGCTGGGGGGAAAAATCAGGGAAGATGTGAGATTGGGTGAGCTGGGAGCCAGGATTCTAGCTTCATGGATTAAGTGAATGATAAAGAGTGAAATCTCATGAGGAAAGGATCAGAGAAAAAGATACAGAAAGTCACAATTCAATTCCCATCCCTGGCTCCAATGTCTCTGCTCCTTTTCTGTTTTGCTCGGTAATTTCCTTTTTCTACTTTAAGCTAATTTGCATTGTGTTTCTTTTAAACCCAACAGAGTATTCATGGCACCAGAATTTGAAGACTTCTATCATAGTTATTATAAAATTTTATTCAAAGCATTTATTTCTATGCTTCTGACTCAACATTCTGAAGTCTAAATTTAACTACTTGCTCACTTTAAACGAATGTACTCCTTTCTGAAATTAAAAAGTAATTAAAGAAACACTCCTCTTGCCACACTGATGGTTATACCCAAGTGGCTGTGTTGAGTGGCAGAGTTTAAGGATGGACTTGGGCACCCGTGATAAAATTGCCACAATCTCATTAACTTTGAGACCTCCCTTGGAAACAAACTGGGGTGGTCAACAAAATTAATGTGGGCACTAAAAATGTGAACATTTTAGTCCTAACATTGCTTTCTCTGGCTTACTCTAGAATCCACTCTGCTAAGCATGTGCCATGGGAAAGTCATTAGAGTTTCTGCAGCAAGACTAGGGCTCTTGTCTTGTTAAAGGTGATCTAACATGGTGGGTACCTCTCCAGTCTCTGTTTCTTAATGGGGCAATCTGAGACTGCATATTCTCAGATGATAGTCAGAGGAGCAAAGGGCTTCTACAGAGTGGTCACCAGGTGCCAAGGGAAGTTAGAGGAAATCATCACCTGCTGTAACCCTTGGTACTAATTAGCCTCCTCCTCGGTAATTACCGGCAGTTACGCACAGTCCATTGTGCTCTGTGCTTAAGCTTGCAGAGAGCATTCTGCTGCTTTTTTGCTAAGTAGTCATAATGTCATATAGCTTGCAAAAGAAAACAAAGTATGTCCTGGCCATGCTTGCTTGCTTTAGAACATGAATGCCTTTCTAAACAGGATGGATGTCTTTTGAAGCAATGCCTTCTGTATTCAATTTCAATAGAAATGATTTCCAGGATGTGTCTCCTGGGGAATGGCAAGAGAAGGTCACTAGGTGATGAAAATGAAGATCCAGCAGGTGATAGCCTTTCCTAATTAAGACTGTTGATTAAGATCCCGGTGGAATCTCACTGTCCCTGTCACCATCAATATAGCCTGCAACATCTGAAATGGTCTGGGGATAAATACCAATTACAGCAAAAGGCTCACAGTGTTCTCTTAAGTGGTGATGATTTTGCCTGCTTCGAGAGAAGTATCTTTATTCAGATCCAGACTGAGTCTCATTGATCATGTAATTCAAATTTTTGTATTACAAATACGGAAGAGTCATAAAGACATTAGGCAGACAGGACAACATGTCCATAGCTAACTCATGACAGGGTCAAGACAAAAAGTAAACAACTGACAAACAATATACTTGTGACACCTCCTCACACCTATTTTGGAAGCATGCTGTTTCTTTTTTTTCTTTTTTCATTGAAGTTTACTATGTTGTGTTAGTTTCAGATGTATAACAAAGTGATTCGTATATATATATATTCTTTTTCAGATTCTTTTCCATTATATGTTACTACAAGATACTGAGTATAGTTCCCCATGCTATATAATAGGATCTTGTTTTTTTATCTATTTTATATATAGTAGTGTGTCTATGTTAATCCCAAATTCCAAACTCCTAATTTATCCCTCCTCCCTTTCCCTTTTGGTAACCATAAGTTTGTTTTTTATGTGAGTCTATTTCTGTTTTGTAAATAAGTTTATTTGTGTCATTTTTTTTAGACTCCACATATAAGTAATATCATATGATATTTGTCTTTCTCTGTCCGATTTACTTCACTCAGTATGATAACCTCTAATTCCATCCATGTTACTGCAAATGGCATTATCTCATTCTTTTTTATGGCTGAGTAATATTCCATTGTATATATGTACTACATCTTCTTTATCCATTTATCTGTCGATGGACATTTAGGTTGCTTCCATGTCTTGGCTATTTTAAATAGTGCTCGAATCTTGCTCTGTTAATCATCTAATGCTTTCCTATAACTTTGAGTCTTTCCCTCTCTGGCTGAGACTTCTCAACATTCTGATATACTAAAAAAATTTTAAAAGGAAATCAACTTTGACTTTGTATCCTGCTCCACCAGCTCTGTTCTGTCAATGTTTTTCCTTTTCCTCCTACACCGCCCACCCTAAACACACACACTCACCACCTTTATTCACTGGGGCCTGTCTTCTGTCAAATGTCATGACTGTTAACCCAAGGTCATCACTGATTTTGAACTGTTAAAGTCCAAGAACATCTTTGTAAATTCCTTCTGGATTTCTATATAACATTGATGGGGATGCTTATTCAGCCATCTTAAACATTCTCCTTGGCTTTCTGCCACCACTTTTCCTTGGCTCTTCTCTGGGAAAATTTCCCTCTGATTTTTCTCGACAGACATCACCAGTCATTCTTCCTCTGTCTTAAATACTGGTTTTCCCACATTCTGTTTTTAACCTTTCTTCCCACCGTTTGTGTTCTTGTTGCTTTCATTCAACCTGTCCCAGGCTTCAACAAACCCAGATGTGTCCCTGGAATCTGGAGGCCTCTCTGCAATTGCTAATCTGCCATCTGCACTTGGGTAGTACTCATAAACACACATCACATACACTCACACACCCCACATACACAGAGAACCTCAAACACCACTCACAAACTGAAAGTCGTTAATCCCCCATCCCTTACCTCCAAACTAGCTTCTTCTCCTGGGTGTCAGCCTTGTTGAATGGAATCACTATTCATGCAGTTACCTAAGGGAAGCACCTGGCAAGATTCCCTGACTTTCTTCTCTCCCTTCCTCCCAACATCCATTGGTCCCCAACTTCTTTCATTAAAATATCTCTTGAATTCTGTCCTCCTCTCCAATCCTACCCTCAACCTCAGTCACTGCTTCACTGCAGATCTTTGTCATGTTTTGCCTACTTATCACTACTTCCTAATGGTTTCCCTTTTATCATTCATCTTTGTCCAATCTACCACCTCACTTCCTGTAAGAAGAGTTTCTACCATAGAAAGAAGTAGAAACAGAAATTTTGTTATGTGCCCACCTAAAACCTTCAGTTCTAGGTTTTGGGTTCAGTTCAGTCTCTCACACCTACAAGACAGCTTTTTCGTGATGTCAAAGCTGAACGTTTGTCAAGCCTCCTTTGTCTGGAAACACTAGGTCCTTTTTCCAATTCTTAAGGAGAATTGACCACCTGATACACGCTGAGGACACTCATGTAATTCTAGTAGAGAACTGTCAGCACACATGTACTGGTATTTGTGTGTTTATCTCCTTTCCTCAGTATACTTTATGTCTTTGATGGGTGGGACTTTCTATGTGTATATGTGTATGTGTGTGCCTGTGTGTATGTCTACATATTTTTCCCATTTCCTAGCACAAAGTTTAAAAAATTGTTTTAGGTTTTAAAGAATTGTTTTAAACATATTTCAACAAAAATAGTTTAGAAAGGATGGATGATCTTGTGTACCTACACACATATATGGACATATATTGTGTGCAAATCTATATCTGAATATATCAGTCAACTCTCGTGCACCAGTTCATCTCATTTTGGCCTCCCCTATCTCTTATCCCAGCCATCACTGTGGAGGCCAGTTCTGTGCAGACCCCAAGTGAGTTCAAACAGAAGCAACCCAACAGGGTCTTGCCTCATAGCCTAAGCTCCTCTTGCTTCCCCCTGTGGAAGTCTGCTGGGTACCCATGCATGCACAATCTGGAAGTGGGGGTAAAGGGGTCCTAAGTCTTCAGAGGGAAAACTTTTGACCAGTGGAAATGACAGCCCATGGATAAATGTGTCCCTTTATCATCTGGAATTCACTTCCTATGCCTCATTCCACGTGAAGACCTTTGCTGAAGGTCTTGGAGGAGCAGAGCACCTGCAATGGTGGGCACACCTTTAACTCACCCTTACATCAGTCCTCCGACCTCCCTCCATCACCTCCCATCTTCCACTTCTGCTCCTGGGAATTACATTCTCCACCAATATTCAGATCTAAGCAGTCATTTCAGGCTCTGGCTTTTGGGAGAATCATAGGTTGAAACAGTGACTAATGGTACCACTAAGAAATGTAACTTCAGATTTTATTAGGTTATCATCTTCGTACTACAGTTTTCCAGAAAAATAAATTTCTGGTTTTAGAAAAAAATATGTTTTCAGGCAATTTGTTAGCTTGATGCAGTAAATTTATATGTGGATATAGATGTATAGTCAGTATATGATTTGAGTCTATTGGGGGAAAATAAATTTTCCTCTACCCTTATAAGTTCTCCTGGCTGGTAGAATAATTAAATTGACATGAGACAGATTAATGGGAGAAAGCCAGACAAGTTTAATAACAGGTATGCATGGGAGAGACGCAGGAAAACTGGGTAACTCACCAAAATGGCTGAAGGCTTCCCCTTAAATCATCTTTAGGTAAAGACAAAAGAGGATGTTGGGGGTAGGGGTTTGGGACTTCGAAATGGAGGAAGGCAATTGACATGGAGATGGAAAAGCAAATGTTTGATACATAAATATTTGCTGGGTCATCAGAGATAATGGGACAGAGAGGGGACTCTGAGCTCTGAGAGTTTCCCCATCACAGCTGGCTCAGTCTTTGAAGGTATCTCTGGTGATAACTCTATTCCAGGAACAGGCCTTTGATCTAAATTATTTTTAGGCATTTAGGGAGAAGATAAAAGTTTCTTCCTGAGTATGTTGGGCCTTGATTGTTTTCAGCTTGAAATAATTTGCATGGCAGAGACATTTGAGGGTGGCAAATTTTGTACCCCTACAAGTCTCACCTCTACTATTCAAAAGTTATTTAACATGATCAATTTAATTATCACAAGAAACTTCAGATTTGGGGATTTCTTAGTTTTTAAAAATTTATTTTACTGAAATATAGTTGATTTAAATGTTGTGTTACTTTCTGGTATACAGTAAAGTGATTCAGTTATATATATATGTATGTGTGTATATATATATATATATATATATATATTTTCATATTCTTTTCCAGTATGGTTTATTATAGGATATTGAATGCAGTTCCATGATCTATACAGTAGGACTTTGTTGTTTATCCATTTTATATGTAACAGTTTGCATCTGCTAATCCCAAACTCCCAATCCATTCCTCCCTCCCCACCCTTCCCCCTTGGCAACCACAAGTCTGTTTTCTATGTCTGTGAGTCTGCTTCTGAATAAACTTCGGTTTTTGTCAACAACAAGATAGCGTTGATAATAATCCACGCCCAGGGCTGGTTTGAATCTCAAATGCAATAATGGATGAAAAGTGCCTCTCAGAACCTGAAATTGCAAACATGCAGTTCTGTCCTTCATTTCCTAAGAAAGCATTTTTGTAAAGGTGCACAATTACCAACCAGAGAAAAACAAACTATTGTCATTCATTATAACTATGACTTTCACTTACAAGAAATTAAAATTAGTTTCATTCATTTAGTGACACTTCAATTTTGAATATTTACTTCCATCATTACGGTTTTCTTAACATTTTGTTCTTTAATGGCTTAAGTTTACTCACGTTGATCTCATAGAAGCTAAGGAGTTGCTCTTAGCATAAAATATTTTTTTTGGTCTCAACTGCATTACTTTAGAAGTGAAGGTAAGGAAGTTCACAAGAAGACATAGAGTTCTTATCACTTATATCAGCACTTTCATTTTTCCATTTTCTTCCCTTTTTTAAGTCATAAAAGTAGGCTGCAATAACATTCCCAAAACCGTACTGTGCTAACAGATGTGAAAATAACCGCCAATTCGACTGACGGACAGCAGAGTGCTAACCTGGCATGTCCTGAAATGCTGATTCATTAATTAATGTACAAAAAATTGAATTCAGCATATGCAAGGAATCTGACACCTGTCTATTTAAAATGGACGAGAAAACAGGTGAACAGACGTCAAGTGCACTAATGTTCAGACCCACCTATTTCCGCTCAAAAAGAATGCAGCTCCTTTATCTTTGCAGCAAGAATGATTTTATTCCATACAATAGGAGTTCCACCTATGATAAAGGGCTTCACTTTGACTATTAAATGGTACTGCTCCATAGATAAAATACATGGGAATGACACAGAAATAGCAATAGCAATTTTTTCTTGGTATTGCAATTCTGAGTTGTGTATATTGCCCCAGCATGAATATCTTTGAGAATACTTTACACGTCTGACAAGTATTTGTCAAATTATCTTAAATACAGCCACTTTGATCCTCAAAATAATATGCTTTACTGGTTCTTGATCTTCTTGAGGGTCTTTATTGCCATAGTGTTTGGCTGCTAGAGATTGCTGTTTATAGAATAAGTGAATGAATGAATCTATCACAGACATTTCATTGTAGGTGTGTGGGGTCTTTGGTTTGAGCCAAAAGCCACTTGGATACTGCTCAGAAATATGCTGGAGAGACTGTGATTTCCACATGGTAAACTGTCAAATCACTTCTCTAATCTGACAAGTGATAACATAATTCTATACCTGGTCTCAGCCTACACGTTTGGAATCACTTTCTCCTTCATCACTTACAGTTTACTTAATAGTCTTGTCACTTCTTCCTTCCTAGGGTCTCAGATTCACCAATATTTTTATCTCCTTGTGAGCTTCATTATGCAGATCCTGTACACTTCTTGCTTGGATGGCTATACCTGCCTACACTGAGCTCTCCCTCCTGCCTTTCTTTTTCTTCTCTGCCACTGACCCATTCCCTGACATTTGCTTAATCTACTTTAAATGCCATCTTTCTTATTTGTTACCTTCACTGAAGAACCTACAATGCCTCTAGCCTATAAATACCTGCATCTTTATTATTTTGTTTGAGTTTGTCAGCTACAGAAAAGTATGAAGGACAAAGTTTAAATGCCCCCAGTTCCCAATACATCCCAGCTACCATGGGTTTCCATTTCCCTAGGATAAGAGTCAGATGCCTCTTACAACACAGCATGCCACAGCTCCCGTAGGACCTGCCTTCTTTCTCAGTATTGGGTTGAAAACTACATTCCTACTGCATTGAATTGTTTTCATTTATCTCATGATGTCCCTGTTCTTCTTGCTTTTTCTGATTTTTTTCCTGGACTTTTTTTTTCCCCTCACTCTACACTTCACTTAGCTCATTACATCCTGTTAATTTGCTTAGGACACATCTTGCTGACGGATACACAAACTACGAGACAAAGCACAGATGCTCACAGACACAGTTCATAGCCATAGCAGCTTGATGCTGAGATGCAGGATGCAGTTCCAGGGAAGAAGCTTGGTGGCTCCACTCTCACTGCTGCTCGGGATGCAAACTGCCTCTGTAACAGCTCCCTGCAAAACGATCCTTGGACGCTATTTTCACTTTCAGACTTTTTTTGTAAAAGTGAAAATCCTCTTCGGATTTCTTGCAGTTAGTGAAAACAGGTACTTATGTAGGTCTTTCATAAAAGTGAAGTGCTGTAAAGCAAACTTTTGAAAAGTGAGGGATACCTGTATAATCATATTCAAACCATATACAAGTTCAATTTTATATTTTTCAATTATAATTCATATAATTGCATTGTTTCTAACAATTTCAATAGTACATATTTCCAACAAAATATTACCTAGTACTGGAGGCAGTGACTATTCTTACGTAGCTCCTGCCAAAGTCATCTTTGTTTTCCCATTAGGTGAAATGCTGGTTTGGGTCTGGAAAACCTGGGCCTTTGATATCAGATTTATTTTACCACTAGGAATAGTCCCAGTATATTGCATTTTTAGACCATTTTTCCTCAATATACCCCCTTAAAATGAGGCAGATTTCCTCCAATAACAAAATATTCATTCACATTCCTAAGCTTTGTTTATAAAGCTTCATTAGTGTTCAGTTAGGTTTTCTCTGTCAGACTCATCTATGTATTTAAAATCCATTTTTGAGTCTCATACCAAATATGCATTTTTCAGAAAAAAAAACTGAACTAGTAAACTGAGATATAAAGTCTTCTTTCTGAATCATAACCATTACATTCTTGGGTTGTTAGTATTTGATCTTTGTATTTTTCCCCCTCTTAATTTGGAGATCCTAGACAGCACTTTGTCTCTTAGTGGTCACATAGCCATCTCTTCCACTATAAACATTTATGATGTTTTTCCTTTCAACCTAATACCACATAATTAGTCTCAAAAGCATGCTTTGTTTTAACACATTATTTAAGTTATTTAGAGCATGTAACCCACTGAAAGCATCAGTTATTAAATACAAAGTGTTATGGACTTAGGGATCAGAATAAAGGAAAGAAATAGATTCTGCAAAAATGTACCTGACTGTATAAGAGGATTCAAGAATTTATGTTTGTAACATATACAAACTATGGACTATGTATACAGCAAAGACTTTGTTGCTTATGTTAGTTATCTATTGCATTTATATATTCATGTGAAATTTAAAAAGTGATTCCACATATATTCTTCTATTTGTTTTACAAAGACATGCATACAAAGATGGACATTTCATCATAACATTGATTCTTAATAGCAAAAATAGAAATCATCTATATGATCATAAATGCATGATCATTTATATAAATTATGATCCAGATAATAAAGAAAATATACAGACATTAAATATTCTGTCAGCATGCATTTTTAAAATTTATTTTATTGAAATATAGTTGATTTATAGTGTTGTGTTAATTTCTACTTTACAGCAAAATGATACATTCTTTTTCATATTTTTTCCATTATGGTTTATCACAGGATATTGAATTAGTTCCCTGTGCTATACAGTAGGAACTTGTTGTTTATCCATTCTCTGTATAATCAACATGCATTTTTTATATGAAAAATATTTGCAATACCTTCTTACATAAAGGAGCTTCAAAATATGATGCATACTTTAATTTTACAAATATATGCACATGGTATTAGTTTTCTATGGATGCATGACATATCACAGTTTATTAGATTAAAATAATACGTACTTACTATATCATAGTTTTGTGGCTCAGAAGTCTACCACAAGGTGACCTGATTCTCTGCTCAGGGTCTTACAAGTCCAAAGTCAAGATTTAGCATGGGTGCATTTCTCTTTGAAGGTTCTGCAAAAGAATTCATTTCTGAAGTCATTTACATTGTGGGCAGAATTCAGTTGTTTGTGGTGGTAGGACTGAGCTCTCCATTGTCTTGCTACATGGCTCTCTTCATCTTTAAGCCAGCAATGGCCAGTTGAATGCTATTCATGATGCTCATCTCTGAATTCACCATTTTGCCTTCTGTTGCTGCTTTTAAAGGCTTGTGTGAGTTACGTTAGGCTCACTCAGATAATTCAGGATAATCTTCCTATCTTAAAGTCAACTGATTAGCATCCTTAATTACATTTGCAAAGTACCTTTTGCCATAGAGCAACATATTTTTTCACAGGGGTTAGAATCTTCTTGGGCGCCACAATTCTGCCTGCCACACACGTTATCATATATAGCTAAAACAATATATAGTCTGACATTTATGATTATATTAGAATGGTGATATTATTGGTGACTTTTTTTTTCTATGTCTACTAATTTTGTTTTTCAGCTAAGTGAATATGTTGCTTGTGTGTGTTTTTTCAGGGAAAAAATGTACAGGTTATCTGTGTTTAATAGATGAAGATTATTCAGCCCTGACTATTGTCCATGGATACAGCATTGCTGACTTTGTAGTTTGGATCTAAAAGCATGCTTTCTGACTGCTGTTCTAATTCTATTCCCCAGGCATCCTGACACTGGACAAGGACTACCTCTCTGAAACGTACATGAATGTGTTGTCAAGAATTGGTATGAAATGGGATATGATAGAACAAGTTTAATGATATGAATGTCCAAAGCCCTAGGTTCATGTGTGTGTTTCTTTACAGTGTGTAATAAAATGGGTGGCTCTATGGGAAATCAGATGTGTCCAGGCCTTATAATGAGATGCTTGGCTGGGGCTCTAATAAGATGCCTTGCTGGGAGCATGTAATTAGACATTTGACTTGGTGTATGTAGTCAGAGGTGTGACTAGGAGCATAATTAGTTTGAGTGTTGAGAGAGAGTAACGCTATGTACAGATGGACGGCAAAAAGATGCTCAGGCAAGCCTTGTGGGAAATGCATGGGAACTGTGATTATTTACACACTGAGAGGGAAATGAGGCATGCGTGACCGTTCCCTTGGGATTCAAGGGTGACGTGATCTCTTAATAGTGTGTGGTCATTCATTAGGATGAGGCTATGGGAATAGATTTACCTGTGTGGCATAGAGGGTTGAGCATGGACTCTGCTGTCACACTGCCCAGGCTAGGATCTCTGTCTCATCTCTACAAGGACAACCTCAGGCAAGTCACATATGTTCTCCCTGTCTCTGTTTTCTGTCTGTAAAATTTGAAAAGCCATGCTACTTACCCCATGGGGTTGATGTGAGGATTAAATGAGTCAGTGCTTGGAAAGTGTTGAAAGCAGTGTCTGACATATAGGTAAGTGTGCTCTATAAGTGTTAGCTGTTATGGAGTGCCAGGACCTATAAGTGCAGTATTGGATTTAATCCTTCTTACAACTCTGCAAGGAAACAGAAGCTTGGAGGCATTCACTCACTTTCCCCAAATCACACAAGTAGCAATTAGCCAGAAGGAATCTACTGTGTGACAGCAGATTTATGGTTTGAAGTGTATGATACCCATTGCTGAAAGAGAAGATGGAAACCTGTGAACCAGATTCCTTGGGGAGCGATGAGGAGGAAAGAATGAGTAATAGAGCTGAGTTGATAGAGCTGGTAGAGAACTGGCTGCATCCTGGGCCTCGGTTTCCCATCTACATATTAAGGAATAACAACCCCATCTCTTAGGTGGTCTTAAAAGTTAAAAGTGAAAAATATGTTAAAGAGTTTAAAATAGTGTCTGTTACATGGTATGTTTTGGTCAGTTAGGATAGTGTTTGTCTGCAGGTAACAAAAAATATGACCCAAAGTGACTTAAGTATGTGTTGATTTGCTATCACTAATTTAGAAATCTGGGTATAGACAAGTGAGGGCTGAAATGGACGTGGCAGAGTCCTTCAAGGACTCAGGCTGCTGTTCTCTTCCTGATCTGCTGTGCTTATCATATGACAATCTCTCCACTGGTCACAACTTTGTGCCTTCCCCTCTAAACATCAGACCTGGATTTCAGAAAAGAGAACAGGAAGGGTGGGATTTGGAGGACAAAGAACCTCTATGCAGGTCAGTTAGCCTGCATTATAAAAATCTCCATGTTCTAAACACTGCCTTCTGCTTACTTCTCATTAACTATTGATCCATGAGAGTTTGGTAAAGTGAGTTTTTAGCTTTCCACTGTACATATACTGAAGTCTTAATAGCTTTCTGGTGGATTGGTAGGTGGTCTTTATTTATCAAGGATATTACTCTTTTGTCATCATTTAAACTGTAAACATTAAGGTAAACCTTAATGACAGAGTAATTAGTTTTTCACCAGAAAACCTTGGCAAATTTACAAAACTTCAGGGGAAGGATAAATCATTCTTCATGCAGGAGAGGTTGTTATTCTACATGAAAATTACATGTAGAATATCTTCCGTATTTTTGTGCTTTATATAAGGTTACAAATAGAACTAACAATCTATCCCCTCCCACCCAAAGCATATTTGATATTTCTTCCTTTACTTCTACTTAAAATAGGAGGAGCTGCATTTCTATTGTAGAAATCTACTAGCGGTTACATAACAAACCAAATCAACAAATTAATTTATCTCTGAGAATGTAAAGAGTTAAGCCTCTCTGAGCATTCCACAGGAGGCATATTACAAACTCAAGGACTCCACAGTGGTCATTAGCTGTATCTCCATGGAGCCATTGGTGGCCTCACTCCTTCATCCCTTTTCTCTAAACTTGAAAAGGAAATTTATTGCACAGTACAAATTATCTATCTGAAAAGAATCTTCACCTCAGACCGGGCACTGCTGTGAATTTCTCCTTTGATGATGAAAAGGTGAGGGTGGATAATATATTATTCAGGTTAGTCTAAGTTATACTGTAGTAAAATAAAACCTCCACATTTTAGTAGTTTAACAAAATCAAAGGATTATTCCTATTCATGTGAGGTGTCCATTGAGGGTTGGCAAGCGGAGCTCTGCTTACCAAAAGCCGTCAGAGATACAGGTGGACCAGGGCAGCACCATCTTATCACGTCATTTTCTCAATACAAGGGTCAGGATTTATTACAACTTCACAGAGACGGCTGGAGAGTCAAGCACAGACTATTAACTGGAAGTGACATGTATTATTTTTTCTCAGATTTTTTTATCCAAAACTAGTCACATAGTCATGTATCCAGAAGTAAGGAAGAACTGAGCATCAGTGAAATTAGTTAGATCGATCCCAGCTATTATTCTGCTTCATTTTTTCCAAACTCTTAAAGGAAAAACAAAGCTTATACTTGCTTTATTCACTTTTTTACTCCCCTCTTACTCTGCCTCTCCTGAGAAAGCTGTAATAAAAGGTCAACAAGGGCTGACGTATCCCCACCCCTTTGTCCTTAGAACCCACAGAACATTCCTAAAATAACTTTGCTAAACACTTACTCCTAAAATTCTGTTCACTAGGTATCATTTATTTAAATGGTTCTCCAAGCTCCTTAGCGTGACCTGACTCTCACCTCATTTCATTATTATCCTAGGACTTTTTATTCTATTTTGTTTTATTTTTCCTTGCTTCCTCCCCTCCCTCCCGGTGCCTGCTTGCCTATTTCCCTCCCTCCCTCCTTTCCTTCCTTCCCTCCTTTTCTTTTCTTTATTCCCTTTTTTGACTTTCTTTTTGCAGTTGTATGGTCATAACTTTGCTAATTTTTGTTCTTAGTTTTGTTGGGGGATTACAATTTTCATATTTATTTAGAAATTTTAGAAATCAAAGAAGAATAATAAATGCTTAATAAGGTAGTTTTTATATTTCAGCTTCTTTTCTAGTGTTTAGCTAATTTCTTTTTGTGATATTCTTAACCATTTTTAAGTGGACAATTCAATGACATTAAGGACATTCTCATTGTTGTTCAACCATCACTGGCATCCATCTTCAGAACATTTTTCATCTTCCCAAACTGAAACTTAAAAAGTAAAAAACAAAATTAAAAAACATCTCCTCATTCCCCACTGCCCCCAACCCTGGGAACCACCATCATATTTTCTATGTTTATGAATTTGGCTTCTGTGTGTTCATCACATAAGTAAAATTACAGTGTTTTTCCTTTTCTGACTGAATTACTTCACTTAGCATAATGTCATCAAGGTTTATCTGCGTTGCAGCATGTGTTACAATTTCCCTTCTTTATAAGTCTGAATAGTATTCCACTGTATGTATTTATCACATTTTGTTTATTCATTCATCTATTGATAGGCACTTGGGTTACTTCAGCCTTTTGGATGTTGTGAACTGTGCTGCTATGAACATGAGTATACAAATATCTGCTCCAGTCTTCTTTCAATTCTTTTGAATATATAACCAAAAGTGGAATTTCTTGTAATTCTCTTGATATTTATTAATATGGCAATTGTACATTTACTTTTTTGAGTAACCAGTATGCTGTTTTCCATAGTTCCTACACCATTTTACATTTTTACCAACAATGAACAAGGATTCCAGTTTCTCCACATCCTCACCAATACTTGGCATTTTCTGTTTTGATATTAACCTATCTCGTAATTTTGATTTGCACTGCCCTAATGATTAGTGATGTTGAGCATTTCATCACGTGCTTATTGGTCATTTGTATATCTTCTTTGGGGAAATGTCTATTCAAGTTCTTTGCCCATTTTTGAATTGTACTTTGTGTTTGTTTGTTTTTGAGTTGTAATTCCTTATAGATTCTGGATTTAACCCCTTATCAGACATGTAATTTGCAAATGTTTCTCTCATTTCATGGACTGATTTTACACTGTGTTGATAATGTCCTTTGATACACAAAAGTTTTTAATTTTGATGTAGTGCAATTTATTTTTTTCTTTTGTCGCCTATACTTTTGGTGTCATGTTTTAAAAAATTGCCAAATAATGAAGCTTTTTCCTTAACATTTTTGAAATAATTTTTTTGTTTTTAGCTCTTCCATTTATGTCTTTCGTCCATTTTGAGTTAATTTTTTTTTTTTATGTGGTATAAGGTAAGGATCCAATTTCATTCTTTTGCATGTGAATATCCAGTTTTTCCAACACTATTTGTTGAAATGACTATCTTTTTTTCCCATTGAATAGTCGTTGTACTAGTTCATTTGACCATATATGCAAGGTTTTATATCTGGGTTATCTATTCTTTTCCATTGGTATATATGTTTTTCTTTATGTCAGTACCAAACAGTTTTGATTACTGCTGCTTTGCAGTAAGAATTTAAATCAGGAATTGTGAGACATCCTACTTTGTTCTTCTTTTTCAGTATCATTTTGACCACTCAGGGTTCATTGAGATTTCATATAAATTTAAGGACAGAGTTTTCTACTACTGCCAAAAAAAATTAGGTTTTTTTTCTGTAGGGACTGAATCAAATCTGTAGATCATCTTGTGTTTTATTGATATCTTTAGCAATAAGTCTTCTGGTTTATGAATACAGATGTCTTCCTATTTATTTGTGTCTGTAATTTCTTTTAGGAACGTTTTGTACTTTTCAGTGTACAAGTCTTTCAGTTCCTTAGTTAAGTTTTTTCCAAAGCATTATTTTTTTTTTATTTGACTATATAAAGACATGGAATTGTACTCTTAATTTCCTTTCAGATTATTCATTGTCTGTATACAGAAAAATAACTAATTTATTGGTGTTAATATTGTATCCCCAAACTTGACTGAATTGGTTTATTATTTCTAACACTTTTTTTTGGAATCACTAGGTTTTCCACACATAGGATCATGTTGTCTGTGAATAGCAATGATTTTACTTCTTCCATTACAATTTGGATGTGTTTTGTCCTTACCTAATTGCTCTGGCTAGGACTGTGTTGAATAGGAGTGGTAAAAGTAGTATCCTTGTCTTGTTCCTAATCTTAGGGGAAAAGCTTTCAGTCTTTCACCATTGAGTATAATGCTAGCTGTTTTTCATATGTGGACTTTATTATGTTGAGGTACTTTATTCCTAGATTATTTTTTTCATCATGAAAGTGTGTTGAATTTTTTTCAAACTTTTTTTTTTCTACATCAATGGAGTTTATGTATGTGTACTTTTCCTTCATTCTGTTAATGTCGATATGTTACAATGATTGATTTTCAAATGTTGAATTATCCTGGAATTTCAGGTATAAATCCCACTTAGTCATGGTATATTATCATTTAATATGTTGTTGAATGACTGAATTTGGTTTACTGGTGTTTTGTTGAGGATTTATGCATCAATATTCTTAAGGGATATTGGTCTAAATTTTCTTATTGTGTAGCGTCTTTGTTCACCTTTGGTATAGGGACAACGCTGGCCTCAGAATGAGTTTGGAAGTATTCTGTCCTCGTCAACATTTTGCGAGAGATTGAAAAGGACTGGCACTTAGTCCCCTTTAAATGTTTGGTAGAATTCACCAGTGAAGCAATCTGGTCCTGGACTTTTCTTTTTGGGGAGGTCTTTTGAGTCTTGATTCCATCTCCTTAACAGTTACAATTCTATTCAGGTTTTCTCTTTATTCATGATTCAGTCTTGGTAGGTTGTGTGTTTCCAGTAATTTGTTCATCTCATTTGTGCTATGAAATGGAAGACTTCTAGCAGGGCATGTTCTGAGCCTTCGAGTCAACCCAGTGTGAAGACTTAAGGTCTTACCAGCATTTTGGAGGGCATGTGTCTTCCCTGGGCCTGTGTGTGTGTTGGGGGTGGAGGGCTGCATGCACGCACATGCTCTTTGTTTTTTGATTCAGCCTATACACAGCTTTTTTTGTTTTGTTTTAATGTCTTATTTTCACTAAGACTTTCACACCTGCTTCTTCTCTGGCCCTTCAATGTGCTATGTGTTCCAATTACTAACCACTTGACCCAGGCATGAGTAGGTCTCCAGTCTACTTTTGGGGTCCATGAACCTTGCCTGCTGCTTCCCATGACTTTTACTAGGCTGAGGTCCAAATGGTGTTGTTTTTGGCCTTCTGAGCTCCAAGTTAGGTGACACAGAGACCAATTCCTCAAACAGTCCCCAGACAGGTTAGAATGTTTCCAATTAAGTCTGTTCTACTTTTTCTAGTTCATGGAAGGGAACTGGGGAACAGGCTGCTCCTTCTCTCAAACCAAGGCACATCACACTGGAGAAGGTGTGGGCAAAGCAAGGGGAAAAAAAGAAATTTACTCTTTGAATGTGTTTCTTTTCTTTTTTTTTTTAATTTTTACTTTTATTTATTTATTTCTTGGGCTGTGTTGGGTCTTCGTTTCTGTGCAAGGGCTTTCTCTAGTTGCGGTGAGCAGGGGCCGCTCTTCATCGCGGTGCACGGGCCTCTCACTGTCACAACCTCTCTTGTTGCAGAGCACAGGCTCCAGATGTGCAGGCTCAGCAGTTGTGGCTCACGGGCCCAGTCACTCCGTGGCATGTGGGATCCTCCCAGACCAGGGCTCAAACCCGTGTGCCCTGCATTGGCAGGCAGATTCTCAACCACTGTGCCACCAGGGAAGCCCTGTGTTTCTTTTCTTGATTGGTCTTTTACTTGGTTGCTGTAGATGGTTGACTGATTTACAGAGCTTCTGTAAAGTTATTTTAGCCAGTATATAGTTCTTTATTTAATGTTTCCATTGGGGAATGAGGAAGTGGATTTTTCTAGTCTACCATCTTGCTGATATCACTCCCAGATTAATTCTTAAAATAAGACTGTAGCATAGGTATTATACTTAATGATCATTTTTTGCAGACAAGAAAACCATAATATATAGAGACTGAGTAACTTTGCCAAGGTCACACAGAGAGTAACCAGCAGAGGTGGGTTTTAAAATATGCCCCATAACTTCAAGAATTCATTGGTCTTGTTTTTATTCTAAGATAGAGAAGGAAACTTTATGTTTACTTTCTAAGATAGAGATTATAAGATGGAGATACTATATTATAAGCTAGAGATACCTATTCTAAAGTACAGAAGAAGGCTTGATGTCTCCATTCTGTTTTCTAATCTTTTATTCTGACCCTAAGTTTAGACATCTCAGAGGAAGTGATAC
This sequence comes from Balaenoptera borealis, assembly GCF_965194805.1. Classification (NCBI taxonomy): domain Eukaryota; kingdom Metazoa; phylum Chordata; class Mammalia; order Artiodactyla; family Balaenopteridae; genus Balaenoptera; species Balaenoptera borealis. The sequence goes on along the minus strand of NC_138863.1, from coordinate 123,838,979 downwards.
ACAGATACTTAAATTCAACTGCTATACCATAGCTAAGCAAGAGAAATCAAAGTAGAGCCAGAAAGGAAAAAAAAAAAAAAAAGTAGTGCATTTTTGATATAAATAGCACACAAAAAAGAAAACTAACTTTACCCTTCAGGTGTGCAGAACATCTGTGAATAATGACTTTTTATTTTAGTTATCCTTTCACTAAATGTTTTGAAATCCACTGAGTAGGAAGGGTCACCAGAAGGATGAATTAGTGGAAATTGGAAAACAATAGTTTTCGAAGAGTGTTTGATTTCAATATACATCTTATGATTTCTGGGAACCTCTCCCTTCCTTAGCATTGAGACCACGTCTGGCAAGCAGTTGGCAGGAGGAAAAGGTCTGCATCAGGGGACTACAAACAAGACAATTACTGGAATTCAGAAAAGCCCACACAGAAAACCAAATATCAAGCAGCAGTTTTATCTTACACTGTACATGAAAGGCATCTGTCTATTTCATTCCAGCTTATGTCTAAATGCCTTTGGTGAGAGGTATACTCTCAGAGTAATCAAATAGTATTTTGTTAAATATTTATTTAAACAGTAAAAGGTTGCCTGACATGTGATAGAATCTGTAGCAATGGTTTAGAGGGCTTGTATCATGATCAATTAATACTTCATTGATAATCATTATCAATAGTTTGATGAGTCATTCTATTTACGAATGCCACAAAATTCAACAGATCTTTAATGGATATCTAGAATGGACTCAACTATTCTAGTTTGTTGGGGCAATGTGATGAATAAGATACCTGTAGTTCAAGGAGTATAGTAAGCAAGACAGGCAGGAAAACAAATACATGGAGTACGACTTGATTCATTAATTCAGAACACATCTGTGGAGTGTTTGTTCAGTACCTAACAAGAGGATAGATGTTAGGGTTAAAAACAAAAGTTGATAATGCATCATCCCTGCCCTTAAGGATCTACAGAGAGGTACAGAAGACTAAGACACGGAAGTAGATTAATAATCACAGTGTGCTGTGGTCCATGCTAAGGTAAGAGTGCATAACAAATGATACAGGAGCAGAGAGGTGAGGCTCTATTTGCAGGAGGACTGAGTTGCCTTTTGGAAAACTCAAATTTTATTTACTGTTGCAATTCAGCTATGGGATGAATATGAACAAGTGAGGTAGATAGACAAAGTCTAGATCCTAGCTTTAACAAGAGAGCTCAAATTAAAAAGAAGGAGGCAGTTACTAAAAGAAGGATCAGGAAAAAAGTTTAGTCTTTGGCATAATGCATAGGCATAGCCTTGTGGAAGCCTGTGAGTTCTGCAGTGTGGTGGCTATTACTTGCTCTGCCCAGCTCTCTGGATATGTGTACCAGAAGAAGGATGGCTGTAAAAATTTAGAGAGCTCTTACACTAAAGTACAAAACACCAGTGAGCAATCAGTGATGATTACCCTAATGGAATAGAATTTGAAAGGGAGAGGATCATTCTCTAGCCTTTGTCTTAAACCTCAATGCTCACTTAATGACACAACACACTATGATGGGGCTTAGAATCTACGTGTGCCCAGGGAGCCTAGGGAGGTTCTGGTGTCCCAGCAGTGGTCACAAGCATGGTGTGGCATCCAGCAGGGCCAGAAAGAAAGAGCATCAGAGGCACCCCAGAGAGTGTGGCACAGCCAGAGTAACAGCAGCAGCTGCCCTCAAGGTGGAGCCAGCATCAGACTACAGTACCAATGGAGCTCTGAGGAGGGGCAGCAGTAAATGGGAAACACCATGCTCAAGGCACTGCAGCAAGGATGCCTATAAGGAGAAAGCTATTAATGCACATGTGGAAGAAACCTAGAAATACTACCCAGGAAGGTGACTCTAGAGTTACATGGCCCAACTTGAACAAGTGAGAACTAAAGCCATAAAGACCTAGGTTGTTGCTGTTGATGTGTCCCACATCTGTACCCATCTTAGAAGGTACAGGAAATTTAGGCAGTGCATGTACACACAAAATAAAGTGTCTAACACAATGTATAATGCATGCTAATTAATTTTTTCCTTTTCTAAAAAAACTGCTTTATTGAGCTATAATTTATGTACCATACAACTCACCTACTTCAATTGCACAATCCAAAGGTTTTTAGTATGTACACAGAGTTATAAGACCATCATCACAAACTAATTTCTGAATATTTTCATAATATGAAAAAGAATCCCTCTACACATTAGCAGTCACACCTACATCCACCCACGCCTTTGACTTCCTATCCCCTGGAAACCACTACTCTACTTTCTGTCTGTGTAGATTTGTCTATTCTTGACATTTCAGATAAATAGAATCATGCAATTCATATTTTTTGTCACTGACTCTGTATGTAGGGTAATATTTTCAAGGTTCATTCATATTGTAGCATGCCACAGTCCATTTTTGGTGCTCAATAATACTGCATTATAAGGATTTATAATATTTTTCCTATCTATTCATTAGCTGATGGGGGTTTGTGTTGTTTTCACTTTTTGGGGTACTATGAATTATGCTGCTATGAACATTTATGTGAACATTTTTGTGTGGATGTAAGTTTTTCTTTCTCTAAAATATTTACCTGGGAATGAAATTACTGGGCCAATTTTTAATATTTTGAGGAATTACCAAACTATTTTCCAAAGTGACTGCATCATTTTACATTTCCAGAAACATTGTATGAGCCTTCTGCATTCTCGCCAACACTTGCTAATGTCTTTCATTTATTATAGCCACTCTAGTGAGAGTGGAGTGGTATATCATTGTGGTTTTAATTTACATTCCCTGATGACAATGATGTTGAGCATTTTTTCATGTGCTTATTGAATGTTTGTATACCTTCTTCAGAGAAATGTCTACTCAGATGCTTTGCCTAATTTTAATTGGATTATTCATCATTTTATTATTGAGTTCTAAGTGATTTTCATTTATTTTGCATATAATTCCCTTATCAGATGGATGTTTTGCAAATGTTTTCTGCAATTCTGTGGTTTATCTTTTCACATTCTTGATGGTATTGTTTTCAGCACAAAACTTCTTTATTTTGATGTGGTCCAATTCATCTCTTTTTTTCTTTGTTGTTTTTGATTCTGGTGTCATATCAAAATAAATAAATGAAAAAATCTTAGCCCAATGTCATAAAGATGTACTTCTATTTTTTTTTTAATGACTTTTTTTAGCTTTTATATTTTGGTCTATAATCTATTTAGAGTTAATTTTTGTGCATGGGGTGAGGAAGGAGACCAGCTTAATTTTCTTGCATGTGGTTATCCAGGGGTTTCAGCACCATTTGCTGAGGAGCATGCTCGTACCTGCTTTGAATGGTTTTGGCATGCATGCTTGTCAAAAATCAATTGACCATTAATGAATTCTTTGTTTCTGGACTTTAAATTCTATTCCAATGATCTATATGCCTATCCATATGCTAGAGCATACTATTTTGGTTACTGTACATTTGTAGGTGGTCTTGAAATAAGGAAAAAGAAATATATATATATATACATACAGATATAACAGAATATGATTCAGCCTTAAAAAAGAAGGAAGTCCTGGGACTTCCCTGGTGGTGCAGTGGTTAAGAATCCACCTGCCAAGGCAGGGGACACGGGTTTGAGCCGTGGTCCGGGAAGATCCCACATGCTGCGGAGCAACTAAGCCCATGCGCCACAACTACTGAGCTTGCGCTCTAGAGCCCACAAGCCACAACTACTGAGCCCATGTGGCACAACTACTGAAACCTGTGCGCCTAGAGCCCGTGCTCTGCAACAAGAGAAGCCACCGCAATGAGAAGCCTGCATACCACAACGAAGAGTAGCTTGCCGCAACTAGAGAAAAGCTCACGTGCAGCAATGAAGACCCAACACAGCCCAAAATAAATGAATTAATTAAAAAAAAAAAAGAAAGAAGTCCTGCATGTGTGACCTTGATGAACTTAGAGGACATAAGTGAAATAAGGCAGAGAGAGAAAGACAGATATGGCATGGCTTCACTTATGTGTGAAATATATATATATATATATATATATATATATATATATATATATATATTTAAAGGTCAATCTCATAGAAACAGAGAGTAGAATGATGGTTGCCAAAGCCTATGGGTTAGGGGAAATGAGGTTGGTAAAAAGGTACAAACTTCCAGCTATATGGTGAATATGGTGAATAAGTTCTGAGGATCTAATGCATAGCATGGTGACTATAGTTAATAATACTGCATTGTGCAACTGAAATTTGTTAACAGAGTAAATCTTAAGTATTCTCACAAAAAAGAAAAAAGAAAAAAGAAAGAAAAGAAAAAGACAGAAAAGGGAAAAATAACTCTGTGAGCTGATTGGTATGTTAATTAAATGGTTGTAGAAATCCTTTCACGATATGTAGGTATATCAAACCATCATGTTGTACTTTTAAAATATATTACAATTTTATCTGCCAATTATACCTCAGTAAACCAGGGTGGGGGAAAGAAATTAGGTATTGTGAGTCTCCTAACCTTGATTTTCCCTTTCAAGATTGTTTTGGCTATTATGCATCCTTTGAATTTCCACATAAATTTTAGGATCAGTTTGACAATTTATGCAAAGGAGGAAGCTGGGATTTTGACAGGGACCATGTTGAATCCTTAAATCAATTTAAGGAGCATTGTCATGTTAAAAATATTTAAGGAACCCCAGTCTTCATGGCCATATCTCTCTGGAATAATAAAGGACTCACAAGACAGACCTGGGGAGAAGGTGAGAGATACAAGTGACCTGTCCTTCCTGGGGTGAAACTATAGCCCTAGACAGGCAGCTGGTGTGAATGGGAACCCCATGTTCTTGACCACACACATCCAATGTAGAGCTCCCTTTACACTGAGCTGGGAGGAAATAGAAGTCATCATACCACAGACTCACGGCTCTTACCGAGATTTAATAGATTTTCTTAAATATATGTCCCCATTTTCTGTATGCCCTCAGGAGAATTTCCAGACACTGAATAGTTGTTTTTATTTTGTTTGTTAGTTTTTGAAATATTTTTCAGCAGTTCAGTGATTGTTTCATTAGGAAAAGCATACAACGAGCTCCTCACCTACTGTCCCTGTGTATAGTTTCTTAACTTTTTCTTTCTTTCCTGATTTTGCCCATAAGAAGTCATTATGGCATTGCTCTGCTGCTGTAAACCCACAAATAAAATGTGGGCTCCTCTGTCTTCCAGGCAGAATTGTACTCTCCTCTGCACATTCTTAGAACAAACAATTGTTCTTGTACTTAATCACCTAATAATATTGCAGTAATTTTCTTAAAACCTCAAAGCCATGTCTGTGTTAAATTTGTCTGTGTGATATAGGCGTCCAGTGCAGGCCTGGTACAGAGATGCTGTTCAAAAAGTATTTATTTGGATAAACAAATGAATCCATCTAGGCAAAAATAAGATTCGCCACTTGAGACTGGGACATAATTAGGCTTTTATCTCTAAAGCTGATAATATGAATAATGAGGATAATATAATACAGCATATTTTTCATCTAAATACTTTCATTGACCCCTCTTCCATTCAGTGCAAGTATAAATGCCAAATCTCAAATGGAATTCCCTCTCCCAGGGTAACTTGGAGTTATCCCATGTTGCTGACTAAAGGCTATGTAATTCTAAAGTGTTTTATAACATGGGGACTAAAGCCAGGGAGACTTTTCAATAAAGGGACAATTTTCTGTGAGAGGAAAATTAGAATCAGCAAATTTTTTAACCTGACAGATTAGAAAAGATTATTACTATTTTTCACCCAGTGCACTTAATAATTGCCACATACTTGCTCTAATGTGCATTACAGTCTATTAAATCATCTCTGTGCTACCATTGTCTGTATTCCTATCATTGCACTTACACAGGACTGTAATTACTGCACTTATTTATGAATTTATTTTCATCATTAACTGGAGTTCTTTGAAAGTCATCACAAAGTATTGAATATTTGTATCCCCCAGATGCATAGCACATAATCAGTGCTCAATAAATGTTTGTTGAATACATCATTTCATGTATCGTCCTGTGCTGTAATGATGTGCTTCCATGTTGACTCTCTCAAACTCCTCAAAGAGAGTCTTTTATCTTCATGAAAATATCCCCACATTGAATAATTGGGTCGCAAATTCAATAAATAAATGAGGGAATTAATGACTGGATAAATATACTGAAAACTGTGTTTTATATTTCACAGCCTTGGATACGTAAATGATTATATTAACATGCATATACAAATCTCAATGACTCTGCACTACCATTTGCTTGACTATGTAGTCTAATTTTTCATGGCACCTCCAACTCAAATATTTTCAAGAGAACTCTCCAATGCATAGTTTCAGCATTTAGTTCATTTGATGACATCTATTACCTCGTGGTGAATTTTCTCTGTGGGTTTTTCTTGCTCTTTTTATTCTAAGCCCTCTCTCAGGTCTATCCAAGTCCTTCAGATACAGTTACAATAATCCACAGGAAAATCTGACTCATTTATTTATTTTTTTAGCTGCTTGGCATTCAAGTCTTCAAATGGAAGGTTTTCAGGAAATCCATCCACAAGTGTGTAGCCTTGGTGGGAGGCAGGTGTTCACCACCACCACCATGAAACACTGGGAACCAGATCATCTCTCTTATTAGTTCTTGTCGCAAAGGAAAAAAGACAGATAAGGCTGTCTTTATAAGGCTTATCCCCATGAAATGGGGAGTCCATTGTAGAGTCCCCATGAAATGTTAAATCTGGAGTAAGTGAGGTTAGGGTTGGTTAGAATCCATTCAACAACTCATCATGGCATCGGTGTTCAGGGACATTGATGCCAGTTGTGGCAGCTACTGTCTAGACACTATCTAATAAAAGCTGGGTGTTGTGTTACCTTCTTTCTAACCATCCAGGTCCTCCATAGTGCCTGCCTTCAAACCAAGCTTATTTTCCACATTCCCATCAATATGTTGAGCTATGATATATTTTTTAAATAGATCTTTATTGGAGTATAATTGCTTCACAATACTCTGTTAGTTTTTGTTGTACAACAAAGTGAATCAGCCATATGCATACATATATCCCCATATCCCCTCCCTCCTGAGCCTCCCTCCCATCCTCCCTCTCCCACCACTCTAGGTCATCACAAAGCACCGAGCCAATCTCCCTGTGCTATGTTGCTGCTTCCCACTAGCTAACTATTTTACATTTGGTGGCGTATATATGTCGATGCTACTCTCACTTCACTCCAGCTTTCTCCCGCCCCATGTCCTCAAGTCCATTCACTACGTCTCTATGATATTTTAAAACAGATCTCTTGGTTTTAATGTAATCAGGGTCTGTTTACCTTGCCTGGAACCCAAAATCTTGACAGATACAATATTACTTTAAAGGTAAACAAGGTTTAAACACTTTACTTTCCAGGAAGCTAGTCAACCCAATATAAATCAACAGAGGCAAATGAATGTTTCAGATAAGAACATTGTTTAATATCTTTCAATAGAGTGGCTTATTCCTGCAGTTTCTCAGCTGGGATACAGAATAGTGGCTTGCTCATACTACCTCTTAAATCTCTTGATGGAGATCAGCATCTTTAAAACTATGTTCACAAAAGGTCAGTTCAGGAGAGTTTAGTGAGTACTCTGAGAAAAGCGGATTCATAGTCACATAACTTTGGGGTATACTGGATGCTAAATCCTCCTCCTGGAGATTCGCTATGCACTTTAGCTTATTTGAGACTCCGAAGGGTCTTAACATAAAGACACTCATTTATATTTCCTGGGGGTTTAACATAGAGTATATTTTTCACAGCACACTAATTAAAATAATGTGGAGCAGCAGACTACAGAAACCAATGTGGGTAACACAAATGGAGATTGCTAGTGTTCTTGATTTGCATTGTGGAGGGAATGGATGAAGAACCAGTGAAAAAGACTTGCCAACGAACCTGAAATGCTTTCGTTAGTGCTACTTTCCAACCCTGTGTGGCATAATTTCTTGCACGCCCTGCTATATGCCTTTCACTATAACTGACTTAAAAAGTTGGAACATGGAAGGGAGAACTGATTTCAAAACCAACAAAAAATACTTACTGAGAAAATATGAAGGATCAAATACTCATAGAAATCTATTGCCATCTTGAAAGTAAAATAAGCTATGTAATTTCCTTATAGGTATTTACTGGAGTAGAAATGTAGTTTTTCAAACAGGATACTAGGAGAGGAGGACAGTAAGGAAATTTCAATATTCATTTCAATATTAGTCACAATAGGAAACCATTTGACTCCATTTACAGAAAGCAAGATCTGAAGATATTAGTATAAAGATAATCAGTAGGAAAATTACATATGTATATAGGTATAGTTCTAACTTTCTAAATGTAAAAATAAATGTCAAAGAGTAAACAATGTAGATTACATAGTAAAGGAATGAATGTGTGTATAATATGTGTATCTCTGTATGTCTGCTTATTAGTTTATACACATATTTTTATAGAGTGACTGTGATATAAAATTTGAAAATAACTGGAAGAAGATATATCAATCACACTAGTAAATGTAAATGGCTCAATATCAATAATCAAAAATTTAAAAATTTTCAGATTTGCTTAGAAAGTATAATCAAACACTTTATAAGAAACGCATGTAAAGCAAAGAGATTGAGAATGGTTAAAAATAAAACAACTACATCAGGCAAAGAAAACAAGAAGAAAGCAGTATTTCAGTCTTGATGTGTGACAAGAGAATTCCAACAAAAGCATTAACATAGGCAAAGAAGGACACTTTGAAATGATAAAGTGTCACAATGAATATGTTTAATGTTCATTAATATTTATTTTTTCAAAGATATAAAAATAATTTTCACAATGTAGAAATCACATGACACAAAAATAAAAACACAGAAGCATATTAATACTAGAATTTAATATACTTCCCTTAATAAAGGTAGTTCCAATGGACAAAAAAATTTAGCTCTTTTAGACATATATCAAAATCTGAATCCTAATTATAAATAATATATCATTTTTCAAGGGCAAAAGAAACATTTATGAAAACTGATGATTATAAGATGATAGAGAAAACTTCTATATATTCCAAAAAATAAAAATAACTCAAATAAAATTCTCTGACTGCTAAACAACAGTACTACAAGACAACCGTGCTACTAGAAAATAGTACCACTATTTGGCAAAAAGGCAATAAACTAGAACATAATGCTATTTTCTAAAAGACCATATACCTTGAAATAATACAAGATAACACTAAACGTCTATAGGTGAAAATTAAAGTACAGAATGAAAATACTTAAAATTTAAAAATTATGAAAATGATTGCACAGAATACAACCTGTGGCATAGAGCTAAAGCTATCACTAGGAGAAATATTTTAGTATGGTATAACTAACTCAATAAAGATGAAAATGTGTATGAAACACTAAAACTTAGAAAATAATGAAACTAAACCTAGGAAGTTAGAAGATATAAATTACAAATATATAAGGAAATACTAATGAGAAAGAATACAAAAATACATAAAACTTATAAATAAATCTTAGTAAAGCACTTCAAAATATTTTGTAAAAGCCAAATCACCAGCTACATAATAAAAAAAAAAGGAAGAAAAGACTAATAAACAACATAGTGAGAAGACAAAGCACAGACAATGATCAAAACAGAATAAATTTAATTTAGACAACTCTTTGCAAATAAATTCAAAAACCTAGATGAAACGGAAAAATACATAGAAAAAGTATCTTACAGAATTGACCCTAGGAATGAAAGAAAAATGAAAAGACAAATTAACATACAAGAATACAGAACATAATTAAAAATCCCCCATCTTCAAATAGATAGATGGATAGATAGATAGATATTGATATATTTATATATATAGATATATTGTTATCTATTTCATCAGGTCCAATTTATTTTTTAAGGAGGATTTGACCAAACATTACATTAACCATCCATAAAATAATAATCATTGATGAATATTATTACTTGCAGTGCTAATGGTTGCTTGGGTCTAGTTTAGTGGTTCTTGCTCAAAGGATAATGTGGCAGTAATCAATGACTAGAGGATCTTGAGTCAATTCAAAACCTTCCTTACTCACATATCTGGTGACTGAATGTGGAAGACTCAAACAGCTGAGACCTAAAAGGACTGTTTTTCTCAGGCATCTCTCTCTTCCTCCATGTGACCTCTCTACATGATACCCGCAACATGGTGGTTCAGAACTGGACTTCTTACCTGGCAGTTTTGGACTTCAAAACACATGTTTCAAAAGAAAGCCAGGTAGAAGTTGCATAGTCTTTTATGAAGCTGCCTCAGAAATCACACTGCCCATTCTGCTACATTCTATTCATTAGAGTCAATCACTAAACAAGCTTATATTCGAAGGGCAGGGATTAGACTCTAGCTCTTTATTTCTCTGCAAATGGCAAAGAAGTTGCAGGTATGTTTTAGAACTACTACATCCATCATGTTTACAGAGTTGACAGAGATTAATAACTGATGAAGTTTTTTTTTTTTTTTTTTTTTTTTTTTTTTCTCGCTCTCTGGCCATCTTGGCGGCTGCAGTGAGTGAGTAGGCTCCTCCGTACCGAGGTTTAAGCCACGCGGGGAGTCCAGGGAGTTGCCGTTTGGAGCTTCGGATCCTAAACTTCCTGTCTTGTCCTCTGTGTTCTAGACTGGGGGCGTCCCGCGCCTAAGGCAGGAAGATGGTGGCTGCAAAGAAGACGAAAAAGTCACTGGAGTCGATCAACTCTAGGCTCCAGCTGGTTATGAAAAGTGGAAAGTACGTGCTGGGGTACAAGCAGACTCTGAAAATGATCCGACACGGCAAAGCGAAACTGGTCATCCTCGCCAACAACTGCCCAGCCTTGAGGAAATCTGAAATAGAGTATTATGCCATGTTGGCCAAAACTGGTGTCCATCACTACAGTGGCAATAATATTGAATTGGGCACAGCGTGTGGAAAATACTACAGAGTTTGCACACTTGCTATCATTGATCCAGGTGATTCTGATATCATTAGAAGCATGCCAGAACAGACTGGTGAAAAGTAAATCATGCACAATTTTTCTTTAATAAAACTGGCCAGAGCTTCTTTTAAAAAAAAATAAATAAATAAAATAACTGATGAAGTAAAGTAATATATGATTTAAGGATAACAAATAGCTGAGGAGATTCACAAAAATGGTTACCTGTCTAGGACAGGGGTCCCCAGCCCCTGGTCTGTGTACTGATAGCGGTCTGCAGCCTGTTAGGAACCAGGCCACACAGCAGGAGGTGAGCGGCAGGGGAGTGAGTGAAGCTTCATCTGCCACTCCCCATCATTCCCCATCGCTCACATTACTGCCTGAACCATCACTCGCATTACCACCTGAACAAACCCTACTCCCCCACACCCCCACCCCTGGTCCATGGAAAAATTGTCTTCCACGAAACCGGTCCCTGGTGCCAAAAAGGTTGGGGACCACTGGTCTAAGGCAAGAGAAAGTAATCACGGCAAGATTCAGAAGGCAAGAGAAAGTAATCACGGCAAGATTCAGAGGTAGTAGTAATGGTCTGCTTTGAGACTGGATGGTGGCTATTTTCCAAAGACGTCTGCAACAATGTCTCCCATCTGACAAATACTTCTCACTTTGCCACTCTTCATGTCAAGAAGTGAGCTCTAGATCTCCTACCCTTGAAACTTGGTGGGCTTGTCACTACTTTGACCAATAAATGTCTTGAAAGTTTCAAGACTAAGTCAGAAAATGTGCTGCAGCCACTTTCCTATTCACTAGAAAACTTGTTCTTGGGGCCCTGAAGTCTGAGTACCCTGAGGCTGCCATGATGTCAGGAAGCCAAGACATATGTAGGTGCTGAACTAGGGAATTCCAGTCTTGGAGGTTTCAAAGCCTAAGCATTGTCTTGAGAATTACTGATCATTCTGATGAGTCTAGACCCAAGCTGTGTAATCACTGCCAGTCTTTGAATCTTCCCAGCTGAGGCTCCAAAAATTGCCCCACAAAGACAAGCCATCCACACTGGGGTCCAAATTACTGCTCACACAATCATGAGCAGAATAAAATGGTCCATTTCCTGCTACAGGGTCTTGGGGTAATTCGCTATGCAGCAATAATAACTGTGCAGTCATATTGATGTTATTAATTTTATCATATATTTTACATACATATTTATATATATTCTTTAGTGTGTGTGATAGACATCATAAAAATACACACTTATTTATACTAAAAAAGATGTGGTACATATACACAATGGAATATTACTCAGCCATAAAAATGAATGAAATAATTCCATTTGCTGCAACATGGATGGACTTAGAGATTATCATACTAAGTGAAGTAAGTCAGACAAAGACAAATATTATATGATATCACTTATATGTAAAATCTAAAAACATGATACAAATGAACTTATTTACAAAACAGAATAGACCCACAGACGTAGAAAACAAACTTCTGATCACCAAAGGGGAAAAGTGTAGGGGGGAGGATAAATTAGGAGTTTGGGATTAACAGATACACACTACTATATATAAAATAGATAATCAACAGGGACTTACTTTATAGCACAGGGAACTCTACTCAATATTCTGTAATAACCTATGTGGGAAAACACACTGAAAAAGAATGGATATATGTATATGTATAACTGAATCATTTTGCCGTATACCTGAAATTAACACAACATTGTAAATCTACTATACTCCAATATAAAATAAAAATTAAGTTTAAAAAAACAAAAAACAAAAGCAAAACAAAACCAAAACAAAACAAAACACATTTAAGAGGAAAGAAGGGACAAGTTCCAAATGAGTGTATAGTAGGTAAAATATAAAGAGAAGAAAAACAATAAACTAAATAGGGAGGGGGTAAATAGTGTTTAACTGAGGAGAATTTAATTAGAACAGGAAGAGAAGAATGAAAGATATTCCTTGCTTTGACTACTTGTGTATCATTTGACTGTTTTGGTTTTATTTTATTTTAATGAACATATTTTTACTTATAACTTCATCTTTTCTTTGTTAGCATTTAATTTGTGTATGGAAGTAATACATTAGAGTCATTGTGTTATAAAGGAACTGTACAGAAATTTTGGGGCAGTATTTGGGTATACTTCATGGCACCTTGGAGGACACCCTTCTGAGTGTTGAGTAGTCATCTGATTAAAGAATAGATTTCAACAGATGTGGAAAGTGTGTTTGGTTGACCTGACTTGAGGGATAGGGTACATCATGTTGACTGAAAAAATATGCACAACGTGAGAGTCGTGAGTTAAGTTTTATCTAGGGCAAAATGAAGACTATAGCCTGGGAGACAGCATCTCAGATAGCTCTGAGAAATTGCTCCAAAGAGGTAGGGGGGAGGTCAGTATATATGTGCTTTTAGTGAAGGGGGTATGTGCAATCAAGCACACATTTCGACAGAGGCTTGCTGCTAGTCACGAGGAGCAGATGTCACCGTTAATAATTTTAGTGCTTTTCAAGACACGAGGAGATGCAAGAATTGGGCTCATAAAATCCTATCCTGAAAATATCTAACTATTGAAGGCCTGTTCAGGCAGTTTTTCCCAGAGCACAGAGTGCCTCATTCCTGATCTCCACCCTGAACTCTTTTCAGGGGGTGTTGAAGGTCAGCGGCTGCAACAGCTTTAATTTAATCCTTGTAGAGCCATATGGCAAGTGTCAATTTTTAGTTGGTGATCACATATATGATATCCACATCCGGTACCCCTGAAAAGTTGCTCATAGACAGGTAGCTGACTTTCAGAACAGTTGAAATTGAGATATATATGACATACTAATAAGATACAATGAGAGGAGGAAACAAACAGTAGATTCAAACGTGATCCCTAATTTTTTATTCAGAAAAATAGAGTCTCCAACTCAAAAGACCAACTGATTTTCACATGAGCAATGGTGGCTCTTATTCTAAGATGGGTATAAGCAGAGATGTGTGTATTTTAAAATATTTAAGGATTCTGCGAGTAATGTCTGCTAACATAGAAAAATATAAACATTAATAATAACAAAACTAACAACAACAACAATAATAATAGTATCTACCACCTAACTGCTATGTTATAGACACTGTTTTAAACATATAGCTTGTAAGTGGATCTGGGATTGAAACTCATGCAATTTAGCTTCAGAGCTTTAATCACATCAGTTGACCTTCTCTCACAGTGGATTTAGGTGTGGAATTACCACAGAAAGCAAAGTAGATAGAGATAAAGCAATAGACAAAGAACTATGAAGGCACACCCACACATTCATAAAGATATATCGATATTTATGATAGGAATGTAATGTTTGTGCTGGGATCCACTAACTTAAATATCCGAATTTTACTTTGAAAAATAAAAACCCTCTTCCTTCTTCTTCATCCATATCAGCACAAAGTAGAAGGGATGAGGTCAAACTATAGTATATATATAAAGTATATATATACCTTATATATATACTATATACATATTTTTTTACAAAGTCCTATTAAACACTGTTTGCCTGATAACTAGTCTTGATCAATGTCAGTACACTTCCTTACTAGAATTAGGGATAATGGAGGAGCATGGAGCTGGGAGGGTACTACACATATTTTACCCAAACATGGAGTGTGCCACGTGTGCAGCTATCACTGGAGAGAGTGGCTCAACCCATGTGGCTTCCCGAGCTTCATGGGCAGGATGTAGCCAATTCTTAGAGCCCTGGAGAATAACAACTGTTCTTGGAATAGTTGGTTTCTTCTATTTTCTCTTCTTCCCCTAGAGGAAGTTGGAGGGTAAATAGCAGGAGATAAGAACGTAATACGTGGATATTGTTTCCAAGCTCTTGATGTCTCAGTCTCTGTAATGGTACCATAAGAATATTAAAACTCATAATAGCAATAATGAAGATCATTGCCCTGTAGGCTTGTTGTGATGATTAGGGACAGTATAAAAGAAGCTCTAAATTTAAATAATTATAGTACTTTTTCTAAAGCTAGTAAGTCCCTTTTCGAATTCTAGCATATGAAGGAATTTCAAGGGGCTTAAAATGTGATGGTCCTAGTGCCCTGCCTGGTCAGACCCCAACCATAAATCAAGGTAGTTTCTCTCTGCTACAACTCATTTGCACTGCAATGTATCTGACTTACAGTCGGCTGATGAGACAAACTTTAGAAGAGTAGTTACATTTTAGCAGGAGGCAACAACATAAGCCAAAGAAAAATCTTTGTTTTTTTTTTTTTCTTGTAATAATTTGGAATCTGTTTAATCCAGTTTGAGAGTTACCCTTAGGACAAAGGCAATCTTTAAATGGTTCGGAGTCAATCAAATAGAGCCTATACTGAATTCTGACAGTAGAGGGAAAGGAAGGGTGTCTGGTCAGACCCTTTACCTGAGCAGTCTATGAACTCATTCTTGATGTCAAGGAATTAACTAGAAATTACTAGATATACTTTCCCCTTCCGGATTCCTCCTGAGATTTACTAAATTATCACAGGATTCCTCATAAGATGCTTCAAGACTCAAATGAAAAAATTCCTAAAGGTGGAATTTCAAGAACAATGAATGACTGTGGAAGAGATATTTTGGGAAAAGAAACTATCCTTATTGTCTTCCATTATAATCTGAGAGAAGGAACATTGGCTGAGACAGTGTTGAGCATTGCACTATCGTGGGTGTTTTCCCAAGTGAAATTATACTCAATTCTCACACATAATTAAAGGAAGGTACTATTATTTTACATAGCTTTTATTGCCACATGTTCATTGTCAGAATCACGGAAAATGAAGAAAAGGTATTGATATAAAAATAAATACACGATTTCATCACAAAGACCTAATAGATATTAATTATTTTGTTACATTTACTTGTAATATTTTTCAGCCTAATCATGATATATTTTGATATGATTTACATTCTATTATACAAAATATGAATCCTCTTCTTTTCACTTATTGTGCATAGTTTCATATGTGCATAATATGCCATCATATGGATATTTATAAATTTATAGATTAATATATTTTAATAGGAAAACTACAGGAATAATACAAAACAGACATTAAATAGTATCCTTCCTGCAGGACAACTCAGCTATAAAAGTGTAGTGAATTGGTAGAACTGATTCTGTAATATAAATTAACATCAAAGCAATATTCAGTTGCTGACCATAAAATTTACTTGCCTGGAATATTTGATGTTTATTCATAGCTGTCACAAAGCTAGGTTTCTGAAATCTATTCTCAGAAAAGTTCTGATGGCTCCAATGCTTTACGTGCTCACATTTATATTTAAAGTTGATATGTGAATGAAAATGTCAGAGGAGAAAATAACTCTTGATTCCACCCCTCTTTCTTTCCATTTGTAAACTGATATTTAGGTACAATTAAACCTAATGGAGTAAATATCTATTGTGGAGCACAAATCCACAGGAAAAAAGTGGATTTTTGTTGGACTGAGGATGGCAGGTTCTCATCATAGTGGAGCTCAAGCACATTTCCTGTGCATGTGGTGACTGTTTAGTAGCAGCTTTGGAGCAATAATCCCACCTCTAGGATGGACAACGTATAGATGGTCCTCTTCTGAGAAGCCCACGTTATAGGTCTTCTCTGCTGTCTGAAAAAATATCAACAAGTAAGATCTTAGTATGAAAGCCTGCCTTAAAGTTCAGAGCAATTTTCTCCTAGAGTCCCTGGAAAGAAGTTTGTAAATAAAAATTTCATGATATTTTTATAGTATGTAATTTAATGAAAAGTTTTGTATATCTATATAGATGTAGTTGCATCTATCTATCATCTGTCTATCTATCTATCACCTGTCTCTCAAGAGAGACTTACAAATGTCAGCTGACTGTTTTCTGACTGTTTTGTAGTTCTCTTGCTCCATTTTTCCTCTCTTGCTGTGTTACTCACTTATTCATAATTGCTTCAAATGTAAATGGTTTAAATTTTCCCATCAAAAGAGAATATATATATATATTTTATTTATTTATTTATTTTTTTTCAGAGAGAGAGAGAGAGTGTGTGTGTGTGTGTGTTTGGAACTCTACAGTAAAGAAAGTATTCAAATATTCTAGGAAATAACAATAATAAGGATTTTCTTCCTGGTGCTAAGAACTTGTTGATTTGTGGTGATCTGCTTGTTCCAATAAATGGCAGGTATGGCTTCCTACATACATCCCCTCTTTTGGCTTTGGCTCAGAGTATGAAGAGGGGGCATAGAACTAGAGAGCAGCATGGCTGCTAGAGATCTACCAAAACTTATTTAATTCCCCTAAAGTTGGAAATTCAGAAAATCCTATTTTTTATATTATAAATAATGCTGTGGTTAATGTATTTGTGCCTAAAGCTTGGCCCACATGTCTTGTTACAACCTAGGATAGGTATTTAAAAGTGAGCCTCTAATTTAAAACATCTGAACATATTTATGTCTAAATCACTCTCCAGAAAGTACATTTCAATTTACACAGTCACCAGCAATGTATACACCAGCAGTGTATTAATGTGTGTACTTCCCCAAACTTTAGTTATTCTTCATAACTAAAATGACTTAAAGACTCTAAAAGAAATAAGATTTGATGGTGGACTTTCAAGAACATGATGGGTTATAGAAGAGACTGCATACGACACTCTTAGGAACATCTTTCAAATGAAATTAAGTGAAACTAACATTTTGATACTTCCGATTTACTGTATTAGGTGCTTTGGAAAAGGTGTTTTATATGTAATCTTCACAAAAACTCCAGCAGATTAGTGCCTTATCCATATTATTGCATATTTGGAAACTGTCTCAGAGAGGTTAATTAAGTTGCCTTTGATCAAACAGCTTGGGTAATACTGGGCTTCACACTAACATATGTCAGACACTAAAACAAAATCAGACCACCCTGCCTCTCAAATCACGTGGTATAAAGGGCCAGTAATTCGAATGATCAGAGTCCATTCTCTGTGGTCCTTCAGCTTATGTTTAATTAAAATGTGCAGAAACAAATCCCATTTCACCATATTCATTATTCATACAAAATCACATGTGTCACATAAGAATGACAGCACAATATTGAAAATATCTAGGAAGCTATTTATCTCCATCCCTTTTATGCATTTATGGTCTTTTAATAAACAGCAGATTACCATCTCTTGGCATGATAAGGCAAGCATACACAAAGAAAGGAAAGAATTTAGCAACATTTAATTAATGACAATGCTAGCTATTATTTATGTGGGCACATTAAAATCTGCTGGTTTTTATAATCAATCTATAATTTTGAAATAATAGTAAATGGTATTAGTGCAACCACAGTATAAATTTGGTTAAAGATAACATTCATGTGTGGAAGTAGAGAGAACTCTCTCCCCTTACAAATGAGAAACTGTACATCAACTTTTAGAAATAGCTACTCCCGTTAAATGCAATCACTTCTTTCCATTGGCTTCAACTCTTGGGTGACTTGGAGATGAGGGAATGCCTATTATATGTAATTACTTTCCACAGCAAAGAATCACAGCTAAATAAAGTCAATTGCTTGCTGGAGGCAGCTTCTCAGATGAGGTACGGTCTATAGTAATTAATAGTTACTGAAATGACAATGTGTTGAAAACATTACTGGAGATGATCAGAAACATGAACAGTACCTGTTTCTATCTAACCCTTTTGGTTTCTGTGCACATGGACTTGAAAAGTACCCTTTTAAAAAAAAAATAGATTTATTGAGATATAATTCATCTACTGTACAGTTTACGCATTTAAAGTGTACAAATCAAGAGCTTTCAGTATACTCACAGAGTTGTGCAAACATCACTATAATATTATAATTTTAGAACACTTTCACCCAAAAAAAGAACCCTCATACCCATTAGCAGTCACTCCCATTTCTCCCCACTCCCACCCTCCCCAGTCCTAGATGGCCCCATCTTGTGTTTTGGGGGAGCCCCAAGACTTTATGGTATTTAACATTCCCTCTAAAGAGTGAAAACTCAGACCTCTGATTATTGAACAGTTTGACAACCTGTGTCACAAATTAAAATTATTTTATTCCTGTAGCTTTTATAATTCTTATCTACTTTAACTATATACTTTTTTCTCTTCCAGAGGATTTCAAGGAGTAAAGGCAGCTTTATAAAATAATGGTAGTCTAGCTCAGTTAGCCAGGAAGAAAAGGGTAAAAGAAGATGTAGTTTCTCTGACTATTAGAGAAAACATGTCAGAATGGCAGAGAGAAGGGAGCAAGCTCTCTTTTAATATTTGACCCACCAAGTAAGTATCACTATCATAACTTGTCAGAGCAATGATGACCAGGGGGATTTGTACAGGAGACCATGGCTGACAAAAGTAAGGCACACTCTGAACAAGTCAAAATCAGCTTTTATCTTCTAGCCTCCCTTGACCATTCTAGATCCGTGGCATGTTTTTGAATTTAGTAACACTCTTTGGCTTTATGCTGACATTATTAGCCCATGATCAAATGCAACTTTTTCATCTTTCTTCTTCGGTAAAGACTTCTTTCTGGACAAAGTTGTTTCTTATTCAGAATGGAGTACAGCTGGCTGGTGACCTAGTTCCAAGAGAAGATTAGTACCATGGACCTGGTTCTTCATCTGTACAAGAAGGAGGTTGATTTGATGGTTCCAAAGATTGCTTTCAACTTGCTGTCTCTAATTAGGTGACTCTACATTGACCGTGTTGCTCAGTTTTTATCTAAGCACTAACCTGGGAGAGAATAGCATTCCCAGTCCATGAGCATTGGGACCTCGCAATTCACTATCATTGCAGAATCAGGAGTAGAATTTTTCCCTGGAAAATAAAAACACCACTAAGCCAGTGAGGAGCTGCATTACCTGGGTCCTAAACTAACCTACAGACTTTGAAAAGAGCAATTATCTGATTAAAGAATTTGTTTACCCAGTGAAATATGTCATTACCATTAGATTGATTGATGGAAATCAAACTTCTCCCAAGACAGGCTTTCTACCTTCATCAATCAGTGTCCTTCACTGACCTCTCTCTCTCTCTCTCACACACACACACACACACACACATGCACACACACACGCACCTCCACCTTCAAATTCTTGTTTATACGTTCCTACCCTGCTATTCACTTAGAACATCCAGGACCCCTTTTTCCAGGATCCAGAACTGGCCAGGATGTGTCCATTGAACATTAAAAATATCAAGGCTGGCAGACAACTAAACTGAGAAGAGAGCAAGTGGGTGGCAGTGTGAGAAAGATTTTAAAGCAGATGGAGAAACAACTGGTAAGATCTGAAGCCTCAGAGGGTATGTGTGGTTCTGCAAAGGGTTTAGAGTTTGTGTGTGTGTGTTTGTGGGGAGGATGGTAATGGTGAAGCCATTATATTTTACTTGAGAGATGAACTGGCTTTTGGAGGTCAGATTTTTTTTTTTTTTTTGCTTTTTTTTGTTTGTTTTTTCTAAGGTTTGTTTTTTTTTTTTTAATTGAAGTATAGTTGATTTGCAAGGTTGTGTTAGCTTCAGGTGTACAACAAAGTGATTTTTGCAGCAACATGGAGGGACCTGGAGGTTATCATATTAAGTGAAGTAAGCCAGAGAAAGACAAACATCATATGGTATCACTTATATGTGGAATCTAAAATATGACACAAATGAACTTATTTACAACACAGAAATAGACCCACAGATATAGAAAACAAACGTATCGTCACCAAATGGGAAGGGGGGGAGGGATAAATTAGGAGTTTGGGATTAACATATACACACTACTATATATAAAATAGATAACCAACGAGGACCTACTACTGTATAGCACAGGGAACTATAGTCCATATTTTGTGATAACTTATAAGGGAAAAGAATCTGTAAAAGTATACATATATATATATATGTATATATATGTATAACTGGAGGTCAGATTTTATACTTACTGGATTCTAGACCCTTGAGTTGCTTTACATACAGCTGTTCTCTTTTAATCCTCACAATCTACCTCGGGGAAATGGGGAGCCTCTGAGAGCTTCAAGCAAGGTAATCTATCCTCACACTTAAAAAAAAAAAGCATACTGTGGGAAAAAAAAGATTACACTGCAGTTTTGAAGAGAAAGTATTGAGAGGCAATGGCTCTCAAAGTTAATATATATAACAATTATCTGGAATGCGTATTTAAAGTGCAGATTTCTTTGTCCCTCTCCAGAGACAATGATTGGGAAGATTAAACACAATCATCCCTATGTAAAGCACAAGAATGACTGAAATATAAAAAGCAAAAGTAAAATAAAAAATAACCATTCTACTGCCAATGATTTCTATGATGATGATGATATGATAGCTAATTAGGTTCTAGGAAGTGGGGTCACATCTGAAAATATAGGACCCACACAATGTAAGATATCTGCCAGGGGTTCTTAACCTCATTGTTCTGGTTCTCTAAGGCAGTGTTCCTCAGTCCTGAGTGTGCTTGAGAATAACCCGAGGATCTTTCAAAATAATTACATGAAAAACAATTCAATTAGAATTTTGGGTGTGGGGAAAAAACATTGGAATTTTTATAAAGATCATAAAGGAATTTTAATATGCTGTTAGGTTTAAGAAATGCTGCCCAAGTTATAAACTTTTATTTCACCTTTATTTAGAGCGTTTGTTATAAATGTAGATTCCTGGGGCTAACCTCAGATGTACTGAATCAGATTACCTGAAGGGTGTTGGTGGTGAATGATCTCCATGTATCCAAATACCTCAGTTGGGTTTATGCACATTAAAGCATAAACCACTGCTTTAGAGGTACAGGTTGCATACAAGTAATATATCATCATCTTATCTTACTTCAAGGGAAGAGTCTCTGCCTTACTTATTCTTGAATGAATGATCTACAGCTTTTATTGTAATGCTTGACACACAGGGCCACCAGATCTTTGTAGATTACTAAATTATCTGACAATGTATTTAATGCTTTTTTATATTTAGTAGAACACCAAAAATATGCACATAGGTTCTAAAACCAAATATCACCGCTTGCTCTTTTATCTAAAAACAACAGATGTCCAGTTAATTTTGATGGATTATTTTTATTTTGTTTTCCCTTCCTTCAGTGAAAGTGGAGAGGAGAAGTGTATTCAAGAAATATTTATTGGGTGTCTACTATCTTCTAGGCACCGATGCTCTGCCCTCTGGTGACACAGCCCTCCTCATGGCCATCAAGTCATAATAAATCTGAAATGTAGAATTTTCTATGGACTAGCTAAGTATACCCCAACAATAAGCTTTTTATTTATCTTTTCCATGCTATGCTTGCTTCATTTATCTTTTCCGGTTTGAAGTAGAAACTCTCAAGCAGAAACCCAGTGCCTTGATAAAGGTGAATGCTTTTGCAGTCATGTTTACTTCATCTCTTTGCACAGCGGTGCTGTTGCATAGATCTGGTCATTTCTTTGCAGTAGTATTTGGAGGATGATTGGACACTCCCTACCCCTCAACTGCAAGGCGAGATAATCAGACTTGTTATTAAAGTGTACACCTTTTATTATTCTTTTTTTGTGGTTCATCAAAAAAGTACTAGGTTCTTCTTCAATTAAAGTTTATGGTTCTGGTAGTCTTATCAGCAATGTCAAAGTAAATAAATGATTTAACCAGAGGGATGAAGGGACAATCAATAAATGTAGAATGGTAATCTACCCAAGATAGATGTATGCAAGATAGATTCTTTTTGAACAGTGAATATATTTATATAAATATATAATTTTTTCAGTACTAAATCTGATAAGCTTCATCTTTTATGTTTTACTTAATGATGCTTTTGAGAGTTTGATGATCCATTCTGTCATATTTTGCACAAAAATCAGGGCAACAAAAACAAAAGTTTGGGACATAAAAGAAATGTTTTAAACAGCTTGATATATAACCCTTCTTGAAAATTAACCACTTTTAAAAGCATGGAGTTTATGATATGATTTTTTTTAGAGCTTCTGCTCATTTAGTGCCTGTGAAGAACAAATATTTTTAAATTTGATCACGGGATTTATGAGTTCACATTATAAAGCTCTATTCATACCTACAGTGGATAGAGAAGCCAGAGAAAGAACTCAAATATTCTGCCTCTAATTTAACTATTGCTACCATAAGAAGAATATGTCATAGCGACCTCTCCAGGCAGGACAGAGAAGTGGGGGGCAGCGGCTCCAGTTAGCAAAATACTTCATTCAATAGACACCATCATTTTAATGCCTGGGCTTTCTATAAATGCCTTCCCAGAGGTTGATCACAGAGCTCCAGATTCAAAACCCAGGGAAATGTGGATTGTAGAAGTTCATACAGAACCTTATGTTGTAGTCTTGGTGGGGTGAGAGGGGTAAGGAGGGGTGGAGTGTTTCTTGGTTCTGCCCCTAGATCTCAATGTGCTTCTTCCCCTCCACCCCTGAAAGAAACCTTGCCTGCCTTTCTTTGTCTCTCTTCATTCTCTAATACATTCAGCTCATTCCATGTCCCATAGAAATATTTCCTCCACCCCCGTTTTCCACATGTATTATTCCAGGTGTCAAATGATTATCCACTCTGCCTTGCTTCAGTTTTTAAAATTCAGTTTGTTTCTTCTCTTTGTTACAACTTATCCATGCTTTTTGCCTCACTGCTGCCTTCATACGCAATTATGTACATTATGTTGTGAGAAAAAAACCCTGTAGGCAAAATTGCTTTCTCAATCAGTTTCCAAACCCCTGTTGTCCTTTTAATTCTTTTGTGCATTTTCTGAGCAACCTCTGTGTGCCAGGGCTGTGCTGGGTACTAGTGACTGAACAGATGAACCCTGACCTTCAGGAGCTCAGAACAGAGCAGGAGAAAATCGTGCCCAGACACAGGGCTAGCATAGTGGGGTCCACAGAAGATCAGAAGGCCAAAGAAGACAAGGCTGTTGGAGAAAATCACTCTGGAGCACTTAGTCTTGTGTTTCCAGTCTCCCTCATGAGGTTTATCTTGCTCAGTACAATTAGCAGTAACAATTGATAGCCAAGACATAGAAGCAACCTAAATGTCCATTGACAGATGAATGGATAAAGATGTGGTGTATATATACAATGGAATATTACTCAGAAATAAAAAGAGAATGAAATAATGCCATTTGCAGAAACATGGATGGACCTAGAGATGATCATACTAAGAGAAGTAAGTCAGACAGAGAAAGACAAATATCATATGATATTACTTATATGTGGAACCTAAAATAATGATACAAATGAACTTCTTTACAAAGCAGAAACTGACTCACAGACATAGAAAACAAACTTATGGTTACCAAAAGGGAGAGGGAGGGAATAAATTAGGTGTTTGGGATTAACATATACATATTATTATATATAAAATAGATAACCAACAAGGATCTACTGTATAGCCCAGGCAACTATACTCAGTATCTTGTAATAAACTGTAATGGAAAAGAATCTGAAAAAGAATAGATATACATATGTATAACTGAATCACTTTGTCGTACACCTGAAACTAACAACATTGTCAATCAACTATCCTTCAATAAAAAAAATTAAAAAGAAGTAAAAATTGGACCCATTATGAACCTACTGTAAGCTTTTATGTACAAACTTTAAAAAGTATCCTCTTTCTCCTAAAGTCATTTCTGATGTGTCTGCTCCACAGTGACTGGCTTTCCCCTCTCATTGCTTCCCTACCTTTCACCCCTTCTTCCTCATCCCTACCTTTCTCACAAAGAAGCTCAGAGGCTTCTCCAAGGGCAGACGCCATGTGTTTGCCTAAGAATAGACTCCCACCCTGAAGACAGAGAATTGAAAGGTTAGCTGTGTTGACTTGTATCCCTCGCTGAGCTCTCATGACTCATCTCCTGCCTCTCACTGCGCACACCTGGCGCTCTAACCATCTCAAGACAACATGTTTCCCAAAACACCTTTTGAAGCCTTTGCCTACTCTTGACATGTTTTCTTGACTGTGCCTATTATGATTTGAGACTCAGCTAAGACATCATATCCTTTCACAAGAATCCTTTGATTACGTCTCTTCTCCCAACCCCATGGCACCAGCTGCTCCACTCATCAGGGAAGCCTCCGTTCAGCACCTGTTTGCACCCAGAATTCTCTGCTGAGCTCACCCAGCTCTCCATGGTGATTCTCACTGTGCAGTCACTGCTGACCTGTGCATCTCCTGCCTCAAGGGCAGACGCCATGCCTTCCACCTCTGCAGCTCCATCTCCCAGTCTGGCATCTCATACACAGGAGCATAAGAAGACCTGTGAACTTATAGTGTGTACGTGTGCTACAATGATTCATTATTTTTTTAATTTTTTATTGTTTTTTAAAATGGAACTTTAGTTGATTTACAATGTACTGTTTCAGGGGTACAGCAAATTGATTCAGTTATATATACACATATACACATATTTATATATAATTTTTTTAGATTTTTTTCCATTTTAGGTCATTACAGGATATTGGGTATAGTTCGCTGTGTTATACAATAGGTCCTTGCTGGTTATCTATGTTATATATAGTAGTGTGTGTATGTTAATCCCAGACTCTTAATTTATCTCTCTTCCTACCCTTTCCCCTTTGGTAACCATAAGTTTGTTTTCTATGTCTGTGAGACTGTTTCTGTTTCATAAATAAGTTTGCTTGTATCATTTTCTTTTTTAGATTCCACATATAAGTGATATCACATGATATTTGTCTTTCTCTGCCTGACTTACTTCACTTAGTATGATCGTCTCCATGTTGCTGAAAATGGCATTATTTCATTCTTTTTTATGGCTGAGTAGTATTTCATCGTATATATATATACCACATCTTCTTTATCCATTCATCTGTCAATGGACATTTAGGTTGCTTCTATGTCTTGGCTATTAAATGAGAAAAAAAGATCCATAGAGTGAACAGTGTTTCCAGTGAAGACAAAACACGAGAATGCTGATACTTAATGGGATGAATCTAAGACAAAGAAGGGAGCACAGCATGGACAGCAAATTTGAGAGGCAACAAGAGTTGCATTAATCTTCATTGTCTCCTGAATATAGTCCAGGACTCTGAGTGGAGGTAAAACAAAACAAAACAAAACAACAACAAAAAACTCATTTCTTTTCATGAACAAAATAGTGACAATGGGTTACCGTCCACAGGTTTCCACAGATGTGTCTGCCACATCTCACAGATTTTTCCCTCTAATCGAACCACAACATTTCCTCAGCGTTCAAACTGAAGAACCTAAAATATAACTTCTCTACGCCCTTGATAAGAAGCAATATCTTCTGAGAACTTTATAGAGGAAGGAATAGACACTTCCTTTACTCCTTGTGAAGCAGTTTGGTACTCATCACCAAGACCATTAAAAAAAATAGTAAATTCCACATTAGAAAAAATGGTGGAACAATAAACTTCTTATAACAAAATGGCATGTGTGTCAATCACAGATAAAAGTGATATGCATAACCTCACGTTTGACCCATAATTCATAATTACTTACCCATCAGTTGGTTTACACAGAAGTGAGGAGATAAAATGAAGTCCAGTGTTAAATTTATTCACTGAGGTATCAGCAAAAGGAAATAGAAATATCACAAGATAATAGAGAGGAAAGAGACTGTGAAACTCTGTTGTTTCTTTGACAAAACATGCTGCTAATGAGTTTCCAACACACCATTTGCCAAGAAATAATCAGCATAACAGTCACATTTGAGGTCTTCTGTTCATTACTGTTGGCTGGCTTCTTGATTTTTGCTGAAAGAGGAAAAATCGGGGTTAGAACACTACCAAGAGTAATTACAACTCTCGAGGACTCTAGGATTGCAGCATTTGGATGGGATTTTTTTTTTGATCATAGAGTTCAAATATTCATTTATGTATTCTCATTCATTCTTAAGCATTACTGACCACATTCCTACTAGAGCAGGTACTGTCCTATGTGCTGGAGACACAAAAGTGCATGCCATCTCATATCCATGGTCAAATCAGATATGTTTGGTGCTTTCACCATGACTGAGCAGAAGAGTAAAGGATTCTGTAAGGCAGTAGCAAAAGAAACAACAGAAAAGAAAAAGTCTGAGCTTATTTAATTTATTTTTAAATATATAACAAAATCAGTGTTAACATTTTAGAATTGGTAAAAAGAAGTATGAACATGTGTTATGTACAAATGACTTAATTCTGAAAGACATTGGGGAACACTGTTGCCTAAAGGTCACCATCATCAGTTCATAGTGATTGAATTCCAGATTTACTGCTCAACTTCTGTCAGTCTTCAAAATAACTTCAGCATCCAGGAGCTGCTTGGTTTATTGAAAAGAACCTTGAATGGCAGCCAACAACATGTGGTTCTAGTTGCTAGGCCTATTAGCCATGTGGACTTGGACAAAGTGCTTGCATTCTGAGGCTCAGGTACATAGACAGCAATACCAGCTCCACCTACCCCCAGAGCATTGGCCTGGAAAACAGAAGACTGCATATTCCTGGGCTTTCTATATGACCGCTAGAGGTTAATAATCCAATCTCCCCACACCTCCATGAGCTGGGTTCCATTCAGGCGCAATCAATCCCTGCAACTCCTATCAATGTTTTCTCTCGAGTTATGAATATTAGCATGGAACTTTTACAAATCTTTTGGAGAGGATGAGAGTGTAGGGAAATTCTAGAATAATCTGAAGAATGCAATGAACACATCTTTCCTGAGCCTCAAAGCCAAAGGCCGGGTTGTTTAGGTAGCCCTTTTCTGGGTTCTCCAAAGCTCACCCACCTTGACATGTTCTGCTTCTTTGACCATCTCCCTCATTCCCACATGTGGTTTCTGTTCTCTGAGATTATGCTTTGCCTTGTTCATTTTAGTGACCCCTGTTCCTCTAGCCAGGAACTTTCTCCTACCCCCAACCCAACCACCATCCTGTCTGACTCCTACTTGCCTCAAGATTGACCTCCAGTTCTCCACTCTGAGGATCTCAGGATGGCTCAGCTTCCAATGGCTCTCTCCTCTGATCACTTAGGTCACTTAACTTCGCTGTGGTTTTGCAAAATGATTGTCTATTACTGTGTAATCCTAGTTATCTGTTGTGTGCATGCTTCACTCCTAGATTAGTATTAATTACTATCTTTAAGTGAGGAACTGTGCCTTAAAGGTTATTTCATCACCCATAGCACCCAACCCAGTGTCTTGGTGATAGACATATAGGAAACAGATATGATTCAGATATCATTGGTGTGCAGTTTATCCTTTAAACTTTCATTTACAGATGAGACTATTTCTCTTTTGACCACAATGCAGAAAGTAAAATGATTATAGAATGAAACTTTTTGAAATGACTGTCCTTTTATTGAAATAGAATTATATTAATGTCACCCTCGCTGATTCCTCCTAGCAGTGTATGAAAGGGGTATGTACTCCTTTTATTAAAATACCAATTTACAGGATATGCTCAGCAAAGGAAACCACTGATACAATGAAAAGACAATCTATTGAATGGGAGAAAATATATGCAAATGATATGACAAATAAGTGATTAAGATCTAAAATATATAAGCAGCTTAGACAAATCAATATTAAAAATTTAAAAAAACCCAAACAACTCTATTAAGAAATGGGCAGAAAACCTGAATAGATATTTTTCCAAGAGACATATAGATGGCCAACAGGCACATAAAAAGATGCTCAATATTGCTAATCAGCAGAGAAATGCAAATCAAAACTACAATGAGATATCACCTTACTCATGTCAGAATGGCTATCATTCAAAAATACCATAAATAACAAATGTTGGTGAGGATGTGGATAACAGAAAACCCTTCCTGTACACTGTTCGTGGGGTTGTAAATTGGTGCAGCCATATGAAAAACAGTATGGAAGTTCCTTAAAAATTTAAAAATAGGACTACCATATGATCCAGTGATTCCACTCCTGGGTACATATCTGAAGAAAACAAAAACACTAATTCAAAAAGATACATGTGCCCCAGTATTCATAGCAGTATTATTGTCAATAGCCAAGATACAGAAGCAACCTAACTGTCCATCAGCAGATGAATGGACACGGAAGATGTGGTACACACACATACACACACACACACACACACACACATTTCCTTAAGTTTCCAACATGCTCAGTGAAAAGGATAGAATTACTGGATTGGCAGGCATCAGGATAAATAGAAAGCAAGCAAGTTAGGGTGTGGTATATTACACTCAGGATCAGCCGAGCTCAGACTTTTGTCATGCATGTATTCACTCATCCATTTATTCATTCATGCAACACCTACAATAGGTGAGGCCTGGAGCTCAGTCTTGACAATTCAGAGAGAAATAAAATAATCTCCTTTTCCTTTTAATCTCATTAAAGAAAGGGCATAACAAAAAGATAAATATTTACAATATAATGTGAATTATTTACAAATAGTTCTGGTAAAGGTCACATTCTCATGCAAACGTGCCCCTTTCTGTTTTTCATTTACATGCACATCATTATACATTTTCTGAGCATGTATCTCAAAATAAGATGTAGAATTGCCTTATAGTTTTAAGGTTTATATTCAAAGAATACATAGATTTCTGGAATAAATGGATCAAATAGTCAATTATTTTAAAGGAGTCATAGAGGCTTTCTGGAGAAGGTGATATTGAATCTGAGTCTGAAATCTTGAATTTTCAGTGTTACTATCACTAAACTGTATTTGTGCTGGTATTAATGCCACACCTCACAAGAGTAAATCTTCTAAATAAATGTCCCCATGTCACACATAAAGATGCCCATATCACTAAATTATTTTGCCTTGATTTCTTTATTCATAAATTTCTGGGAACCTTAAGGCTACTAGAGAACTCTGCTGAATCAATAATTAATAACCTTCCAAAATAGAAAACATCAAGCTCAGACGAGTACAATGGTGGATTCTACTAAACATTTAAGGAAGAAATTATACTAATTATCTACAATCTCTTCCAAAAGATAGAAGCAGAGGAAATACTACCAAACTAATTCTATGCGGCCAGCAATACTCTAACAACAGAACCAGACAGACATTACAAGAAAAGAAAATGACAGACCACTATCTCTCATCAACATAGATGCAAAAACCCTCAACAAAATATTAACAAACCAGTCCAAAAAATTATAAAAATAATTATACACCATGGCTAAGTGGAATTTATGCCAGGTATGCAAGGTTGGTTCTACATCTAAAAATTAATTAAGGTAATCCTTTCATATAAACAGACTGAAAATGTAAAATCCCAAGATTATACCAACTGATGCATAAAAAGCATTTGAAAAAAATCCAACACCCATTCATGATATTTAAAAACTCTCAGTACACTAGGAGTAGAGGGAATTTTCTCAACATGATATAGACTATCTCGAAAAAGCTACAGCTAATGCCATACTTAGTGGTGAGAAACTTGAACTTTTCCCACTATGGTAAGGTACAGGCAAGGATGTCTCCTCTCAGTACTCCCTTTTAACATCATACTGGCATTCCTTGCTAATACAAAAAGGCAAGAAAAGGAAACAAAAGGTATACAGATTGTGAAGGACAATATAAAACTGTCTTTTTTTATGCAAGATGACACAATCATCTATGTAGAAAATCTGAAGGAATCAACCAAAAAACTCCTGAGACTAATGAGTTATTATAGCAAGGTGACAACATACAAGGTTAATATGCAAAAGTCAACTGCTTTCCTATATAGTGACAATGACCAGAATTTGAAATTAAAAACACTGTACCATTTATATTAGCAACCCCCTCCCCATGAAAAAATGAGATACTTAGGTAAATATAACAAAATACATTTAAAATCTATATAAGGAAAATTACAAAATTCTAATCAACGGAATCAAAGAACTAAATAAATGGGGAGATATACCATGTTCATGGAAAAGAAAACTCAACATTCTCAAGATGCCAGTTCTTCCCAACTTGATCTATAGATTCAATGCAATCTTAATCGTAATCCCAGCAAAGCATTTTATGGATATCAATAAACTTATTCTAAAGTTTATATGGAGAGGCAAAAGACCTAGAATAGCCAACAGAATATTAAAGAGAAGTTGGAGGACTGACAATACCCGACTTCAAGACTTACTTTAAAGCTACAATAATTAAGTATTTGGTGTTGGCAAAAGATAGATTAATAACAGAACAGAGAGCACAGAAGTAGACACATGTAAATATAGGCAACTGATCTTTGACAAGGAGCAAAGGCAATACAGTGGAACAAAGATAGTCTTTTCAACAAATGGTGCTGGAAAAACTGGACACCCACTTGCAAAAAGTTGATCTAGACACAGACTTTACAACTTCACAAAAATTAACTCAAAATGGATCATAGACCTAATCATAAAATTCAAAACTATAAAACCCATAGAAGGTAATAGGAGAAAACCTAGATGACCTTGGGAATGGTGATTTCTTTTAGATAAAACACCAAAGACATGATACATGAAAAAAATAATTGATAGGCTTCCCTGGTGGTGCAGTGGCTAAGAATCCGCCTGCCAATGCAGGGGACACGGGTTCGAGCCCTGGTCCGGGAAGATTCATGCCATGGAGCAACTAATCCTGTGCACCACAACTACTGAGCCTGTGCTCTAGAGCCCACGAGCCACAACTACTGAGACCACACACCACAACTACTGAAACCCACGTGCCTAGAGCCCATGCTCTGCAACAAAGAGAAGCCACTGCAATGCAGAGACCACACACCACACCAAAGAGTAGCCCCCACTTGTCGCAACTAGAGAAAGCCCCTGAGCAGCAGCAAAGATCCAACGTAGCCAAAAATTAATTAATTAATTAATTAATTAAAATTTTTTTAAAAAGAAATAATTAATAAGCTGAACTTCATTAAATTTTTAAAAAACTTCTGCTCTGTGAATGACAATATCAAGAGAATTAGAAGACAAACCACTTTGAAAACATATTTGCATAAGACACATCCAATACAGAAAATGTTATCCAAAATATACAAAGAAATCTTGAAGCTCAACAACAACAGCAAAAATCAGACAGCCAATTAAATAATAGGCCAATGACATTAACCAACCCCTCATCAAAGAAGATATACAGATGGCACATAAGCATAGGAAAAGATGTTAAATATCATACATTATTAGGGAAATGAAAATTAAACAACACTGAGACATTACTACACACTAATTATTATTATTATTATTATCTAATTATTATTAGAATAATCCAAATCTGGCACTCTGACAACACCAAATGCCTATGAAGATGTAGAGCAACAGGAACTCTCATACATTGCTGGTGGGAATGCAGACTAGCACATCTACTTTGGAAGACAGTTTGACATTTCTTACAAAACCAAATATCTTCTTACCATGCAATCCAGCAATTTCATTCCTTGACATTTACACAATGGAGTTGAAAATTTGTGTTCACACAAAACTCTGAGCATAGATGGTGATAGCAGCTATATTTACAATTGCCAAAATTTGGAAGCAACCAAGATGCCTTTCAGCAGGTGAATGGATAAATATATGTTGTAGTACAACCGGAAAATGGAGTATTATCCTGTGCTAAAAAGAAATGAGCTATCAAGCCATGAAAAGACACTGAGGAATCTTAAATGTGCATTTTTAAGTGAAAGAATTCAGTTTGAGAAGGCTATCTACTGTTGATTCTAAGCATATGACATTCTGGAAAAGGCATCACAATTGAGACAGTAGAAAGGTCAATAGTTGCCAGGGAGAAGGGGGAGATGATAAATAGGCATAGCACAGAATATTTTTAGGTGAGTGAAAATACTCTGTATGAGACTATATGGATGGATATATGTTATACGTTTGTCCTAACCCATAGAATGTTCAAAACCAAGCATGGACTGTAAACTATGGACTTTTGGTGATCATGATACGTCAATGTTGGTTGATCAGTTGTAATAAATGCACCACTCTGGTGTGGAATGTTAATAATTGGGAGATTATGCATGTTTTGGGGTAGGGGACAGATGAGAAATCTCTGTACCTTCCTCTCAGTTTTATTGTAAACCTAAACCTGCTCTAAGAAGTCTTAAAAAAAACAAAACAAAACAAAACAGCTGACTATATCCTAGATCCTTCAGAATACCTGTAACGTTAAGTTGTGGCACAGTTTATGTCTGTCTAGGCCTTTATTCATACTCTTTAGAGGAAAGAAAGTTTGTATCTCATTGGCATTGCTGAAAGCCTTTTAAGGACACACTGTAAAACATTTTCCTTTTCCTTCTCCATGATTCTGAGTCATATTTTCTTCTAATAAAGAATGTTGTGACGTATTTGTTGATTTTATTTTTTCCTCCTCCTGTGGCTGCTATGGGCAAAAGCACTGGCATTGATCTCATTTCTGAGATGCCTTGTCCTCAGGCTTCTAATCAGCACGAAGCTGTCAGTTTAAATTCCCCAAGAAACTCTCCTGTGATAGGGCTTGATGTAAGGGATGGTGGCAAGAAATAGAGAGCACAGAAAAAGAGACATACTGTATTTCAGACTCATCAAGGAATCATTTTCCAATCCAAATCTCTCA
The DNA here is from genome assembly GCF_965194805.1 of Balaenoptera borealis. Classification (NCBI taxonomy): domain Eukaryota; kingdom Metazoa; phylum Chordata; class Mammalia; order Artiodactyla; family Balaenopteridae; genus Balaenoptera; species Balaenoptera borealis. Next base: position 123,805,536 of record NC_138863.1, on the reverse strand, counting down.
TCGGGTGGCCTGGTAATTTCTCATGGGCTCTTGCAGTGTCCTTCACTAAGTGACCCCTTATTTACGTTTCAATTTCAATTTGCTTTTCCAGATAAAACAACAAAGAAAGTCGTGGTGCAATTAGAATAAGTGTAACTACAGTACTGAAGGGGGAAAAGTATGACTTTATATGTCTTTTCATTTTGCCTTAGTATCTCATTTACTACCTCTCTCTTTGAAATTAAGTAGTTAAATAAATACTTTCTGAGAACTAAATGTAGACACTAAGTGAAATTCTAACAGCTTCTGCTTTTCTTCTTTTGATGAGCTTAAGATCTACTGAGGAGGATGTATAGGTATGGCTATTAAAAAGTAAAAGTTGTGAAAGGGGCCCAGCACTCTATTCAGTATAAAAACTTCTGATTAATTCAGTGAAATGAGCTCATCTGGTATCTCCCTTCTTCCACTTCAGTAATAGAAAATTTAGAAAATGTTTTAAATAGAGAATCAACCCTAACACCTAGAATGCTTTCAGTAATGTGGCTTTGGGGAAACATACTCTAAAACAAGTTGTATGGTAGGTATACAAATTGGCATAACCTTTATGAAGGAGAATCTGGAAAGATTTAAGAAAATGAAAAAAAAAATTAACTTTTATTCTGTATCTCTGAAGATACATCACCAAAAATATAAACACACATACACATAAGGTTATTCACTGCTGCACTTTCTGTCATAAAAAAATATTGGAAATGACTTTAAAAGTCATTTGTAAGAGATTGGTTGAATAAACTCTGGCTCATCCACCTGTTATGAAATAATTTTCAGGAAATATTGCTAAGAAAAAAGTGCAAATTAAAAAATATTATATTTAGTGTAAGAGAATATTGGAAGTGAAAATGTGTGTTGAACTTATTTTTACTAAAAAAAAACACTGTAAAATAAGCTACACATTTATGTGTTTGATTACTTATGAAGGGTGGGTATGAATGGGGTAGAAATGTCGGGGGTGGAGGAAAGTCACCTCTTTGATTATATGCATTTGTATAGTTTTGACTTGGGAAACCAGGTTACTGTTTCCCATATTTTAAAATATAAGATAAAATCAATAAAGATTGGGAAGAAAAAAAAAAAAAAAACTAAAATTGAATTCAAACAAAACCAAATGACATAACTGTGTTTCAAACAAACATTGTAACTACCCTGAATGAAAGGAGATATAAGTCAAATAAGCTTTTGAATGCAGTGTTTTGACTATACAGCTGCAAACAAATTAAGAAAAAATAACTGTGAACAAATGGTGAAATCTAGTTAGGAGACTTCTTTTTCAAGTGCTGTGAGTAAGCAGTTCTGAAACTACCTTCTGTGTATGATAAGTCTGAGGACAAGCTAAACATGAGTGGGCTGTGACCTTGATTTCTCACTATTAAAGAAACTTAGAAGAGGGGAAAGAGTAAGCTGAATTATGGGAAGTTGAATTAGAATTGGAAGTAACAGTATGAAGTCAAAGTTTTAGATAGAGAAAGATAAGGACATGAAGATATAAACATATTTCTATCTATCAATCAATATTTCCTAGCTCAAATGAGTCTAGAAGAGTGGTACACTAATAGTAATGAACACACCAGAAGCTCACATCTCAGTTTCTAAATACTCTTCTCCATCAAAAGGAAGCAGAGTTCCTTGGGGAATTGGCTGATTTCAGGTACAGGACAGGAAAAGTCCAAGATATCTTGTCAGGCCAGAAATATGGAGTATCTCAAGAGTGGTGGGACACATCAACAGGATAGTTCTCAATCCCCAAATGTGGGCAATTTGATTATCAAAATAGATAATGATAGTCACAGATTATAACTCATTCAATACAATGCAAATATGTGTGTTCATTTAATATAAATAGGGAATCATTTCAGACAAAACCATCAATACATACTAAAACTAATGGGTGTTTCACAAAGAACAGGATATTTACATGGTCTCAAAGTATCTTCCTGTAAGTTGCCAAGTAATTACAAAGGGAGGATCCTGGTAAACACCATCTTTTTTTTTTTTTTTTTTTTTTTTTTATTTATTTGGTTTTGCTGGGTCTTAGTTGCAGCAGGCAAGATCCTTAGTTGTGGCTCCAGGGCTCCTTAGTTGAGGCACGTGGACTCCTTAGTTGCAGCAGGTGGGCTCCTTGGTTGTGGCACATGGGATCCCCAGCTGTGGCATGAGAACTCTTAGTTGCGGCAATGGGGGATCTAGTTCCCTGGCCAGGGATAGAACCCGGGCCCCCTGCATTGGGAGTGCAGAGTCTTATCCACTGCGTCACCAGGGAAGTTCCCTGGTAAATACCATCATAACTAAGAGATTAAAATTAACATCACCAGTAATGGAGCCAACTGACATTGTGTGTCTCCTCATGAAGAAAATAATATTAATTTTTGGAATGCCTACTAAAACTACATAAACAAATATAATCAAGGGAAAACATCAGACATTAAAGTAATACAAGAGTATTTTAGAAAATAATTGGAGAATACAGTTCAATATATCAAAATTATGATAAAATACATCTACTATATTGACATAGGTAGAAATCAGATTTCAAAATATCTAGGAGTGAAGGTAAAGAAGTGAAGATAGAGAAGAAATTTTATTCATTCATGTGTCTGATCAGCAAAATTGAAAAATGTAATTGGACCAAAGTGGCAAGGTAAGAGGAATTTTGTTTGGTTGTCTTTATATGGTCACTCTTGGGACACTTGAACCTGTCTTGTTTCTATGTGAGTCTGTGAGATTAACAATAAATTATTTCCTTAAGATAACCTCCTAATTAGTCATTTAGCTAGTTTCCAAACTGGAAAATTTAATGGAATAGGCCATATTAGTCAAGTTTTCTTTTTGTTATTTTACGGTAACAACAATTTCCAGTTCTCAGTCGCTTACCATAAAAAAGGCTAGATTCTCATTCATACCATATGCCTGCCATTGTGGGTCCCTTTGGCTCTGCTCCACATGTCTTGTTCATTCTAAGATCAGGTTAAAGGAGATCAGGTTAAAGGAGAAGCATCTGTCAGGTACTCCGCAGTTCTCAGGGCTGAGGGGATGGAAACACAGTGGGACCTCATAGAGGCTCTCAGACGTTCTTCTTGGCAGGACACATGCCACTTCTGCTCTCATTCCATTAGTCAAAGCAAGTGTACACAACCAGCAAATAACTGGGGACACAAATTGCCACACTATTGAATTTTCCTAAGTGTAAATACCAAAAATACTTACAGCAGATGGTTTGAAAATTGGGAAAAAATTTAAAGAGGAAAACAAAAAACACAAGAATCTTAAGCATTCATGGAACATTGTTGCTAGTAGAATGTTGATTCATTTCCTTTAATTCTCTATCTCCACATATGCATATTCACTCACACACACATTCAGATTTACAAAGGGTCAAGTTGTACACACAAATTTATATCTAACTCTCTGCATGCAAGATTATATTTTAAAAATCTCCTCAGAGAGAATGGCACGGACATATATACACTACCAAATGTAAAATAGATAGCTAGTGAGAAGCAGCCGCATAGCACAGGGAGGTCAGCTGGGTGCTTTGTGTCCACCTAGAGGGGTGGGATAGGGAGGGTGGGAGAGAGATACAATAAGGAGGAGATATAGGGATATATGTATACATATAGCTGATTCACTTTGTTATACAGCAGCAACTAACACAACATTGTAAAGCAATTATATTCCAATAAAGATGTTAAATTAAATACATAACAAAAAATAAAAAAATAAAAATCTCAGATCATTAAAGAATTTACAAACATAATTTTAAATGGATGCAGAATAGTTTACTCTAGCGATGTGACACTATTCACTTAAACGTTTAATATTACCTGGTATCTATGCTATTTTCGAATTTTCTCTTTAAAATAATGTCTTGATGAATTTATGTGTTAGTTTTTTAAATTTTCATATATAATAATTTCTCGAGGAATAAGTTCTTATTACTGAATGAAATCTCCAAACTATTTGAAACTTTTTTTGTGCATATTGCATAATGGCTTTCCAGAAAAGATTTGCCCAATTTATTAGGTCTTTGTTTCCCACACCTACTATTGCATCCATTGCCCTGAGGCTAAATAAATTCTATTTTATAACATTTCTTTGTCCCTGAGGTCAGACCAAAGGTGAGGATATGCAATTCTTCCTCTACTGAGAATATCCATACACACAAACAGCAGTACCTCTCCCTTTAAATGGATTGAACCTTTATTTCAAATTTTCCAGGAAATAAGAAGTGTCTTGTCCTTAGGAAACTTTGGTTTATGTTTGTCTTAAAGATATCAGCTTTGGATTTGGTATGTTGGAGTCCTCCATGCCTCATGTTCCACAAAAATAGGAGAAATATATATATATATATATCCTGTATGCTATGTAACCAGAAGTCCATTCTGGATGTTTAACAAGTTTAAAGATGTTTAACAAGTATAGTGATAAAAGAATGGTAAAGGCAGAAACTGAGACACAGATGTAGAGGACAAACGTATGGACACCAAGGGGGGAAAGCGGCGGGGGGTTGGGGGTGGTGGTGTGATGAATTGGGAGATTGGGATTGACATGTATACACTGATGTGTATTAAATTGATGACTAATAAGAACCTGCTGTATAAAAAAATAAATAAAATTAAATTAAAAAAAAAAAACAATGGTAAAGAACATGCTTCATTATCTGTGAGTCTTCAAGAATTACCTAAAGGCAACTTGTATTCAGCATCTCTCCCTGCAGCCACCTGTCAGGTAAGCAGAAGAGAAGGAGAAACGAAGAGTTTCTGATCTCCTTCTCCCAGCTCTTTACTCCCCCTCTCCCTCAAAGCAGCTGCCCTAACACTCCCTTTCCTGCTGTGATTATTGATCTCATTCATAAAAAATAACATTTGAATGATGGCAGACATTGCATGCTGCTATTCAGTACAAGAAAGGATTTCCTTCCTGAAACTAACTGGTCATGACAAAGGGAAGGAGATCTTATCAGAGGCAAGGGACCTAATACTAAATTTCAAGTGAGGCACTTGAAGGACACATTTGGTTCATTAAATTGTGTATGGCTGTCTTTAGGAATCTCCAAAAAAGCTCCACAAAGAAGTTCAAATTTGATGAGACTGGTATGCCCTGTGGATCTCATCAAAAGTACAAGATTTTTCTCTTTCAGTGCCTTGGGTAACAGCTCTCAATGGGGCTTGCGGATACTTAGAGAAACACTCTTGTCTAGTGGAATATGAGGTGGCTGGTTGTTCTACAGAATAACCTCCAGAAGAGTTGTTTTTGTTTTTCTCTGATCTTTGTCAGTGACTGGAGAATGACACATGATTGACTACCATTCTCTTGACTAACTAAGGAATGTACAATCTCTATTTCTATCCATAATCACCATGGAGAAAAATAGTCTAACTCTGAGTCTCCATATCAGGATCAATTTATGTCAAACTCAACAATGAGCATCTGCCCATCTCTTCCTCCTTTTCATATTTGCTTCAGTTCCTACAATGCATTTCTGTCAGGCTGTTTAGGCAGATCATGTCCTGTTCATTTATCTATCTTAATCTATTAGCCTGGAATCTAGCAGGAACACAGTTCTAAGAATCAGTGTACTTCAAATCACTTATTTGAAGACTGCCAATCAATCCATCAACACCCTAACCCTGGACAGTCAGATTTTTATACATTGAATGAGATCCAACTAACCAAGTGTCTGTAATTTATGAAGCATCCCATGAAAGGTGCTGAATGTTCAGGCTGGAACAATTTCAGGAAGCACATTACAAGTATAGGTGGCATGATTGATAATGACTGGGTGGGTCAGATACAAACATGGCCCCAGCCTGTCTATCATAGATAACTATAGGATACTGAGTTGGACATTGCATGTATCTGCCAGATAATTGTTTAAAGATAAAGTGTTTGTAAAGCATGTGCTTATGAAACGAGTAGCTGACCTAGGTTGAAATCTAACCCACCCTGTTGGTTCGTTGCTTGATGCTTTAATGTATGGGATTTGCCATAAGAGGGAACATCCAAGGCAGAAAAAGCAATCTAAAGACAGAGAAGGAAAATAAGAATTTCAGTTTATTTTGCCTATAAATCTGTGAATTCACTTCTATATCCATAGACATGTAAGGTGATACCTCTCTTTCAACCAGTAGCAGTTAAATGGCAGAAAATGTTGGACTTTTGCAAATAATTTTTCTCACATTTGGTTGGAAAGTTTTGGTCTGGTTCCAAAAGGAATTGGAATTAGAAATACCTCTATCATGATAGAAAAGGCACTGTCATGGTAAATGAATCTGCAACTGTTGAAAAACAATTTAGTACAGAGGCGTATCCCTAGAAAATATAAAGCAATAAATGTCAACTAAATTCCTAGGGAAGATATGACACTCAATGAGTCCAAGTCTTCAGCAGCAAAGGGGAACTGGCAGAGCAGCAACTTTGGAAGTTATTGAAAAAATAAAACCATTTTCTCATTATTCTTTATACAGTGTGATGCCTCAGTCAAAACACTTACACATGTCTTATTCCTCCTGGATGCCTAATATAGGGTGTGTATATTATTTATGTTCATAACTTCAGTGCTGAGCGTAGCCCCTCACTGCACAAACTCAACACTTACTGAATTGAAAGCGTTAAAAAACAAAAGTCAACTGAGTAAATCTGAAGATATAATTGGCTTTATTGAACAATTCATGAATCTGGCAACATACCTTCTAGTAAATAGAAAGGTGTTCCAAGGGGTTGTACAAAATTAGAGGCTTTTATAGGAAGAAGGATGAAGAAAGGGAGATATTAGTGAAAGTGTAGAAAGGTTTATTTTTAGGTCAGGACATCATTTTAGGGAGAAGGGACAGCAAGGGTTTTATCACACAGATTGCCTCTTCCTCTGGGAGATGGAGAGGGCCAGCGTGACAGATTACCTCATGGGTGCTCACCAGAAATTTCCAAACTGGTTGATTAAGATCATATTTCTGCTGAAGTTCAAAACTCTCAAGTTTTGGTTTGCTTTCATCAGGGGCAAGTGACTCCATTTTGGGCTTGTTATTTCTTTTTTTAACAAAAGTTATAAATATTATTTCCCAAAATAACAAGCTACACCTAAGAGAACCCTTTGTGAACGATTTCGCTTGTAAAGAATGCCATGCAGCATGGGTTATTCTTGTTAACAGTGAGTTGGCAAAAAGACAATGGATGAGAAATGATAGAAAAGGAATCCATAGATAGAAAAAGGAGAAAGAAAGAGTAGAGAGTAGAAAGAGATCAATAGGAGTTGGGAAAAGCAGAGTAGGAGTGAGAGGGGCAGATCAAGGAAAGACAGAGAGACATGAGAGAGAAAATAAAGCTGGGTGAAAGACTTACAGGGTTAAAAAAGAGGGAGTAGGGACATTCCTGGTGAGAGGAAGAGGAGTACTTCCGAACTCAAGAGCATCCTTGGATTCTATGAAATACATGGATAATGGGACTTCTCATAGATATCAAAACAGAACCTAGAAAACAATCGAAGAAATGTTACGTCAGAATAAACACAAAGGTAAGGGGCATACGTAACTATGTGGGTATTGAGAAATTATCTCCCATTTCTAGCTTGTTAGTTTGTGTTGTTGTTGTTTTTTTCCTAACCACTTGGATATCTTCCAACCAAACTTGGAAAAGAAGTGCTGTGAAACAGGTTTGAAGAAACTGCAGGTACATCATTTTTTGGCTAATTTAGTAAAATAGCACATTTATAACTAAAATGAGAGAAAATGGTTAGAGGCAAAATGGGAGCTATACTTCCATGGCCCTCTGAGCATTTTAGCCTGTGTATAATCAGTTTACGTTCAAGAGGAAACAGTGCTCAGCTATTTAGGTGGCTCTCTATTTCTTGAAAATCTTGGTTATTTTGTGTTTTTCTTAACATAGACTTCAGGCTGTCCTAATTAAATAAGAGAAGTTTTATTATCAGTAAAAGTGGCATTAGACCCAAGGTAACTTTAGACGCTAGAGTTGTTTTTCTTAGTTTGGGAAAAGTAAGAGTAGGGCTAGAAGAAAGAGGGATTCACATTTTTGTGTAAAGACATCAAGGAGACTAAAAAAATGCTAAAACCACCAGGTGTCCTGAGAACAAAGAGAAGTGGTTGATGTCGATGTCTACCTTGGCTTATCACCTAATTTCTCAAGTGCCCTAAGTTCACTTGTCTAGGAAATCAGCTCATCAATCACATTGCAATCAATGGTTGTCATGGCAAGGATATTCCTGGCATTATTTCCAGGACCTTTTTTGGCCACCGCAGCAAAATTGCTCACAGGCAACCAGCTAAGTGTTTCAGCATGGGGAGCCTTGGAGCATGTATGGGTCATAAAATCTTAGATTTGGAGGGGATTTTAGAGATTATCTCATCCTCTCTCCTTATAATCCATTAAAGAAGGGGAAATAGAGAACCAGAGCAAGGGAGAGACTTATCCCCAGTCCCAGGAAGTTGGTGACAGGACTAGGACTATTTCTATCTCCCAACCTTCATGCCCCTGGTTTTCAGACTGACTTAAAAGAGAAATACAAAGGAGACATAGAAGGAGAAGCTTTCTGGCATTGAGGTTGAGCTTCATGGAGGTAGACCAGCAGAGTGCATAAAAATGGTTGTTTTTTTCTCTTTATGTTTCAAAATCCCACTGCAAATCAGTAGTTCAGGTCTGTATGGTGCACCCAAGGGTGCATCTCCTGATGGGCAGTTACCTCCTATTCCCTGAGGACTGGCTCTACATCATAACATTGTGCACAGCCAATGCACTGAATTTTTACCTTAGCAAAGGTCTATCTTTAAGAGGAATAGCAGACAATGTGAGGCAAGATGGGATAAATAAACAAATATCTGAGAAGTGTCTCCTGATCTCCCTCTTTACATCTGTTTAAACTTTTTTGGTTTCTTTTCTCTTTCATTACAAACAGCAACACACACTTCATCCTGTCTTTCCTCTGCCAGTCTCTCAAAGCCATCTCAGAATGGGTCAGCATAGTGACAAAAAGATTTGGGATCGATTTATGAAAAGCATCTTTTGGAAAATGTACTCCAAAAACTGACACAAAGAAGAAAAGTCAAGGGGATCTGTGCTGCACATCTGGCTTTGTATTCATTTCAATAAATATTAACGAGGGCCCACTATGTGCCAGGAACTCTGCTAGAGTACAAATCGTGGTTCTGCTCATTGCCAGCTGAGTAAGTTTGGGGGCTGCAAACACTGAATCTGTAAAACAGAGTTAACAACGTTTCTCCCATGGAGTCATGAGGATTAAACATGCTAACATTCTGATCTACTTTCTTTAAGGGCATTTTTGTAATTTGTTGCCATCTAGCTTTGTTCCAATGGGTCATCTTCCAATGGCCATGTTCATGAGTCTTCACCCAGCTGTACATCCCAGATCCTGAGTTGGGGAGAATGTCTGGTTATGTTAACAAATGCTCTGTTGAAGGTAATGAATATGATGGATTCTGTCGACTGAAAAAAAAATGCACAACATGAGAGTTGTGAATTAAGTTTTATTTGGAGCAGAATGAGGACACAGCCCAGGAGACAGCATCTCAGAGATCTCTGAGAAACTGCTCCAGAGAGGTAGGTCAGTATATATGTGACTTTGGTGAAGGGGGAGTACATGTAATCAAGTACATATTTTTTGCAGAAGGTTGCTGCTAGTCTGATGAAGTTTACTGAAAGTCATGTGGAGCAGATGTCACCATGAAGGATTTTAGTGCTTTTCTAGGTACGAGGAGATGCAAGAACTGGACCCATAAAATCTTCTCCTGAAAACATCTAACTATCTGAAGGCCTGCTCTGCCAGTTTTTCCCAGAGCATAGAGTGCCTCATTTCTGATCTCCACCCTGAACTCCTTTTGGGGTGTGTTGAAGGTCAGTAGCTCATGATTTAATCCTTATAGAGGTAGATGGCAAGTGTCAATTTGTAGTTGGCAATTCCATATACAGTTGGAATGTGGCAAGGATTTGCAAAGTTTCCTATAGGAGGTGAGAGTTTATTTAAACGTGGACATTCTGAAAAATAAGATAATTCAGTTCTTACGTAATGAAGGGGGTGGTGGTGCTGTAGTCTGTGCTACATCAGAGAAGATTTGAAGTGAGAAGACAACCATTTCATATTCCCATAGCTCCCAAGGATCATAAATTGGAGAAAGCATGCAATTGGCTTTAATCTCAACCAGTGTATTCTGATACATGTTTATAAACCAGTTCTCTGAAAATAAAGAAAACACTGATTTACTGCATGTTCTGATTTTAATAGTGTAAATCATTCCACTAAGGCCCATTTGAACTACCAGTGTGAGGTCAGTCAGTGTGGGTTTAGGAAGGAAAGCACCCAATCTGCCCTGTATAACCGGTGGGAACCAGCTCCAGCACATCACTGGGTCAACATCACACTGACTGTCCCTCTGAACTTGGTCAGTTAATATTTTTAACCCTCAGCCTCCTTACCCATAAGGTGGAGACTATGAAATCTACCTCAATTATTTACAGAAAGGCTAAATGATAATAAATAAAAGTCCCCAACATGGTATTTTGCATATCAATAGATTCAAAAGTACTAGTTTCTCCCTTTTCTCCTGTTGTTGAAATGTTTTCATGAGTACTCTGAAGACCCAGAGGAGAACCCAGAGGAGGTAGGTATTGCCAAGGCAAGAGCAATACCAGAAAAGGGTCACAGACTTCCAAGGATTCCCACTCACTTAACTAATTCACCTGGTTAACTCCAATTTGTATTTGAACATAAAGCACCCCAGCAACCCTTTTGTTTGATGGGTCTTTACATGTGAATGTTTCACCCACCAAGATGCTACAGTATTGTCTCAGGGTAAAGACCATGCATAGTTTTCTTTCTTAAAGACTTACATATTTTAAGTCCATAACCTATGCCTTTGAATGATTTATTAATTGACTTGAAAAAAAATTACATACATTAATACAAATATTTTATTTAGGGGTTTATTTTCTGCTTGCTTTTTAAAATAACTTTTTATTGAAGTATAGGTAATTTACAATGTTGTGTTAGTTTCAGGTGCACAGCAAAGTGATTCAGTTATAGACATGTGTGTATATATATGTATATACATATATATATTCTTTTTTGGATTCTTTTCCATTATAGGTTATTACAAGATATTGAATATAGTTCCCTGGGCTATACAGTAGGTCCTCTTTGTTTCTGTATTTTATGTATAGTAGTGTGCATATGTTAATCCCAAACTCCTAATTTATCTCCCCCTGCCCCCACTATCTCCTTTGGTAACCATAAGTTTGTTTTCTATGATATCATTTATCTGTGGAATCTAAAAAAATATGATGCAAATGAACTTATTTACAAAACAGAAATAGGCTCTGCTTGCTTTTAAAATAAGACTGCCCCACTCAGACATTAGTAGCAGTGAGCTGTCCACATTGAGGGACCCATACTTTGCTCCAGTCTTGCTCTGCCCCTGCTCCATTGCCTTGTATTATTTCTCTTCACTGCTGCAGTCTTCTCATCTTAAATTCCCTTTGAAATTCACATCTAAAAACAGTCTCTCTAGACTTAATCTATATTGTTCTCTAGCAAAGAGTTGGCTTAATATGGATTTGCTTTCTATTTCTTTCTAGCTATAACCAATTTGAGTATAATGCTTAAAGTAGTTCAATGTGTAGCTAGAATAATACCCACCATGTTTCTTTGATATGTGTTCCAAGCATATAATCTCAATCAACCCTGTGAAATAGAAATTAAAAATTTACTTTACATAATTTGAAACTGAAATGCTGAGATATTAACCTCTTCAAGTTTACACAGATATGTTCAGCCAGTTCTATAATATTCAACCTGTTCTTGCTTTGTCTTCTTTCTCCTCCCTCAAGACTTAAGTATGGAAATAAATAACTAAGTCATTACTTAATGACTACTAGACACCAGTCACTAGGTTAGACATTTTTGTGTAGATAAAATGGAAGAAAACATTCTTTTTACAGTTTCCATTCTAACTTGGTCTTTCTTTAATCTTCTACACTTTTCACAACTGCCTCCTTATCAAGACATTCAATTTCCTTGGCTTTTGTAACCTACCTCTCCCCTGATTCCTCTCTAAGATTCTGGTTTTTCACCCTCCTCTCTTTGGATATTAAATGTTGGATTCCTCATGTTGCAATGTTCCTCTCTTCTTATATATTCTTCACCTAGGCAATATCATACCATACCCACAGCTTCAGTTACCACCTATTGTGGACTGAGTTGTGTTCCCCCAAAATTCATAGGCTGAAATTCTAAACCACACCCTATACCTCAGAATGTGGTTGTATTTCTAAATAGAGCTAATTAGTTAGCTAATAGAGATAATTAGTTCTTAAAAGAACAAATTAAGGTAAAATAAAGTCATATAGGTGGGCCCTAATTCAATATGACTAGTATCCATCAAAGAATATGGGATTAGGACACAGACATGCATACAGGAAAAGATTATGTGAAGACAGCAGAAGATGGCCAGCTACAAGCCAGGGAGAGAGGCAGAGTGGCCTCAGGAGTAACCAACTCTGCTGACACATTAATCTTGAACGTCTAATCTCTACAACTATGAAGAAATAAAATTTTGTAGCTTAAGTCACCTAGTCTATGGTAGTTTGTTATGGCAGCCCTAGCAGACTAGTATACTACTTATATGTGGATGATACCCAAATGTACGTTTCTAAACAAGAACATTTCCCTGAGCTCTTGATCTAGTTATACAACTGCAAGATATCCTTTCTTGGATGTTTCGAAACCACATCTGCAAAACCAAACTAATGCTCTCTCCCTTCCAAAGAAGTTCATATTTCCAGTATTCTCTCTTTCCATCCATCTAGCTACAACCAAGCTTTACACATCTGTGTTACTTTCACATCTCATACATGGTCAAGTCCTGTCAATTTTGCCTCCTAATTGTCTGTTGAATCCATTCACTCTCCATTTCTACCAAGTTGGTCTAAGCTAATGTTGTTTCTCATCCATACTATCGATATTACAGTAACCTTCTAACTGGTGTTCCTTGCTCTTAATTTTCAGTCTATTCTCCTTCCCACAGCTCACTTACCCAGTTAACACCCTTCATTCCACACTTCCATTGATTTATCAGAGTGATAACACTGACGATGGTGTACAAGGCAGTTCTAGCCAATTGGCTGGAAAATCAGTTCACCAAAAAGCCATTTGCTGAATTTTGAGCATTTCTTTTGTACTTTTCTTTTACCCCTTGCTCCTGCCCCTGTATCTGACCTTGAATCTGTCCCTACCCTTTTGTAAGCTCTTGTTTATGGCCACAAAATAACTGCTCCAGGAAAACCTACAGAAGCAGAGTAAACCCACAAGGAAGGACAAACATAGAGATGGGGCAAGACTAAACATTCTACAGGTGAATGGTCATTAGACCCGTTGATTTAGGAGAGTTGACTCTGGGAATCAATTTCTAGAGGCTGTCTTCTTCCCTCTGTCCCCCAAAGCTCTGAAAGACATGGGTATTTCCATGGGTTTCAAGCTCATTTCATACCAATGTCTCCTCCACCGGCCTGTCAATTACATGTAAACAGAGGAGGCTTTTTAAAGCTCTGTGTAGTTTTAGCTGGAGATGTTGGACTGCCTTGGAGATGATTCAAAGTGTGGAGAAGCATTTGGTTGTCATAGGAGGCAGCATGGGTTTGAGACTTGGGTCCTGTCCTTTCATGGATGAAGACCAGAGATGCAAAATATCGCTCATTGCAGGCGACAATTCCACCCGACAGAAGCTCTGTTGGTCAAGAGATTTGGAATGCATGAGCCCTATCACCTCAGGCCTTCTTTCCTTCTCTCTCTTTTCACCAAGGTAATTTCTACTTAACCTTTAGGCCTCAGATAAGTGCTACTTCACAAGAAAGTCTCAACCTCTCTAAATACTGATACATCACATTATACTCATAGCCCTGTGTGCTCACAGTTTTATAATTAAATATTTATTCCTGTGATCATTATGTCTTCCCTGGAAGTCTGTCCAGCTTCAAGCGGACAAGAACTGCCTCTGGTTTGGTAACGACTGTATCCCCAGCAACTGACAGGGTACCAGGCACTTGGAGACACTTGGTGAGTGCTTGCTGAATGTGCAAATGAATGAAAGCATGAACGACACAGCCCTGATCTTAAAAGACTTGCTTTATGGCCGGAAATAGTGAACAGAGCTGATGATGAAACACCATTGTTTTCTCTGTCTGTGAGCAAAGAAGGGGCACCAAACCAGTCTTGGTACAGTGAACCCCCTCTGTACTGAGAGAACGGCTAGAATCAAGATTTCACACAGACATGAATTTTAGTCCCTACAATCCCTATGGATGGAAATTTTGCTTTGGAAAGGTGACACTTAAGGTGAATCACTTCAAAGAGGATGACTGTTTCAACTCTTTCTCTTAAAGGGCTCCCAAGTCAGTTCAATGTCAACCACATGCACCTTCTCTCTGCAGGGCTTGGACATCTATGGACTGTGGAATTTTATTTGCTTCTACTGCAAAGGGTCAGTGCTCTCTTACTGAACAAAAGAAGAAGAAAGCAAGAGATCAGGTCCTGGTCAGAGCAGGCTTTAGAGCTGGAGAGCAAAAGGACAGGGGATGAGGAAGAAGGGAAATGGAAGCTACTGGAGAGGAAGAAGAGGAGGGAATAAAAGCAAAATCAGCTTTACTGTTATTTCCCATGGTTGAGAAGAAAAGCCTCACTGTGCTCTCATTTGCAAAGGAATCTGGGGCAGACAGATACCTCAAGATACTCATCATTTCCTTAAATCTTTAATTGGGCACTTCAAAAGATCACAAATAAGCTTTTTAAAAATATAAAGTTTAAGTTGAAAAGAATCCATAGAGACGAACAATATTGAATCTTCTGGTCTGAACCAATGGCCTTATTAAAAACAGAAGGGGGTGAGGGTACAAAGACACATTCCTGAGCCACTGGTTAAAGGAAGCATTCAGACTTTCCTCCCTCTGTTAATGGGCTAAAAATGCACAAGAAAAGCAGGGAGAGACAGAAGATTATGCTCTATTCAACTGTAACAGCAGGATGGAGATGTGCACTCTGAGTGGCAACGCCTTTCCAAATGCCTGTGAAAATAAAATCAGGGAAATTATTGTCCATGCTCTGAGCTCTGCCTCTGTGCTTGCATATTCCAGTCCTGTTAAGACATACGTTCTCTGTGAATCAGCTCACCAATCCTACTTTTAGGTGTTAGTTCATACCTAACACTGGATGTGCCCCCCAAGGCCTCAGCCCTCGATATCCTGCTCAGTGCTGCCCTGTTTGGTAGCTTGCCTTGCTCCTGATGCTGTCATGTTGGATTCTGCTCTGGTGTTCTCTCACTTGTGATTGCTTTTATGACATCCACCCTTTCTCCCTGCCCTTGAGTCCCACTCATTCTCCTGAGCAGGAGTATTCATTGTCCTCCTAGTGGATGGAGCTCTGTCCAGCCTCTGCAAGGCACAAGCAAAGGAAAGGAGCTCAATCCAGCAACTTGGAATTTCATCACTGTCTTCCTTGCTGTCCACTGGGTTTGCTAGTTCTGTCTTTTAACACCACCTTTGTTTTTCTGGGTTTTTTTTTTTGTTTGTGCTTCTCAATGTAACCAAGCCCACAAGGGATGTTTTAGAGTTCATCTCTCTACCCGGTGCCCTAGATCAGCTATGACAGAGGCTCTGGGTTATTCCTAGAAGGTTTTTTGAGGGGTTCAAAGTCTTAATCCTGAACGTTACACCCCAGAGCTGAGCAGTCATTGCTTTCTCAGAACCTTCTTGAATCTTTGCTGGGACTTCTACTCTTTTCTGAGGTCACCATGCTCTACATGGGCAGCCCATAAAGCCTGAGGTTGGGGTCTCATTACACCTACTCACAGTTTTCCTGGACATCCACTAAGCTTCTTCTGACCACCCCCTTCAAGCCTAGTGCCCCCATTGGGCGGCTTTCCAACATGCCTGATGCAACTTGTGTATCTTTCTGATTTCTGAGAGACTACCCTCTCTGATCAAAGTTGTGGCACTTCCTGGGTTTCTGATAGATACTTCTTGGCTCTATCCCAGCTCGGTTGATTACTGTGTACAGATTACTTTTATTCATTGCCTCCAGCTTGTTTCTCCAGTCTTGTTTTGCTATCTCTGTTGACTTGTTGTGCTGCAGTCTATCTATACAATTCAGCACAGCTGACACTTCTGGCCTGACCCTAGGAAATTAGTTGAAAGTAGTGAAAGAAAGTGTATGAGTCTTATTTGCTACTATCTTCTCCTTCCACCAGCTGGATGTTAATGGCTCCACAGCAATAAAGATGGTGGAACCAAAAGATGGAAGTTATCCTTATAGATAAAAGGGTGTTACCCATCAACAGAAACACATTCATTGAGCAAGAAATAATTGTTAGCTTGTTAAAGCATTGCAATCTTGGTGTTCATTTGTTACCATGTAGTGGTTGGGATTTATTTTTATTGAATTCTACAATTTACTGGCCACTTCCTAGGAACTTTTACACACTCTCTTTCATTGTCCAGCACACTTGGATGGCAGATTATATAACTAATTTACAGACAAGGAAACTGACACTTATATGAGCTTTTTATCTTGCCTAAAGTTAAAGCAGAACATGTAAGTACTTATCACTTTAAATAAAGAGAACATTCTCCCTTCATTCCTTACCCTTCTCCTAATAAGAGAACACCTGTTTCTTTATCCTTTTGTTGGTCATATGATACAGCTTATTATGCAATTCCAGAACTAACGATACATGGCAGACTACCAAAGTGATGAGTTGAAGAATCCTTCAAGTCATGTCTGGATTGAGTGATCCCTACCTGACTATATTAGTCAGGACTGGTGCCCAGAAGAGCCTCCCTTAAAAACCTAAGTTATTTGGACTTCCTCTCCAACGTTTTCTGGACCCTAAGAGGAGTAACATATCTGAGTGCTGAGAGTCTAGCAGTGTCCCTGTGCTGGGTTTCTCTACTTGATAGTGTTAAGGAAGTCACTGCTCAGGCCTGCCCAGAGCAGCAGACTTTCTTTTCTCTCCTTATCAGAAGGAATATTCTTTCTGTGAGGTAGCCTGCCTTTCTCCATTTTCTCTGCCTATGGTTACATAGGGTAATGAGATTCTGTTTAGTTGATTCAGCTGTTCCTCTTAAGGTTTTCCTGATATTGTCCTGATTTTAGCATTGAAAGTGCCTATTCTGAGAAATTCCTGGGTCCTTAGATACTGGGACAGCTGGTCACCCTAAATCAAGGTCCACTTACAAGAATGGTGGTGCACAGCATTGGCGTGTTCTCTTCTCCTATCATTTTCAGCTTTCCATGAATGTGGAAGGGAATTGGGTCAACAATGATCAAGATGATGATGATAATATTAAGAGCTAATATTCACCGAGAGCTTACAATTTTGCAGCAATTACTGTAAGGATTTTACACCTAGTATCTTATTCCATCTTTCCTAAAACACTAACATTAGTAATAGTGCCATCCCTATTTACCACATGAAGAAGCATAGGATTAAAGAAGTTAAAGATGTTGATCAAAGTCTCCAGCTGGTTAGGTAGTGGAGCAATCTAATGCCTGAGCCTACGTACTTACCAACTGGTATACGTTGATGCTCCTTCAACTGGTTACTCAAGGGTCTGATATCTCAGTTGGAGCCTGTGTGGAGTGGAAGTGGATCCTACATGACTTGATCTCAGGCTTTTCCTTGACTATGACCCAGGACTGAGTTTCCAGTGATATTCCACAGGGTTTTCAGAAGATATGGAAATAAGTTGCATTACATGACACTTTCAGTTTGTGGCCAGATCTGTATTATTTCATTATCTTTACTCTATTAGAGCTTACCAAAGATCTGATCATCTAATCAGTATTTATCTCTTTTTAAATAATTTTTCACATCTATGACTATGTAGAATCATGACAAGATTGTTTATTTTTTTTAAAAAAGAAGACAGGGCTTCCCTGGTGGCGCAGTGGTTGAGAGTCTGCCTGCCAATGCAGGGGACACGGGTTCGAGCCCTGGTCTGGGAAGATCCCACATGCCGCGGAGCAACTAAGCCTGTGAGCCACAACTACTGAGCCTGCCCGTCTGGAGCCTGAGCTCCGCAACAAGAGAGGCCGCGACAGTGAGAGGACCGCGCACCGCGATGAAGAGTGGTCCCCGCTCGCCGCAACTAGAGAAAGCCCTCACACAGAAACGAAGACCCAACACAGCAAAAAATAAATATAAATAAATAAATAAATTTATTTTTTAAAAAAAGAAGACAATTATTACCCTTTTAAAAATGAGAAAACTGAAACCTAAGAGGGAGAATTTTAGTGGATGAAAAAGGTCCCTAAGAAAGTATTTGGACTTAAATTATCTAGACTAATGGTACATTTTTGATACAAATAAACAATGATATCTAGAGATATTAAATGATATACCCACAACTAAGTCCACTTGAGTCCCATTTCCTTCCCCACTGGATCCCTTTGAGGTTCATCTTCATTAGCTTGTATTTCCAGGATCATAACAGAGTGATGGAATGTGACAATTCTTATGTTTTCATATATGTTGACATTGTTCAAAATTGGGTATAAAATAAATTGAAGAGATATCATCTCCAAGAACACCTCAGTGCATAAGGTTCTGGGAAATTAATCCAAGAAAGCCTTCGCCATTTTTGGTAGAATCCTTTGTAACAGATTGAATTGCAACAGATCAGTTGCTTGACTAAAGATGCCAGTTTACATTAAGCTGTCATGGTTTGCTCTATCCTCTACTTAGAAAGGAATAGAGCACATCATTCAACATTGGATCATCCACATGTGAGTCAAATAGGTGATGTAAATGCGTGTGTAGAATATCTGCTGAGGACCTCTTAGCTGTGCACTGGTTCTCTCATGCTTCTGCTCAGAAGATAGAGTGAAATAACTTCTTAAAGAAAAAAAAATTCTGATGAAAGCTATCTTATTTTTTAAACCCTGATGAAAATGTCACATGGTAGCTTTCTAGTCATATATTCCTATTGTGTGGGTGCCAATCTGGAGGGGAAGAAGAGCTTGTACTTGACATGGTGCACCTCTAACCCTCCTCTGCAGGAGAGAAGAAAATCATTATAACAAAAGGCATTAGAAAAGGCCTGTCAGTGTGACTTTCTGATGATAGAGTCCAGTAAAACTGAATGCATGGTTAGGAAAAATAAGATTCTTGTCAGTTATAGCCCTCGATACCAACATTGTCTTCTTTGTTATTAAGAACAACAATGTTTTTGTTATTATTGTCTTAACTTTGTTAAGAAATTAAACTATGTTTCTGTTGCAGAACCCTTTGTATTTTTGCCATTGATAGACTATCATCTTAAAAAAAAAAAAAAACTATTTGATGCCCATTGAAATTCAGTAACTGGCTCAAGTCACCTTTCTAGTCTGATTTTATTCTCTTATAAATCAGATACATACCCAGGCTTGGGCTCTCCTCCTCTCCATTGCCTCAGAGAATCTATGTAGGCAATACATCGTGCTCTTCCTTTTAGCTGACTTCCAAAGCAGGCTCTTAATTTTCACTGCAGTTTTTGCCCATGGTGTTCAGCTTGGTGTTTCAGTTGGCTCTTGCTTTCTAGTAGACCAGGAATCCAGTTCAGCTTTGCACTTCTTCTACAGCTGCCCCACTCAGTTCTATGTCAACTGAAAAATCCTAGGATACAAGTGTGCTTCAGAGCCCCAGAAACTTCTTTTCAAGCACTTCAATCTAAATCCTCATCAAGCTATATTTAATTGACCAGTTATTACATTCCAAGTGCCTACTACTTATTGAGCAATTTACTATGATCCACACACGACTGTGATTTACATATACTGACTCATGGTACACTCACACAATATCTACAGGAAAGATGTCATGATTATTCATATTTTCTGAAGATGATGGCCATGAGGTATAGCACAGGTAATTAACCTGCCCAAAGTCACACAGCTAGTAAGTGGCAGTACTGAAATTTGGACCTTGGTAATAAGTCTCAAGGCTCTATGTTCTTCATCATTGGACTATGCCACCCTTATATATATTATGATATTTTATTCTGATTTTTAAATATCTGTATGTGAGTTTCTATCCCAATTATAAAGTTGAAGACATGACAACTCAGAGAAATTGAACAAACTTCTCATAGCCACACATCCAGTAAATGACAGAATTGGGGTTTGAATCTGGGTCTTAGTAACACCAAATAACATGTATTTTCCATTAAAATCCAAATATATCACCTGTTGTGGTCCCATAACTTTGAAAATCATGTTTGGTATTGACTGGTCTCTGCCTTAATGGTATTTATCTTTCAAGTAAATGTTTAAAAGCACTTAGCTCTCACCCTAAGCCGGGTGCTGGATAGACAGAGAGATAGACAACTCCCAGTCTCTGACCTCTAAATATCAGAACTATCAAAAAAGAATATGGTTTACTGATGCACAATGTAGGAACCCCATTTTCTAAGGGCAGTTTTGTAGGATTCTGCAGTCAAGATTTACCAGAGAGCAAAGAAATGGAAGTTATGGCACCAAGCCTATAAAATGGGTTTACACATTTTCCTGTCCATTTATTGAATGTCTCAGAAAAAGTGGAGCTTTTAAAAATTTTTTGAAAGGTGCATCTTATGAATGTGGATTTCCTCAAGCCATTGTTGTGGCTTTAAACCCAATTTTTGATGTTTTGAGGACTTTCATGATTCCTGGACCAAGAGGCCCCTAAGACTACCAGTCTATCTCTCTGGGCTCCTGGCATGCTGCTAGTTTAGTCATGTCAAATGCTTTATAGTTGCCCAAGGGGCACACTGCTTCACATCCTGGTCTGTGATTCTCTTTTTCCTTCAGATGAGGTAGGCTTCTCTTTGCCTGTCTGTGAAAATCCAAGTCATTGATTAAAGACCAAGTCAATTTCCATTTCTTCAACAAGACTCCCGTGCTCCTTCATTGCAGTTAGTCACTCTACAAATTTTGGGCCTTGTGTTTCTTTCTATTATCATATTTATAATTGGTAATGAATTCATATATACATATCTGTCTCTCCTTCTAGGTTGTTAACCACCTAGAGCATGAGATGTACTATTATTTAGTGCATTATTTGGACTGGCTGTAAAGTCAGACTGGCTCTAAAGAATCTTTGAGCTTGGAAACCTCTTTAAGACTTTAAAATTGCCTGGGACTACAAATCTCTGGGCACAGTGAGGTCAGTTAGCCAGGTGAGAGCACCCACTAGTGTCCTGGAGCAAGAAATCAGGTCTTCTGGGATGGTAAGCCAGTCTGAAGCATGACAGACTGGTGATGTGATTCTGAGCTAAAGTCTTCAGAGAGAAGTGAGAAGCATAAGAGATAGAAACTGAAAATGGGCACCAACTATGAAGACACCTGTGGGCCCTTAATTAGGAGAGAAAACCAAGGGACTGGGCCAGATGGGAGCAAGTGTAGAAAAGAACTGGGTCAGTACTAAAATCCTGCTATTGAGGGAATAAGGCTCCTTTTTACCTGTTCAAAGGCCTTTGCAAAATCTATATTCATCAAAGTGTGATGGGTTTTGAATCTGTTATAATATTACTACAGCCGTTTCTCTATATGAAATGCAATATAACATGCCTTCAATGGTTAACTTTTCTGAATACTATAGCTGATGTCATAAGTGAATGACAGTAGAAAGTATTTTTGAGTATTTCAAAATATATATTTTCTAACTAGCAAATGGGATCACATAAATCCATCCCTGAAAAGAATAGCAAAGGTGAAAACAGTATTAGAAATCTTTAGGATTTGGAGAAAGATTTTTGCCTTCTGGGAATGTTAAAGGGCATTTTTAAATTTTATATATTGCAGTGTAAACCTGAAAGATCTTTGTTTACATTTTTAAAAGGGATTGTGCTAATTTTTTGTGAATGGAGAATGTATCAGAGGCACATGCTTGAATCACTTTAGTTTAGGGAACTATAAGAATTAATGCCAATCACACTCACTTTCTATAAATACAGGGGAAACTGACACTCAGGATGGACGAAAATCTTCCCATTTACCACCAAATTTATACACTCATTCATAGAATTGAGACAGGCTGGGACCTGGGACCTGGGGCCATTACTGCAGTGCTTTCACCTGGACAAATGTCTCCATGAGCAACAAAATACAAAGAAACTGTAAGGGACTAAAAATAACTGCGTGCATACACAGTTGGGGCAAATTCTGGACAACAAGATACAAAAAGCCCAAAAACCCATCTGCCACTTCTGAAGATCTGGGAGCAAAAACAAGGGGTTGGGAGCAAAAGCAGGGTATTGTGCATGCCCCCTGCACTCAACATCGCCAAAAGTGGGGGGGGGACACCTAAGCCACCCCTCCAGCCCGATCCCTGGACCCACCCCTACCCTCACCCCATATAAGGAACCAGCTGCCCCCCCCACACCCCACCAAGCAAACAAAGGAAACTGTTACTTGCTTTTGTTCCCCCCAGCTGCAGCAGGAGCCCCAATAAAGCCTTGCCTGAATTTCTTGTCTGGCTCCTTATCAATTTCTATTGATTAAGGAAGGCCAAGAACCCAGGTCAGTAACAGAATGAATCTGCAGTGGGCCTGCAAAGACATGTAATTCATGCTGCTTCTCTACAAGAAGAGGAAACCAAGGGCTATTGAGCTCATGTCATATAAACATGGACCTGGAATGAGAAGACCTAGGGCATAATTCCAACCCTGCAATTCACAATCTCTTGGATCATAGACAAGTTTTTTCGTATACTTGAACCTCAACTTCCTCCCTGTAAGAAGGGAAGTGTATATTAAACCTCAGACACCTTTTGTGAGAAGGAAATAAAATGACAAGAATGGGAACATCTCTGATATGGTCTTCAGCATATATAAGGGGCCTTTGTGTCTACTTCATCCCAGGATGCAAAAGCCTATTCCTTGAACCTCTCAGGAACCAGCCCATTTTGTCCGACTCTCCAAAAAGTCTTGTTCCCCTGCCCACTGAAAAGTCGTTCAATCACACCCATCACTTCTCATATTTACTCGTTCTGATTTCTAAACCTGCGGGCTCTCATTTTACACTCGATACCAATATTAATTTCCTGTAGCTGCCACAACAAATTACCTCAAATTTAGTGGCTGAACACAATGCACATTTATTCCCTCACAGTTCAGGAGGCCAGAAGTCAGGAATCAAGGTGTTGCCAGTGCTGCTCTCTCTACAGAGGTTTTGGAGAAGAATATGGCCCTGCAGTTCTTAATGTAATCTCATTGACTGCTACTTGAGGACCAAGTGTCAAAATTATCTAGAAGACTGCTTGAAATATAAGTTTGCATTCACTATTATGAAGGACAAACTTGCTTTGAGTATATTCTGTGCCTTAAGCAACTAGCTAATGATAGTAGAAAGTAAAAATGAGTGGCAAAACATTAAAATATGCATTGCTTATTTCACCTTTAGCTCAAATTTAAACCCTGCTGATGTTATTTGTTTTATAATACAGATAGTATAACTTGACAGTAGTACATGTTTGTTGGAGATGCTTGCATTTGTCTTTCTGATGAGATGTGCCATCAGAAAGATTCAGTGATCATTTGTCTGCCTTCTGTGACTGTAGCTGTGATTGTTTATTCTACCTTTATGTTCTCAATCCAACTTCAGCTCAATCCCTCTTAGGTTTGCAACTTTGATAATTTCACTTACTTTGACTGCATTTGTGTCTTTCCTTTTTGATCTGAAATAGTCTAAAGTTTTCCAGACTAACACCTCCAGGATAGGATCAAACCTGTTACCAGCATACACTCATAGACAGGATCCAAACACAGCAGAGTTGTAATAAGAATAAAGGATTTAAATATCAAATCACTTAGGTCAAATAGAGTTACCGTATGATCCAGCAATCCCATATATCTGGAGAAAAACATGGTTTGAAAGGATGCATACACCCCAATGTTCACTGTAACACTGTTTACAATAACAGCCAAGACATGGAAACAACCTAAATGTCCATCGACAGGTGAATGGATAAAGAAGATATGGTACATATATACAATGGAATATTACTTGAACATTAAAAAGAATGACATAATGCCATTTGCAGCAACATGGATGGACCTGGATATTGTCATACTAAGTGAAGTAAGTCAGACAGAGAAATACAAATATATGGTATCACTTATATGCGGAATCTAAAAAATTATACAATGAACTTATTTACAAAACAAAAACAGACTCACAGACACAGAAAACAATCTTATGGTTAAAGAAGGGGAAAGGCAGGAGGAGGGATAAATTATGAGTTTTGAACTAACATATGCATACTACCATATACAAAATATGTAACCAACAAGGACCTATTGTAAAAAAAAAAAAATCAGAAAAATGAAATCAAATTGATTTGAGAATAAAAAGGAAAAAAATGTAGAAGGAGGGTTTCCCTTTCCCTGAAAATAGAATATAAATTCCTTAATGATGTTTAATAGGGTTCCTGCCATAAAAAGTTTGAAAATTGCTGCATATCATGCATATTCACTTACTAAAGTGCTATTCTTATTGTAAAGAAACACCGAGCATGTGCCACTTGAATACAAAACCCATAGGACCCTACATAGCGTAGGATGTTGCAGATAATTAGGTAACCAAGAGATAAGAGACTTTATCATGTGTTGTTATGGTAATATTTTAATCATTCAGCTTAATGATCTATAGTCCCGAAGTTTTTTTCCAGGGTGAGTGTTTCATTGTTCAATGTAAATGATCTTTGTTTAGTTGAAACTGTGATTGCCCTTGTATCCAATTAGAAATCTATATTAGAAAGGGATTGCCACTCTTGATGATTTGTACCCAATCACTGCCCATTTGATGACATTGCAGATTCAACAAACTTTTCCCCAAGCTCCAGTTAACAGCACCCTGTGTGTTGGATCATGGAGAGGTGGGGCTGAGGCATGGAGAAGACAGAGTAGCTCCCCAGAGCTGATCTGACTAGGTGTTTGCACAGATTTGTCACCCTGTCAATCTAAATGTGGGCTCTGACTTCAGGGCTAAGTTATGACTTTGGATTTGGGCATAAGACATATCTGTTCGAGTCTTAGTTCAGTTTCTTACTATGTGACTTCCCTAATATATCTGAGTCTCAGTTTTATCATCTATAAAAATAGGACAAATTTTTACCAGTTCAATGATTGCATGAAATAACGAAACCCCCAGAAAAATGCCTATCCATGGCTTTCTTTCTTACTTTCATTTCCTTCTTATTAGATCTTCAAGTGTTAATGGTGAACACTTGTTTTAAGTATGATACTTATTTTATTTAAAACTATTTTCTCCCATATATGAATCCCCTCAGTTTGGGGCTTAACCTTCTAAACTTCCCTGCCCCTTTCATGTAACAGGTAATAAGACTCTCAAGGTTGCTTTGAGAACATTCTCATGTAATGGTATTTGAGGAATGATATTAATTAAAATAGCAACTATTTATTAAGACCTCACTATGTGCAAACATTGAGCTGCTATGTCTAATTATCCTATTTAATTTTAAAAGACTTGAAGACTGAAATCTAAAGAATTTAGAGTAATATTTGCATTGTTAAAATGTATGATATAATGAGTAACAATGTAAAATGTACAATGCTTACTCAGAAATAAAATATTGATGCAATAGAGAAAACAGATAAACAAAACTATTATCTTAGATTATTTTATTGCTACTTGTTGTGAAACCAGTTTGACTAGCTATTTCAATGCACATTGAGGTGCTTTTGTTGTAAAGTCAGTTAAAAATATTTGTATTGCAAATACTGGACTATTCAGAAAATCGTTTTTAGAATAAACACATTTTGAGAGCTCTGGATGCCTTTATAAGAGGTAAGTTGCAAATTGTATTGGTTGATAAAATAACCACTGAAATGCAAATTTTGATTTTTATTTTTGAATCAAGACTAGGGTGTCCTGAGCTTTAAAAAAAAAATGAGGACACTGAAAATGCTAGGAAGCAGAGGCATAATTGAAAGAATCAAACCTAGTAATTTCCCAAAATGTAGAATTTGGAGTACAGGAGATGGTAGAAGATACATCTATCCTGGCTTGTTTAAGCGTTTTGATAGGGATTTAGAATTTGACATATGATGGAGACTCAGGTACATTTGAAGTACCTTGAAAATGACTAATCAAGGAAAATGCCATTCCATGCTTTACTCCTATAATGGAATGAAAGAGTAGGAATTGTCCGGAGGCAGTGACTCTTCAATATACTAGTCCCAGTTATAAATTAACAGGAGCCTTTCTTGATTGCTAATTTAGAAAAATGGAAAACAAAAGATAAAGTCATTGAAAAGTAAAAACATTTATTGTTCACATCATCCTTTTCATGTATAAATAACATTTCTAGAAACTCAGAAATGAAAGTATTTGCAGATGGGTTCCAAGAATTATCACTGCTATTCTGAGCTGGGCAATTTCTCAAAGGGGCCAAGACAGAGTGGGTCAATCTCCACAGCACCCCTGTCCCAGATGTCGATTATAGGAAGTTCCTCTCACTGTGCTGCCAGGTTAGATGACCAACTTGTGTGTGCTTGTCCTTTCCCTGCTCACCTCACCACGTGGCACTCTCCCATTTGTACTTTCTCTTCTAGCCACAAGAGTCTTTGGAAAGATCCAAGAATTTGTCAGGCTCTTTCCTGACTCAGAGAGTTGCATATGCTCATATTTTTTTAATGATTTTTTTGAAGTATAGTTGATTTACAATGTTGTGTTAGTTTCAGGTATACAGCAAAGTGGTTCAGTTATATATATATATTCTTTTTCAGATTATTTTCCCATATATGTTATTACAGATTATTGAGTATAGTTCCCTGTGCTATACAGTAGGTCCTTGTTGATTATATATCTTATATATAGTAGTGTGTAAAACGCCATTTGCAGCAACATGAATGGACCTAGAGATTATCATACTAAGTGAAGTAAGTCAGACAGAAAAAGACAAATATCATATGACATCACTTATATGTGGAATCTAGAAAAATGATACAAGTGAACTTATATACAAAACAGAAACAAACTCACAGACGTAGAAAACAAACTTATGGTTACCAAAGTGGAAAGGTTGGGGAGAGGGACAAATTAGGAAATTTGGAAATAACATATGCATATGCTCTTAACTTTGTTTAAAAAAACACTGTCCTGCTAATCTTATGGTTGGAGCAATTATGTCATTTAAATCTTAGCTTACACGTAGATCTTCCCTTATTATTGCCAAATCAGTGCCTCAGTTATGCTTTGCTTGGCATTTATCTCAATGTGTAAGAATGAGTTTAACATATGTTTATCTGTTTCGACTGGGAGCGTTATGAGGTCAGGAACATTTCTGTCTCCCTCACCCATATAGTCACAGCCTGTGCCACAATATATGGCCTGTTGTTCAATATGTGGCAGGGTAAATAAATGATGGATACAAGAGGGAAACACACAGTCACTCCTTAATATAGATGGCAATTTTTGATTAACAGAATCACTTGGAAAATTCCTAGAAATGTGTAATTCCTGGAGCAGATTCTGAAAGATTCTGATTCAGGAGTTCAGGGCTCACCATTCAGTGTGATCCTAACTCAGTAACATGCCCATCTCCTGGGAGCTCACTGGAGAAACAAGATCTCAAACCCCACCTTAGATCTACTGAATTAGAGTCTGCATTATAACCAGATTCCTATGTGACTCCTATGCATACCAACATCTGAGAAACATTGGTCAAAGTTGTTTACTAAATAATCTCCAGGTGTTTCAACCAGCAGCCCTGTTTGAGGGCCACCCATCAAGAATATGACCAAATCAATGGAAGTAAAAACAAAAATCACCACTCGCTTCCCAACCCCGAGCAGAGCAGACATTACAATGTGCATTTATTCCTTTAACACAGCGTTTGTGGGACATAGACAAGATGGTAGAGGGAGTAGAAGGACCTTTAACTCACCTCCTCCCATGAGGACACCAAAATCACAACTAACTGCTGAACAACCATTGGTAAAAAAACACAGTATTCATATTAAGCACCTGCTCTAATTAGGCAACACTGCAGGCTCAGGGAATACAAAGCAAAATCAAACACATTTCCTCCTCTTGAGAGGATTTAGGTCTATACTTGGGAGATAGACTCACCAACAGTTGACAACACCTCACATAGGTATGGAAGCTTGACAAAAGCAAAGGAAATAATTTCTACTTGGAGCCTTATGAAAGCTCTTAGGTAAATGAACCTGGTGACACATCTTTATCCACAGGGAGGTGTTCATATATCAGGCAGAGTTGTGGGAGATCCAGGGCAGACTGGCAAGATTGAAAATCTTCAACCCAGATCTAGTGGGAGGCAGCTGTGACCCTGGAAAGACCCTGGGATCCTATGATGCAGGGCAGAGTTTTTCCTCTGCCAGGTACAGCCTCTGCCCTCAGGAAGCCCAAAGCCCGGTAAAGGAGACTAAGTGAAAGAACAATTAAATCATAGAATAACAGATGCACAGACTTGAAACACTTGGCTGTGTTCTAAAGGGTACCTAGATGTCAAGAAGGTGGAGGAAATGTTCATTGCAGCACTATTTACAATAGTCAGGTCATGGAAGCAACCTAAATGCCCATCAACAGATGAAAGGATAAAGAAGATGTGGTACATATATACAATGGAATATTACTCAGCCATAAAAAGGAACAAAATTGGGTCATTTGTACAGATGTGGGTGGACCTAGAGACTGTCATACAGAGTGAAGTAAGTCAGAAAGAGAAAAACAAATATCGTATATTAACACATATGTGGAATCTAGAAAAATGGTACAGATGAACCAGTTTGCAAGGCAGAAATAGAGACACAGATGGAGAGAACAAACGTATGGACACCAAGGGGGGAAAGTGGGGGGAAGGGGGTTGTGGTGGGATGAATTGGGAGATTGGGATTGACATGTATACATATTAAAAAAAAAATCATTATGGCAGGTTGGTAAAGGCTAACTAAATAACCTCATCAGGGGAAAATCTACAGCCTTCATTTGGATAAAAACAATCAATTGAAACACCTGCCCTGACAGCGAAATTAATTTTGCTTTTCCAAATGTGTGTTATGTGCAACCATACATCCAGGAGATGTTTCCCAAAGGAAGAGCCCTGGGGAAAACTAAGTGTGGGAAACGCTGTATGTTAAATGTATCTTATGGTCATTCACAACACATATTAGCATAGTAAAAGTTTGTAGTAAAGAAATGTTAAAAAAGAAAAAAAAAAAAGAAGGTGGAGGAAAAGGGAGAGATATTCTAGGCAGAGATTCCACCACACTTGAAGGCTTAGAGATGAGGTAAGGCTTCATTTTTTTTTTTTTTTTTTTTTTTTTTTTTAAGGAAAAGCAAGCACTTTTCAATGTTTCTAGTGTGTATGAGTTTCTAGTGAGGCAGATATAAATCTGCAAGGTAAGAAGGAGCCAGAATATGTAGGACCTTAAACGTCATGCAGAGAGCTTGGATTTTACTGTTTGTCAGTGGAAAACCTCCAAAGGATTTTAAGTAGGAAAGCCCCGTGATCATATTTGAATGTTCAGCCTTGTTAGGAAAGAATTGCAGAGGAGCAGGTAAGATGTAGAGATCGGATGGGAGGCGGTCTCAACTGTCCAGGTGGGAGACGGTGGGAATTGAATCCTGGAGATGAGTATAAGAAGGAAACAGATATTACTCAAAAAAGAATTCTCAAAGCCTTTAGACAGAGACTTTTTTCCCTTGTCTGATGTAATTCACAGGAAGCTGGTTGCTGAATTCCCCACCTTACGGAATAATTTATTAAAAGCACAAGTTAAAATGCAGTGGGAATGAGTATGGGGTAAACAGAACTGCCTATCAGCAGTCCAGATAAAAAAGGAAGAAGGGAGGGACTTCCCTGGTGGTGTAATGGTTAAGAATCCGCCTGCCAATGCAGGGGACACGGGTTCGATCCCGGTCCGGGAAGATCCCACATGCCGCGGAGCAAATAAGCCCCTGCACCACAACTATTGAGCCTGCGTTCCACAACTACTGAAGCCCACCCACCTAGAGCTCGTGCTCTGCAACAAGAGAAGCCACTGCAATGAGAAGCCTGCGCACCGCAAGGAAGAGTAGCCCCCGCTCACTGCAACTAGAGAAAGACGGCGAACAGCAACGAAGACCCAGTGCCGCCAAAAATAAATAAATTAATAAATTAATTAAAAAAAAAAAAGGAAGAGGGGAAAGTTAAGAGAAAATCTAATAAGGAGAGAGATTAAATAAACAAATGAAAAGCAGACCCAGGGACTCAAAATCAGTAGTGTAGCATTTAGTCTTAGGCAAACATCCCCAGATAGCTCAGTCCATCAACAGACATGGACAGACAAGAGAAAGAGATACTCCTGAGTACCACAAGTCTCTTCAGGAAAAGAGCAAAATATGTTCATGAAGGCGGGGGGCGGCGCTTATTTAATTTAAGCACATTTCCATTCAAAAGCATTCAAAAGAAAGCTTATTTGGGCACTTCTAGGTACACATGGAAAGCCCTACAGCTCTGCAGACCACTGAGCCCTGGCCCACTTCCCTTCCCTTTGACCTTGTCAACTGCAAAAACATGCAACGTGGGATCTGTGAGTTCAGCTTTATTTGGGGACTTACTGAGGACAATAGCCCAGGAGGCAGCCTCTCATATAGTGCTGACGAGCTGCCCCAAAGAGGTGTGGGGGGAGGTCAGTGTACGTATAATTTTGATGAAGGCGGTACGTGCAGTCAACACACATCTCGGTAGAACGTTGCTGCCAGTCACGAGGAGCAGATGTCACCATTCATGTGCTTTTCTAAGACTGAGAAGAGGCAAGAAATTGGGTTCATACGATATTCTCCTGAAAATATCTAACTATCTGAAGGCCTGTTCTGCCAGTTTTTCCCAGAGCACAGAGGGCCTCATTCCTGATCTCCACCCTGAACTGCTTTCGGGGTATGTTGAAGGACTGCAGCGGCTGGTGACTTCATCTCCTTGTAGAGCTGGGTGGCAAGCAACATCCTTTGGTCGGCGACCCTAATTCTGGTAAAGAACGTAGTATTTGGAAGTCAATTACACAGAGGGTTCCGCTCACCATCGTACGCTGAGGTAAAAGCAAAGCAAGTGCAGGTTGAGATTGTCAGCACAGAAGCAACATTACCCCAGTATAACCTGCTGTGATTTCTGATTACCGTCATCAGGAATGCCAGGGTGAACAAAGCAAAGAGGGCTGTTGAAAATACTGTGCCTCTGATAAAGGGAAATAGTCAAGTTGCAGCTTTTTGGCTTTAGGATTAGAAAATAAAGACTGGTTACATAGTTTTTGTGCTTTCTCACAAGCCTCAGTGGGTATTACTGCTGAGTTCATTTCCTAAATTAGTAGATTTCTAAAGCTCTGATAGAGAGGTGGTGATAATTTGGTAAAATGTGTACCCATAGTGGAAGGGAGACATATTGAGGAAAAGGAGAGCAAAATGCTACCAAAATATTTAAATTACAATTTAAAAATTTCTAAAGCTTAGGA
This sequence comes from Balaenoptera borealis, assembly GCF_965194805.1. Taxonomy (NCBI): domain Eukaryota; kingdom Metazoa; phylum Chordata; class Mammalia; order Artiodactyla; family Balaenopteridae; genus Balaenoptera; species Balaenoptera borealis. The sequence goes on along the minus strand of NC_138863.1, from coordinate 123,774,003 downwards.
ATTGTGATCTTTCTGGGAACGTATCTCTTTTTAAAACCCTAATTAAGAAAGCAAGGGTGTAGAGGTAAATTTCAAATCTAAGAGACTATAGTAAGCCCTCTGTATCCATGGGAATAGATCTCCAGTTGGTTGAGTCTGCAGATGTGGAACCCACGGATACAGAGAATCCTGTACTGCCCCGTTTCATATAAGGAATTTGAGCATCTACGGATTTTGGTATCTGCTTGGGTTGGGAGGGTGGGGAAGGGGTCTTGGAACCACTGCCAGAGGATACTGAGGGCCAACTATATTTAGAAGGTATATCTTCCCAAGAGGAAGTCTTGTGAAAATGTCGTCGGGTTACCAGAAAATTTGCAGCATTGCAATAATAGTTACACACACTCCAGCTAACCATTTTGAGCATTTACTGTGTGCTAGGCACTCTGCCTCTGTTAGCTAATTTTACCTTCCCTTAAAAGGAAAGAAACATTAACTTCCGCATTTTACTGATGAGAAAATGTTTGTGTTGAGGGTTAAATAAGACCACATAGCTAGTGAGTGGTGGATTGGTAGCCTAGCTCCAGGTTGCCTGCTGTGAACACTAACCTGGATTAGTTTGTTTCTCAAAATTAACTGCAAAATGTGACAAATGCTAGGGGAAGAAAAGCTCCTGAACTTGATGTTACAGTTTCTATATGAAGCTGGGAAGCACATCTAGTTAATCTGATCAAATCACTGCCGACAAACAACCATGATCAGATTCAGTCTTCTAAAGAAAATCACTCCCATATTGTTTTTGTCCGGTTCAGAATCCCTTAACAGCTGTTCCTTCTCTGAAGGAGGAAGCACGCACCGGTGAACCTGGCTTGTATTGCCTTCGTAGTCTGGTTACAATCTATCCAGATTCAATCATTTGTGATCCCCTTACGTTCATTATCTCTTCCTATACTCTCCCTCAAAATCTCTGCTCCAGCCACAGTGAATTACTACTCTCCCAAACGAACTTTGTTTGGGGGCTTGTCCACTGTCAGAATTGGGATTGTTCTTGTCGCAAAAACTACACATTTTTGTTTCCCCAAAACATCACAGTGGGCTGGAACAATGGTGGACACAATAATTCATAAGATTGTTCTAAAGATTGTCTGAGAAGGTGTGTTTAATTAACTGCCTAGCCAACAAGGGGTGGATGGTTATTCATAACAGTTAAATGATTTTGTCAACACAGACTGTGTATTGAAAATGACCAGAGAATTCAGACTAAACATCTTCCTGAGCCTAAAATGTTTGGTTTTGTTTTTCATGTTAATGACATTCAGCATCTAACCACCCTGTTGAGAGGACAATTATAATTCTGTTACCTTTTCCAGGCCAGAGCTGATGTTAGAATGTCTCTAACTCCATTTATTGAAACTCAACTGTCTATAATCCATTTATTGAAGACACAGCACTAAGAACTTCAAGTGTATCATCTCATTTAATATGCTCAAATATCATACCCTCTATATATTATTAATTCCACACTTTTACAGATAGAAAAAAACTAAAGTTGAAAAAGAATATGTAACTTTCCTCTTGCCATCACAATTAGTATGTAGCAAAGCTAGTATTCAAATAAAGGTTTTCTAACTCTAACATTGTGTTTTTCCAGTAAATCAGATTGTCTTTCTTTGCCACACGACTCATCCTTCATTATCTAAAGCATCTGTAAATTCCAGCTCACCCGTGTGGTAAACTAAGGATCTTTTGACAGATTTCTTATGATGATGTTTCACAGGCAAATTGGTTTAGGTTCTGGATTAAACAGGACAGTTCCTGGGGAGATTATTCTAGTCGCAGATTTAGCATCTCTAGTTTTTTTCCTATAAGCTTCCAAATATGAATTGCTGAATAGCCAAGCCCCAAAAGCAATGACTTGAGAATAATGTAATGTAGAGAACTAGGCAAATGCAAGTTTACAGTCCTGCTCTCTTTCCATATTTCTTTCTGGTTCAGGTCCTTCTGTCAACTCCATTCAATAAATATTTCTGGAGGGCACACCTTATGCCAAACTTCTAGAAACTCAGGTTACAAAGGTTAACAACACAGAATGTACTTTCTCTAGGAGCCAGTAGCATAGTGAGGTGCTTATTGCAGAGACCAACCTGTTACAAAATAGGATTGGGAACAATGATTCTGCAGATGCTTCTCTGCAGGGGATTGCCACAGTCAAACTAGTTTGGAGCATGCTACGTGCCATTAGCTCTTCCTTGATATTTGTAGTGTCAGTTAGCTTATTAGATATCCTGCAGTGAGGAAACTTGTTTTACTTTATTTAGGTCTGGTTTTACATAAAAGACCTATGACTACAGAAACTTTATTTTCCCCCTTGCAACACGTAGTAAAATTCTATGAAATTAGAGTCCCTTCAATGTATTTTTAGGAAATAGTAGCCTAAAATATTTTACCAGGCTCATAACCAATATCTCTATCTCTCTTCTCCCTCATCTAAACAGTCGTTTACACAATTGTCAAGATTGTCTTCCTCAAAGAGTGATCAGACTATGGAGGTTATGTTATTTGGTTTGAATATCAGATCAAGCACATACACACAACTCAGAGTCTACAGTTTTACAGTAAATTCTAACACATTGTCAGAGCCTTTTAGTTTAGTTGTTTTTTTTCTGTCAAAGCTGCTTCCCCAGCTTTATGTCCTACTGTTCCTTTAGTCACACAAGCTTAGTGAAATGCTACTACCCTCCTTTCTCACAAAGCCATCATAACACACGTATATCCTTAATGTCAGTCACTAGAATATTCCTTTTCTCTATCTCTGTCTCTATGTTTATTGCAACTTAAAGGGAGAAGAAAGTGATGTTCCAGAGTATGCTGGTGGCCTAACTTAATCTGAGGAGGTTTTTTGGAACAAATGAAATAAGATATTATTTTCTTTTTTTTGTTTTGTTTTTGTTTTTGTTTTTTTATACAACTTTTTTTTTTTTTTGGCTGTGTTGGGTCTTTGTTTCTGTGCGAGGGCTCTCTCTAGTTGTGGCAAGCGGGGGCCACTCTTCATCGCGGTGCGCGGGCCTCTCACTGTCGCAGCCTCTCTTGTTGCGGAGCACGGGCTCCAGACGCACAAGCTCAGTAATTATGGCTCACGGGCCCAGTTGCTCGGCGGCATGTGGGATCTTCCCACACCAGGGCTCGAACCCGTGCCCCTGCATTGGCAGGCAGATTCTCAACCATTGCGCCACCAGGGAAGCCCTTATTTTCTTAAAAGATGGCTAAATGAAGTTTTTACTGGGTGATTTAGTGAGACACAGGATTTTGCTTGAGTTGGTGTACATTATACTGCCAAAAAATAGATTGGAAATGTCAGTGGCTTGTTTTAATGTAAATTCTCCATGCGTTTGGTAAAACATATTGGCTTCCAAGTGACAGTGTATTTTTGACTTGATATATATCCTCAACTCATACTTAGTAGGGACTTATTGATTGTTTTCAGTAAATACTCTGTGAAATGTTTTCTCATTTAGCTGAAAATAAAGCTCAGCTTTCAGTAAGATTTTTTTTCACCTTTTCAAGTAGAAAAATTGGTTGATCATGGTGGCTATTCTCAAAGTTGATCTTAAACCATTAGTTTTAAGTCTGTAAAATCTGGAGACCTGAGTGGAAAAAAGCAAAAAAAAAAAAAACTTATTAAAAAAGCTAATAATGCTAATTTAGAAAAGAATGTACCATTTTTCCTACCATGTTAATATAAATAGAAATATGGTTAGTATTGCCCAACTATATAAAATTTGCAAATAAAAATGATGTAAAAAATTAGAAAATATGGATCAAAATTCATATTCATCAGGATTATTCTCTAATTAGTTTCCAATTTATAAAGAAATGTTTAAACAAGATTGTGGCTTAGTCCCAAGATGTGTTTGCATTGAGAGCTTTTGTTTCATTGTTTCTCCTCATGAAACTTGAACAAACTAGCTTTCATTCATGCTGTATCACTTGTTAAAATGCTATGTTCTCTACAATGAAATAAGGCTTAATATTTTTTTTCAAATTTATATAACTACAATTACTCTGTTTCTGACATTGTTATAGACAAAAAAATAAATCACCATATTTAAATAAGCATGTTGGAGATTGGTCCAGTGTTTATGACAAAAAAAGTGTTTTCTTACATGCCAGCATAACTCAAATTCATGTCCCAAGAAAATCACAATTATTAATTCAGGATACTTTTGTTATTACATCCAACTAGCTAAAACTATGTAACTTTGTGAATTTCAAGGATTTTCTCTATATCAATGTGTAATTACGTATAGTGGAGTGATGGATACTATGCTCTTCTTTCTGCTACTTTTCTGAGCTTTCCAAATTGTCATAAGTAAGATGACAAGTAGAGCCACTTTAAAAATGTTTTTAAAGAAACTAAGGCGTTGCTTCTTTTTTTTTTTAATTGAAGTATAATTGATTTAAAATGTTGTGTTAGGTTCAGGTGTACAGCACAGTGATTCAGTTTTACATATGTATATATCTGTTCTTTTTCAGATTCTTTTCCCTTGTAGGTTATTACAAAATATTGAGTAGAGTTCCCTGTGCTATACAGTAGGTACTTGTTGGTTGCCTATTTTATATAGAGAAAGTAGTATGTATATGTTAAACCCAAACTCCTAATTATCCCTCCCCCACCACTTAAGGCCTTACATTTTAATTAGGAGATATCTAGGAGATTCATCAGCATGGTTTGTCCACATACATATCATTTCTTTGTATATAACACATATCATTGCATGAGAAACAGATATTTTACCTGTGTAATACAGCATGTGTTTTCATAACTGTTATGGAGATGGAGTGCAGCATGTCAAATGTACTTGCAGGACGTAATAAGCAGGGAGCTAGAATTAGCATCTTTATTGTTTTAAAAAATAATTTTGTAGGGGTTATCTGCCAGGCTGCTTTCAGCTCTATTCCTGACTTTCGGCTATGCTGTTCTCTATCACAGAAACCACATTCCCCTGGAGGCCTTGCCAACTGGCTTCCCACAGGGTTCAGCTAATGGGCAGTGGAGGCAGGTGATCTGAAGGCTGCCTCCGTCTGTGTCTGAGTCCGTTCTGTAGAAGAGACTGCAGGTCCTCCACTATGGCTCCCAGGCCACGTGATGGCCACATTGTAGTCCAGTTTATGCCAGGTTTCATGAAGCTGTCTCCTCTCCTGGTACCTCCATTTTTAGCACCACTGATTCACTGTTTTGTTAAAGGTTAGGTCCCTCTCTTGTATCCATCTGGTATCCTGTGTTAAATTTCTTCTGTTTGAAGTATGTAGATGGGTTGCTATTTTCCTGACCCTGACATACACACCAATCATTTGTGCCACACTCCACAGCCACCCTAGAAATCCAGCCACCATTGCTTTCTTTTAAATTGGTGAATCCCTGGTATCCTGGGTATTTGTGTTGATTACTTTAAGGCTACTCTTCACTGGGCAGCCACAATGTACCAGGCATCGTAATGAATGTCTGCCAGCCTACCTGCCTCTCTAGCGTCATTATCAAGAGACAGTTGTCCCACGGGGCATGGGAGAGGGATGGAGTGGGAGTTTGGGATTAGCAGATGCAAACTATTATATAGAGAATGGATAAACAACAAGGTCCTACTGTAGAGCACAAGGAACTATATTCAATATCCTGTGATAAACCATAATGGAAAAGAATATGAAAAAGAATGTGTATATATAAATATATCTATGTATAACTGAATCACTTTGCTGTACAGCAGAAAGTAACACATTGTAAATCAACTATACTTCAATAATTAAAAAAAAGACAATTGTCCTTATTCTCTTCACTCCACTCATGCTGATTTTCTTCCAGATCATCAAATACACACATTTCTTTTTACCTCCATGCATTTACACATGCTGTTCACTGTGTGGAATGGATTCCCCACCCCCACCCTTGACTCCTGAAGCCTCACTTATCTCTTATGTCTTAAGGTAAACATTGCTTCTCTGTGAAGACTTCCCTGTTTCCCTGCTGTACCCTCTCATTCCACCATTTACTTTCTCCTGGTAAGACATATAAAAATAATTAATTTATGGCAGAATTTGTATCTTAATCTTTCACAATACCTGTTAAAATATAAGGTCAAGGAAGGCTGAGACCAAATCCATCTAATTTGAACCTGTGTCCCTACTAGCTGTCAAGACTCTGATGCATGCAAAATTGGTACTTGATAATATTTGTTGAATAAATTATTTCATTTAGTCTTCTCAACATTCTTTTAAGATGGGTATTAGTCTTCCTACACACACACACACACACACACACACACACACATATATTTAAATACATTTTACAGTGTTTGAGTAGGCTGCTACACAGCATGAACTGTTTTAAACACAGAAGATAAAGCAATGATCAAACAGACAAGTATCCTTCCACCATAATACTTACATTCCAGTCGGGAATATATACAATAAGCAAGTGAAATACAGAGCATGTCAGATGATGATAAGTAATATTGAAAATAAATCAGCAAATCAGGCTAGACAATGCCACATAAGGACAAATTGCTATTTTGAATAGGAAGTTTGGGAAGACCTGCTTGATACTGGGACATGTGAGCCAAAAATTAAGGGAGATGAGACAGTAAAACAAATGGATAGAAGAAGGAAAAGAGTTACAGAAAGAGGAAATATCACTCATTTTAGAAACAAAAAAAATATTTTCAAAGAAGTGAAGTAAATATTCTGAGGTATGCTCACAAAGTGCCGTACTGACAGTGGGTTGTGGTGAAGGAAAGTACAGCGTTTATTGTAGAGCACTAAGCAAGGAGAATGGACAAACCATATTCAAAAGACCTAACCTCCCTCACGGCTTTCAGGGAAGGATTTTTAAAGGCAAGGTACATCTGAAATTAACACAACATTGTTAAGCAACTATATGCCAATATAAAATTAAAATAAAATAAAGGCAAGGTAAGGGAGAGGGTCGAGGGGTGTGTGATCATCTTGTGGATATCTTTCTGATTGGCTAGTGGTGAGGTAACAGGCTGGTACTTCAGGAGTCAACATCATCAACCTTTTGATTCCAACTAGTCTCGGGTCTATGTGCTGGTGGTCAGCATGTATTTAACTTCCTCCACCTGGTGGGGGTTTTAGTGTCTGCAAAACAGCTCAAGGATATAATTCAGGATATTATATATAGCCCTTGAGGAGGAACTAAAGGCCCTTGACTTTGTTTTATGGCTAAACTATTATTATTTTGTCTTGCTTGATTGTTTTCCTTTGTTTCTGCATTTTCTCACTTCTCTGCTCTTTGGAACTCAGGGAAGGCCTAGGAAGCTAAAGATTTCATACAAACAAGAGGTAGGGGACTTGGGGAGTGTCTGTACCTGGGAAGGCCCTGCAGGGTCCTGCTCAGTTTCAGTTATAGGGAGTCTCTATTTGTAACCAGTTGAGTGTGACTCCAGGCCAGTGCTCTATTTAACCCCATTATAATTTCAAATTCTGGCATCTGGGACATAAAACCATTACAAAATGTTCACCAAAGTTATATCAACTTGAGACACTTGGCCATAGATGTATTCCTACTCACCATGCCTGCCATATCTCACAAGAGAAGGAGCAGGTGTACACAGCATTAAGGATAGAATTCAGCTTCTGATTTTAGGCCATTTCAGCTAAAAAAGTTACTTTGTAGGTGTTTGTTAGTAGTGGGGTTAAGACACCAGTGATGATAAAGTAAACTGCTCAAGAAAGCCGGTGAATTCTGTACTGTTTCAGAGCTGTGGTCAGACTCTCACCATTGATCATGAAGGGGGCACAGAGTGTGTAGTGTTGGATCTACAAATGTCTACAATGCTGTGCAAAGAACTTAGACTCTTATGTCACCTTCATACACAGAGGCATTATTAGACCATCAAAATAATGTGTTTGAAGCCTTGACTAGTGAAAAGCTTGTGTTTAGTTCTCTGTCTTTTAAGTTAACTGTGGCATTTCTTAAAATCCTTTTGATGTCTTACGAACCACTAATGAAGACAGATAAATACAAGGGTCCCTGTAGGCACAACTGTGATGGTTTACATCAGATTGCCTAGCTGTAGAGTTCCTTTATTCAGGAATGCCTTAGTACCACTTTTGGGCATGTGCTTTCCTCTGATGTCCTCGGGTCCCAAGATTAAAAGGAAATATCCAACTTAATTATAATGATGAGGTTGTGGGTGGGATGGAGAATTGGAATTGGTCGGGCTTGAATTTTTGATTCTAGCTCCAGCATGGACTAATTATCAATGCTTTATCCCTCTGGGCTCCACCTGTAAAATGCAGACACTTGTATCATTTAAATTTGAAGGTTATTTGAAGGACCATATTGATGATCCATATTAAATACGTTAATTCTATGGACATGTATTAGATCTACGGCAAAGGGCGACTCTGATGTGTATCTTTACTGATGATAATTGACATTATTCAGGACAAGCAGCTTAGTGTGGAGAGAATCACAAGGTACTGGAGCTGAGAGAGCTAAATTATGTCTTCACTATTCCAAGAAATAGCACTGTGCTTAGGGCGCCATAGTGTAACCTACTAGACTTATTTATTTTGCCACTGGTAATTAGGAGGTTAGAGCAGAAGATTCCAAATTCCCTTTCAGATAAAAAACAACCAAACAAAAATCCCATGGTTCTCTAATTTATATCCTCTATGCATTTGTATATTGTGACATACCAACATTTACAGGAAAATGCTGTCTGAAGCTCTTGAGAAATTCTAACATTTCACTCCAACACACAGTGAAATCAACTTTCATTAAAAAGCACGTTCCATCTGGGAAAGAGCCAATTTCCAATCCCAAATCTATCATTTCCAATCCCAAATCTATAATATTATCCAGATCCAGGCTTTAAAAAAAGGTAATACTTCGTCAGATAACCCAGATTGCTTTTCCCTCTGATTTTGATAAAGCAAAAATAAATTTTTTATTAAATATTAAAACCCATGAACTAAGAGCAATCTCCTTTCAGAACTAAGATTAAAAATCTAATGGGGCTTTGTCTTCCAAGTTTTCACTCAAAATTTCTATCAAACTTTTAAAAAGCCTGTCTGTATTAATGAGGTTGGAAACTTCAGACGCTTTAACATCTATTTGCTGGAGAATAAATAACACTTTACCTGGGAGTTTGGTTTTTTCCTGTGTCACTGTTATACAGGTCATTTGACAGACCTATAGATACATTCGTGTATTTCAATTATTCTCTGTTCTTACAAACACTTTACTGCCTCCTCTGATTCACTATCTCCCATAGTTATATCTTTTAAAGAAAAGAGAAAAAAAACTATATAACATGATTTTCACTTTTTCAAGAATCCTATAAAAATATAAACTTCAGATATGTGAACTCTCCCTTCGGAATTTCTATTCTTCTATCTGGCAGACTACATGTCTTGTTTTATAAATTGAAGCAACTATACACTCCAAGCATTTATATTTGTACTTCTTCACTTTTGTACTCTAGTTTAGCTTATGTTCTGGAAAATGGGTATTCTTTATCTTTCTTTGCTTCTCAGTAGCATTAATAATGGAGATGTAAATGTGGTAATGAAACTTCAATGTGATTTATGACTTATATCACAGACAAAAAGTTAATGTGTCTAAGATACAAAAGTAATATTTAAAAAGAGAGAAGAATATGGTAAAAATGTCAACACTCCAATAGAAAATGGGTTAGAGATATGAGCATATATTTTATAGAAAAAGAAAGGTCGGCGTGCTTAATCATATAAAAGGATTTTCAAAGAAACGATTTTCAAACTGGGTAATAATGAGATAAATAAAAATTTTAAATACAGTGATATATAATTTCTTATCCAACACATTGGCAAAGTCTAAAAGTTGACCACATGCTTTGGTGTTGAGACATGGGGAAATAGTGCCAGTGGAAATGCAAAATGATCCAATGCATATAGTGGGGAATGCAGCATTGTTAGAAGATTTACCTGTGCATTAACCCTCTGATCCAACTAATTCCTACTTTAAGAATATATTGCAAGGCAGCCATGCATCATATCTTCACCTGGAAGGGATGTCCCTGCTCAGGACATCTGCATCAGAGCCCCAAACTCCACCCCCACCAAAGATCCCACTTGCACAATGGCAGTCCCCAGTCAATGGGGGAAGGTGGTGGTCTGTCCAGTGAATCTGATGAAAAAAAAAAAGAGAGAATATATTGCAAGGCATATGTGCAAGGCATGTATGCACAGAAAACTTATTTTTTTACAGCAGAAGAAAGAGTTATTCCAAAAGCCCATTATAAGGGAAAGGTTGAATAAACTCTGGTAGATCTATAAAAATGAGAATAGGCAGCTATATAAAGGAATGAGAAATACCTCTATACGATCCCATGGAGTGATGTCCTAAATATAAGGGGGAGAAGGAGGAAAACAATGTGGAGAAAATTGAATAGTTTACTATAAGTAAATATAATCATTTACTAATTGATTGTTAAGAAAATGTGTGTAGTGTCTTATATATGTAGATACAAACACACATACCAAACATGGTTACATTTATGAGAAAAACAATGAAAGCATAAACCATAAAATTAAACAGAAGGTTAATTTTGTAGGGAAGAAAGGGAAAAGGGTGGAGGTGACAGGAATAGAAGCTAGAGTTCTCTGAATATGTGATGTTTTCTAGATTTGATTTTGTAAGTAGGCGATTATTTTATATAAGTATAAATAATATAATATCCAAAACAAAGCAAAATGAAACAAACCCATCTAAACTTGTTTCAAGTTGGTGACATAATTGAATCAAGAAGAATTATTTCAAAGTATATAAAACACAATAATTTTACTGTTATCCCAGTGGATTATACCATAAGGGAAATGTAAACTCCAAAACAAAATAAAACAAAACATTAACTAGTTTAGTAGACATATTGTCAAAAGCAATGGTGGTATAATTATCCTGAGAGTGTTGAGTATGTATTGTGAGATAAAGTAATGAGTAATATTCTTGTCATTGAGGATCAGGACAAAGTAGGTATGAGGTAAGGTCACTGAGGCTCAGTAAAGAACACGCAGTTTTGAGCTTGAATTGGGAGTACCAGTATCGACTTGTGATGTTTTATCTAATAAACACCAACTAACTGACAAAATTAGAATACTTGATTTGCAACTCCTAATTAAGTAGTGTACCATCCACAGCTGCCAACATCACCACAATGACAATTAACTAAATTTTGCATATTTCCTAATGGAAATATACCACCCATGTGTAAAAAATTTTTACCAAAAGCTCTATTAGGCCTATAGGATGCAAAAACCAATTTACAGGAAATTTGGGGAAGTGAGAGCACATTACATGAGATCAGAGAGATGACTATGAAAATTTCACATGACAAATGTTTGATTTCTTCAATAAAAATTGCAAGGGAAAGGAAAAAGAGATAGAAAATAAATCAATAATTCAAACAGAACTTGAGACATATCAACCAATTGCCATGTGTTTGAAATCCAAATTTAAACAAGCAAACTTTAAAAAAAAATGACAGGGAAATTTGAACACCTAAATCACTGATGATATTAAAAGTCACTGCTAATTTACTTATAGGTTTGAACCTAGTAATGTGGCTATTTTAGAAGAAAAAAAATGCCTTCTCTTTTAGAATACATGCTGATATGTGTACAGATGACATGGTGTTATATGCGATTTTCCTCAAAATAACCGAAGTTGTGATGAGTGGGTGATGGTATAGGTGAAACAAAACTGGCCATGACTTGATATTTTTTATGAGTATTTAGGAGTTTATTACAGTTTTCATTCTATTTCTTGTGTTTAAATATTCCATAATATAAAACAGAAAAAATAACCATTGTATCATTTTTTAGCACTTTGAGCTATCTCAAATATGGATGAAATAATTAACTTGTAAGGTGTTATGAAGAAAACTCAAATAATGATCCCCAGACTGAAAACATTTCCTAACCAGCTGGCCATGTACTATCTACATTATTTTTCTTATATGTTTATGGCTTTTTTTTCTAGGAGTCCATTGCTAAAGTAAAAATTCTCCCCCCCCCCAAAAAAAATAATCATTCCAACTTTGTGAGAATTCTACCATTAGAGTTTGCCAGTTCTAACAGCTAACTAGGAAATAAACAGATAAAAGCAGAACATTTTGATATGAGAATGGATTTAAAAACATTGTTGTAACAGCTCAGTTACAGAGAACAGATTTTATTCTAGCTAGTTTAAGTTGGAAGGGATTTATTACAGGATGTGGCATTGCTTACAGAGGGTTAGGAGTGTTAAAAATACATTCTAGGTTGAGCTTCTAAGCATTACCCCCAAAACCCCTCCACAGACCTGAGCTTCCAAGGTTGCTGCTGTATATTCTATGATAAGAAAACTTATGCAGTCAGGATATCACCAATTTGGGATGTTGCTCCAATTAAGAAACTAGCTTCAGGACCATGAGCCACACCTGTTATAATGTGCATCAGAAACAAACAAACAAACAAAGATGCAAGTACAGCTGATTGGCCCAACCTAAATTAAATCTGGAACTCTAGCTAATAAAAAAAGTCTTCCATTTACAGCAACATGGACGCAACTAGAGATTATCACACTAAGTGAAGTAAGTCAGAAAGAGGAAGACAAATACCATATGATATCACTTATATGTGGAATCTAAAATATGACACAAATGAGCCTATCTATAAAACAGAAACAGACTCACAGACATAGAGAACAGATTTGTGGTTGCCAAGCGCAAGGGGTTGGGGGAAGGATGGACCAGGAGTACAGGGTTAGCAGAGATAAGCTTTTATATAGAGAATGGATAAACGACAAGATCCTACTGTACAGCACAGGGAACTGTATTCGGTATCCTGTGATAAACCATAATGGAAAAGAAGATTAAAAAATGTATATAGGGAATTCTTTGGCGGTCCAGTGGTTAGGACTCGGCATTTTGACTGCCGAGGGCCTGGGTTCAGTCCCTGGTCGGGGAACTTAAATCCTGCATGTGGCAAAAAAAAAAAAAAAAAAAATTAATGTATACGTAAAACTGAATCACTTTGCTGTACAGCAGTAATTAACACAACATTGTAAATCAACTATACTTCAATTTAAGAAAAGTCTTCAAAATATAATTTTAGCTTCTCAGCCATTTTAATCCTAGAATCATACTAGGCAGAGGATAGAATCGAAGGAAAACACCAATCAACCACATCACAAGAACCACCACATTTTCTTTTCATATTTCATAAGTTAGTACGCTCTGCATCTTTCTCCTTGTCCCCCTTACCTCTGTCAAGTATAAACCTGAATCCCTTCTGACCACATGGCACTTGCATCGCATAAAATATGCTTTTTTTCTTATTCCAACTACTTGTACAAAATATGCAGAAGGTCAGTGTTTTTCCTGTTCCATTTAGTTGAGAAGTTACAACATAAACACCAAAATCAGCAAGACATTGTTTCCCAGGCCTCACTTAAGGAATGCATCCTCATGTCTACCTGAATAGGAAACTAGCCCAGTGTGCACCTGCACCCACTTCTCAGGTACACTATTCTTTCACCGTGAAGGTTGTCTTGGAAGTGATGTTGCAGAGTAGTTCAAAGTTTAACACAGGAATTTTTACATCTGTAATTCTGAAACTGTGTCATCTTATAGTTCATTTATTTGTTTACTGTAGGCGTTCATCCTTCTCCAGTTCAGATTCTGTATTTAGTCCCTTTCTTCATCCTCACTGCCAAGCCAGCATTAAGGAGGAGACACCTAATTACAGAGTGAATGCTCAACACCGTGGGGTCGCCTGAAGAGAGCAGGAGCTCCCGGAATCCCAGCTAGAGACTTCCGGGATCAGAGCTTCAGGAAGTGAGAAAAAAAGAGCCCTGGCAGGACCCAGATGAAGAAATCACACTCCAGGCAATGTGGCTGGGAACCAACCCTGTTTAGCTGCAGAGAAGCTTTTCCTAAATAGAAAAAATAAAGCCAGCTACTTGCTTGTTGAACAAAAAGAACAGAACACATATCACATAGTAATCAAGTCCTGGTTTCAAATAATTCACCACTGTCAGGAGTAGATAATGGCATCTAATTAAGACATTAATTAAAACTCATAATACTTAATTAGAAAATGTAAAAGTACTATTAGACTTTTTTTCCTTTTAAATTAGCTGAAGCAGCTGATTAGCAGGTTTTCTTAATGTAATTTTTTCATTAAATGGAACACCATATGGGTAAAAATTAGACCTGTAAATAACAGTGTTACAATCAATCATTATTAAAAGTTTGGAGCAGCTGCTAGAGAGATGGTGTGAGGGTCCTGGCCCCAACACCCTGGTACCAGGCCAACTATAAATGTAATTGCTTTCTGCTTACTCCCAAATCCCACTGTAGTTTCAATTGGACAAGCTCCATTCTTCAACATTTTTCCTGAACTTTCTAGGAGTTCTTATGCCCTTTGAGTGTGTCAGAACTCAAGTTCTAAAAGGAAGAACCCAAGGGAACGACTTAAATTGGTGTGGAGGGAAGATAGGTTAAGACAGGAAATATTGTAGTTGGCACTGAGGAAGTTAGCGAGCCCCTTTCGAGGCTGCCCTAGAAGACAAGCTATGTTCTCATTTGGTGGAGGTACTGTGGGACCAGTGCAACCTGCAGTAGCTTCTCACATCTATGTCATATCATTCCTGGACACTATGCTTTATATGTATTACATCAGATCACGTTATAAAAATGCATTTTTTTTTTTGCTTATTTCCATCTCACTGGTCAAATGAAACCTTCCCAAGAGCAGACATTAATCTGTTGGACTGTAGTGATCTTATATCCACAATACCCATGCAAGATTGAGTACAAAGTAGGTGTTTAATAAATATTGATTAAAAAATGAATGAATGAATGAGACTACTGAGTTTTGTGTATTGTGTGCATGACCGCACGTGTGTGTGTGCGTGCGTGCGTGTGTGTGTACTGCTTTTAGTATTATAAATGTTTGGCAGTCAGGTACTGTGTTTGTCATTTCTCATAGAATCAGAACCTCTTGCATGCTGGTCAATGGTCACACATTCATATAAGCCTGGATGTAAACTCCACCATCACAGAGAAGTCTAAATAAATGCTCTTAGCTGAGACTCATAAAAAGATGGCTAGGCTCAGCCATTCAATCTATACCCCATTAGTTCCTACAAACACCCTACAAATGAAGACCGGTAATCTTAAGCATTGACATGGAAGGGAAAACACAAAGATGGTCAGAGTCAACCTCCAGGATAGGAGACCAGAGATAAGGATGAGGCATTAAAGGAAATAAAGTTTCATGGATATAAATTCTACACAGCCTACTTGGTTAGGGTTTATTTATACTTGGGGTGCTGGGGTAAAGAGTGAAGACATAAACAATGTCTAAAAAAGATGGCCAGGTCCAGGAAATGAAGTACCTTGAAAGTATGCTAAGAGGTACGCAGCTCGTTTTACTTGACCTCAACATCAATCCTCGATGGATTCTCTTTTAAAAATTGACCTGTGAAATTTGTCTTTAGAAGTCTCACTGAGAAATCCTTATAGAGAATGTACTACAGGGGAAAAACCAGAGGGTAGAAAGACTACTTTGTATGGTAAACATTTCTTCCATTTCTGAATTTGTCATATCTTCTCAAGTGTCTATTTTAATTAAATGAGGAGGACTATACCTCTTGTCCTTTTAGCATTTTTCTTTATGGTTTCTGTATTCTAAGCAGAAGTTTTTAAGCCCATTGAGGCCTTGTAAATAGAAAGTATGAACTGAGGATGGAGGAAAGAACCTGAATCTATCAAAATCAGTGAGTTCCCTGATAGTTGCTGTGAGAAGGGATGTCTGCCTTCCCAAGCCTTGGTATATGCTGAATAAAAGCACTAATGTCTTCACAAAAGAGAAGATAAAAAAGCATTACCTAAAATTCCTGGGCAGCTATAAAGGAAATAAATGACTCTATTACTTTGAAATGTAAGCAAACATCGATACTAAAGTCCTGGGGAACACAGGAAGCCATCCACTATTAATAAGTGGGAGTTCTATGACCTCACCTCATATGGTATATAAAGGATACATATTTTTTCTGGGAAAGGCCATTTGAATGCTTGTGTTTGGAGTGGGATCACAGGGGTGTGGCTGTGTGGTCCATCCTTTTCCTATGTCCACGGGACTTGGGGACCAAGGCAGAATTGAGCATTTGTCCTTGGCCAGATGAAAAGCTTTTGCGAGACCCCATTACCCCCTGTTTGTTTGTTTGAGCCCAGAGATGAAGATCCCTGAGGCTACCATACATGGTAGATATGGATTGGTGCAGGTAGCTTGGGGTGGATGGAGTGGGGGAAGGGCGTTAAGCTCATTCAGGTGGGAGGAGAGCGGGCTTAGAGCTTTCATCTTATTTTCTTTCCTTCTGTTCCCTCCTATGTGATTGGCTAGTGAGAAAGACCTGGGATGTCCTGCTTCTGGACCCTAGAATAGACTCAAAAGAAAGGAGGCCTGGAGTTCGCAGGAGAGATAAAGTGAGAGAAGGGAAGTGCCCAGAGAAGGGCTCTAGGCTCCCTGTGGACAAGTGTGCCTGCCTTGTTCTGGCATTGTGATGGAGAACAAGATGAGGCAACTGACCTCGGAGAAAAGGAGCAAGAAAATGTATCCTAGATAGCAAAAAATCAAATCTCATTTTCTTACGTCAGACTTAATTGACCTTGGTAACCTTTAATAACCTCTCTGACTCAATTTCTTCATGTATAAAATGCAAAAAATCAAAAAAACCCTACATAGTATTCCATTCACAGGAATTTGTGAGCATAAAATAATCTGACATATGTAAGTACTGAAAAAATGTTAACTGTTTCTCATTATTATTTCATTACTACTCATGTTTAGTATTATTATTTATTGAGAATAATAAAAGGGATCTACAGGATTCTCATGAAGACAAAAAATATTGATCAGATGATATCACTCATAAGTGGAATCTAATTAAAAAATGATATAAATGAACTTATTCATGAAACAAAGACAGACTTACAGATTTTGAAAACAAACTTATGGTACCAAAGGAGAAATTTGGGGTGGGGAGGGATAAATTAGGAGTTTGGGATTAACATATACACACTACTATATATGAAAGAGGTAAACAACAAGGACCTACTGTATAGCACAGGGAACTCTACTCAGTATTCTGTAATAACGTATATGAGAAAAAATCTGAAAAAGAATGAATATATGTATATGTATAACTGAATCACTTTGCTTTACACCTGAAACTAACACAACATTGTAACTTGACAATACTCCAGTAAAATTAGAAAAAAAAAAAAAGTTGATCAGAAAGGAAACTCTGTAAGGATTGTGTGCTCCAATCACCAAAAGAAACATTAGCCAGAAAATTCTGTTCAAGTATTTATCTAAACACACACATGTGCACACACCCTCATGTATCCATTGGAATTTGCATCAATAACTGGTGGAGGTTTTAGGATTTGGGATTGGACTTCTAGCCACACTCTATTCCAAGGTCCACTCAGCATTTAGCACAAAAATGGGATGCAGACCGGGATCTCAAAAACCCTATTGTGTGAGAGAGAGAGCATCCGCCCTGCAAGTCAGGAAGAACCTTTGAATCATTGCAATATCCTGGCAGTACGCTTGGCTGGATTTGGCCTTTATAACATGCTACCACCTCTTTAGGGACCATGGCATGATGGCCGTTCTCATTTTCTTTTCTAGCGGTCTTTCTATTCCCCTGAAGCTAGAAGCTACCCAGGTTAGGTGCCCATATGATTTCCTAAATTAAGCCAATAAGCCATAATCTGACAGCACCTGAATTTTAATTCAATGGCTCTCATTTAGGTGAAAAATCTTGGTGGACTTCTTAGAAGGCTGATGAGTTACCACCGCTGAGACAGGCAGACAACAGACTGCCTGCCTGCCAGAAGTGCAGAAACATCTGGATTCTACCCACGTGGACCCCAAACCTGAGAGTTTCTGGTGACTGTCTCTCCTTCCCCATCAGGACACTGGCTGAGATCCCCTGGATGAAGTGCTGTTTGCTTTTGCTCTTTGACTAGATAGAACCCAGTGGCTGCAGGAAGAAACTCACTCCCTCTTCTATATCCTCAGCCTGCACAGGCGGTCTGCTGTCTAGGACCTTGAGCCCTTTTCTCCTCTCCTTGACTTCACTGACCTTGCTCCTCCCCTGAGTTTAGGGAGAACAGAGACACTTTGCTTCTCTGTGGAAATGCTCACTTATTATGGAATAAAGAAGTTAGTTTTAGCTGAACTCTAGCTACAGAGTCACACTACAGAGTAGGTAAATGTATCTAGGGCCCTGGTAGGAACTAGACAGTTATCCTTTCAACTACTAACTACCAGTTGCTGGTATTAAGGTTTGGTAGTGGCAAGGGAAGGTTATGGGCACAAGTCCTGCCTATGACCTTGAACTTGAGACCTGGGCTCCAGCCCACATCTCCTGGAGTCGTAAAACAATCAGCAAGATGGTACTTATTTTCTTAGTCTGCTATTTTGTCTTCATGAATCTCCCAGGATAGCGGGGTGATAAGTAGGGTATTATCCAGGCCTTCTTGCTTCCCTCCCTTTGATACCAAATGATGCCATTAAAATCTCATCTCTACTTTTGACAGCTTTAGGGAATTACCTGTTGTGTCTGTGTGTCATATCAGCTCCACTCCTGGGTCTTATCTTTACCCCATATACAGATGTAACAGAGCATCTGTTCAGGCTGACAAGTTTGTCAAGGTCAAGAGGTCGGGAAAGGCATGGTATATACCATTGGGGGGAAAAAATTTAGTTTGCAAGAAGTCACAGGTACCTACAAAGGAGCAAGAGAAAAGGCAAGAAAAATCAGATAAACTGAGTGTTACTAAATATCAGATGTTAAACAGATACTTTCAAATAGATTTCATTCTGAGGACAAATCTAGAGTGTAGGCATTGTTATCTTCTTTTAAAAAATGTTTCAATTTTGATTTAATTGTAGATTGGCATGAGTTTGCAAGATATAATCACAGAGATATCACACATATCCTTCACCCAATTTCCCCCAAGAGTAGCAATTTGCAAATCTGTACTACACTACAGGGCCAGGATATGAACATAGATGCAATTCAAATACATAAAATAATCCATCACCACAAGGATCTCATGTGTTGTCCCTTTATAGCCACACCCACTCCCCTCTTATACAGACTCCCTCCTTAACCTTTGGCAACTGATACTTTGTTCTCCATCTTCAAAATTTTGCCACTTAAAGAATGTTACATAGATGAAATTGTACAGTTTGCCGTCTTTGGGGATCTGCATTTTTTTTTTCCCCCTCAGCATAATTCTCTGGGTATTTATCCAAGTTGTTGAGTATATCAATAGTTCCTTCCTTTTTATTACTGAGTAGTATTCCATGATATGGATGGTCCACAGTTGAAACATTCACTTCTATAAGGACATCTAGATTGCTTCCACCTTTATACTATTACAAATAAAGCTGCTGTAAACATTCACATACAGGGTTTTTCAGGATCAAAGTTTTCATTTTTATGGGGTAAATGCCCAGGAGTATAACTGCTAGGGTATATGGTAATTGCATGTTTAGTTTTAGATTTTTTGTTTTTTGTTTTTGTTTCTTAATGCCAAGCTGTTTTCTAGAGTGATTGCTCGATTTTACATTCCAATGAAAAATGTATGAGTGATTTATTTTCTCTGTATCCTCACCAGCATTTAGTATTGGCACTATTTTTTTTTTAATATCTTTATTGGAGTATAATTGCTTTACAATGGTGTGTTAGTTTCTGCTTTATAACAAAGTGAATCAGTTATACATATACATATGTTCCCATATCTCTTCCCTCTTGCATCTCCCTCCCTCCCACCCTCCCTATCCCACCCCTGTAGGTGGTCACAAAGCACAGAGCTGATCTCCCTGTGCTATGTGGTTGCTTCCCACCGGCTATCTATTTTACATTTGGTAGTGTATATATGTCCATGCCACTCTCTCACTTTGTCACAGATTACCCTTCCCCCTCCCTGTATCCTCAAGTCCATTCTCTAGTAGGTCTGCGTCTTTATTCCCGTCTTGCCCCTAGGTTCTTCGTGACCATTTTTTGTTTGTTTTTTAGATTCCATATATATATGTGTTAGCATACGGTATTTGTTTTTCTCTTTCTGACTTACTTTGCTTTGTATGACAGACTCTAGGTCCATCCACCTCACTACAAATAACTCAATTTTGTTTCTTTTTATGGCTGAGTAATATTCCACTGTATATATGTGCCACATCTTCTTTATCCATTCATCTGTTGATGGACACTTAGGTTGCTTCCATGTCCTGGCTATTGTAAATAGAGCTGCAGTGAACATTGTGGTACATGACTCTTTTTGAGTTATGGTTTTCTCAGGGTATATGCCCAGTAGGGGGATTGCTGGGTCGTATGGTAGTTCTATTTTTAGTTTTTTAAGGAACATCCATATTGTTCTCCATAGCGGCTGTATCAATTTACATTCCCACCAACAGTGCAAGAGGGCTCCCTTTTCTCCACACCCTCTCCAGCATTTATTGTTTGTAGATTTTTTGATGATGGCCACTCTGACTGGTGTGAGATGATATCTCAATGTAGTTTTGATTTACATTTCTCTAATGATTAATGATGTTGAGCATTCTTTCATGTGTTTGCTGGCAATCTGTATATCTTCTTTGGAGAAATGTCTATTTAGGTCTTCTGCTCATTTTTGGATTGGGTTGTTTGGTTTTTGATATTGAGCTGCATGAGCTGCTTGTAAATTTTTGAGATTAACCCTTTGTCAGTTGCTTCACTTGCAAATATTTTCCCCCATTCTGAGGGTTGTCTTTTCATCTTGTTTATGATTTCCTTTGCTGTGCAAAAGCTTTTAAGTTTCATTAGGTCCCATTTGTTTATTTTTGTTTTTATTTCCATTTCTCTAGGAGGTGGGTCAAAAAGGATCTTGCTGTGATTTATGTCATAGAGTGTTCTGTCTATGTTTTCCTCTAAGAGTTTGATAGTCTGGCCTTACATTTAGGTCTTTAATCCATTTTCAGTTTATTTTTGTGTATGGTGTTAGGGAGTGTTCTAATTTCTTTCTTTTACATGTAGCTGTCCAGTTTTCTGAGCACCACTTATTGAAGAGGCTGTCTTTTCTCCACTGTATACTCTTGCCTCCTTTATCAAAGATACGGTGACCATATGTGGCACTATTTTTTTAATTTTTATTTTAACCATTCTTAAAGGTCTATCACTGTGGTCTTAATTCATATTTTCCCAATGGCTAATGATGTTGAACATATTATGTGTTTATCTAAGTTTTATGTATCCTCTTTGGTGAAATGCTTCTTCATGGTTTTCCCTGTTTTACAATTGCATTGTTTGGTATTTTAATATTGAGTTTGAGGGTTCATTATATATTCTAGATACTAGTCTTTTGTCAAGTAATGGTTTGCAAATATTTTCTTCAGTGTTTTGAAAGCCTCTTAACAGTCTTTCACAAAAAAATTTAAATTTTGATGAAATTGAATTTATCTTTTTTTTTTTCTTTTGCTTTTGGGGTGAAGACCAAGAACTCTTTGCCTAGCCTTATTTCCTAAAGATGTTCTCCCATGTGTTTATTTCCCAAAAGTTACATAGTTTTGTGTTCTACACTTAAGTTCATGCTGCATTTTTTGTTAACTTTTGTATATGGTATGATATTTATGTAGAGGTTCAATTTTTTGTCCATGAAATTGCTCTGGCATCATTTGTTTAAAATGATTTACTTCCCCTATTAAGTTGCTTTTGACTCTTGTCTAAAATGAGTTGAGCATATTTGAAAAGTTCTGTTTCTGGGTTCTTTTTCTGTTCAACGGATCCATGTATATACCTCTATGTCATTGTCATACATTCTTGGTTACTTTAGCCATTTGATAAATATTCTTCCTTGTTCATTCTCCATTTCAAAACTGTTTTAGCCATTCTAGTTCCTTTGCTGGTGTATATAATTTTTGGAATAATCTTGTCTGCTCTCACAAAAGGAAATCTTGTGATTTTGGTAAAAATTGCGTTAAATATCAGTTTTAGGATAATTGGCGTCTTTACTTTTTGAGCTGTCCAATCCTGGACACAGAATATCTCTCCATTTATTTAGATTTTTCAAAAGATTTATTTCATTACTTTGTTGTGTTTTTCAGCATACAATTCCTATACATCTTTTGTTACATATACATCTAAGCGTTTAAGCCTGGAGTAGAGTTGTTACTGTCTACAATTTTTCCTCCTTCTAGACTACCTCTTTCTTGGTTCTTTGGCTAGAGAGCAAACTTTTATCAGGACTTTTTGTCTGTGCCCTTTGGACTTTCTTTGTCCCCAGCTTTTTCCACTCCATGTCTGGGATAGAAGAAGCAAAATGAAGACGCAGGGAACTCAAGGCTCTCCCTTGTGCTGTGAGGTCCTTAGCGGATCTCTCATCTTCTCTCTACCATTCAGCTTTCTCATGTTTTTTTTTTTTCTTTTTTGGTTTGGTTTGTTTTTGTTATTTTATGTATGTATGTATTTGTTTGTTTGTTTATAAACTGTGCAAGATTGTTTTGTTCTTAACAGGAGTACTAAAGGAACATATGTCTACTCCATCTTCCTGGAAGCAGAAATCATACTCTCTTCCTTTTAATTATGAATAAGTTGAGACTCAGAGATGTTATACAACTTGCTGAAGCTTACAGCAAGTACCAGTGATTGAATTCAATAACCCTCACCCTCTGTATTTTTCCCAATTCTGATATCTGAAATGATAGCTTACAGCCACATAACTGAATGTTTTAAGTGCTAACTTGAAGAAGGTAGACCTCATTCTAAAAGTAACCCAGAAACATTGACAGGATTTTAGAAGGCTGGGAAGGGCATGTGATCAAGCCATTTGGATGAAGTTTTTACCTAAAATGAGACTGAATTCTCCTTGTAAGTCTAAGACATTTTTTTTCTTCTCTGTATAATCTTTTCTAAACACTGGCTATCTTCTGAGTTGAATACCTATTTTTGGATTTTTGCTTGTTATTCTCACTGACATTTCTCAAACCTCAAAATAGACCAACTGGGAGAAGAGGGCTGTACTGTGCCAGGTTACAGACTCTGAGGCAGAAAGTGAGTGAAGAGAGCGTTTAGGAGTATTTTGACAGAAGCGCCAAATTTAAACAATTTTTGGAATATGTATTTATCCAGCACATATTAGTACAGCAGCTGTAAGTACCTCTAGATGGATGCCAGCATCCATCTCACAGAAGCCACCTTCCTTGTGTTTATTGATTTGAACAGATGTGCGTATTTGTATACACAACACAGATCTCATACAGAGCTATCAATAGAAACACGGTGTATCAGATATATCTTGATAAGCTTTAAAATCATAGGTTTTATTTCCCTCTCTTTTATTTGTTTTTCCAAAAGTTCCAATGAAATATCTTTTATCTAAAAAATTAAAACTGATGGTATTTGATTAAATAAATAACTCCCTCCTCACTGAGTAGATCCTGGCTAAATGAACACAGTTCTTTTCATTTCTCTTTTCTTCATTTGAAAATGTCAGTGTATATGTTCTGATCCCATGTGCTTCTCTTTGAGAATAAGGCATATCCGTCCTCTGGATTAAAATCATTAACGTCCTCTGTTAATCCAAGATTAACTTCTTCATCTAAGCATTTGTTCCCCCTTCCCATTTTCAACTCAGTGCAGATATTTCTAAACTTTCTAAATTCACAATGCTGGTAGAATCTCAGCAAATTTTTCACTGCACTCCCAGGTCCAAAGAATTATCTAAGAGTTCAATTTAATAAACTAAGTACAAAAAATAATAATAAATAACTATGTCCCAATAACTTTGTATCTGCTAGAAAAAATAATATACATAAACTGAAAGAAAAAATTTTGATTTTATTGCTAAAGCTGCAATTAATATGCACAACCTAAAAGTGGAGAGTTATGTTTTATTCAGCGGACATTCTGAGGACTTCAAGCCCAGGACATAGCATCTCAGATAATGCTGAGAAACTGTTCTGAAGAGGCAAGGCGAGGGGGAGGGGGTAGCCAGGATATATAGGAGTTTTTGTAACAAAAGACCAGGTAGTCAGAACATCAAAAGATTACTGTTAATAAAAAAAAAAACCCAGACATCTCAAGTTAATGAATTTAGCACTTTTCTATGTATGAGAAGATGCAAAGTCTGGGCTCATTGAAATCATTCATTTGATTTGTATCTCCTCAGGATGCACTGTTAGGGGTGGTTGCAGCATTCTGTTTCCATTCTGAGTTCCCTCAGGGCTCACCGTCTGGGTGGTTGTAATGTGGTGGTTTGATGGCTGCCACATCCTTTGTTTACTGATATGGCAGGCAATATTTTCCATTCACACTTACTATTGGGATAGGTGTGCCTATTGGACACTGCACACCTTTTCAAACCATAGAAGCAGACTGGATGCCACAACCCTCGTATCCTGTTTCACGGTGATTTTCCCATGGCACTTGCATTTTATGGCAGCAAAAACTAAGAACCCAGCTTCACATCAGTAAGTGCATGGTATAGTCTAAAGGTGAAAATGTCTAATGCCTCACCCAAGTAGTTTATATGGTGCTTTGTTGTTGTCAAGTGTCACTGTGTTTTGCTCAAAAATTTAAAGTTTTCTACAGTGGCCTCATGTCGTGTGGTGCTCTGGACACCTGAGCACTCATTTCAGGAACCGGGGTCAAGTATCAACTACAGAGCCAGAAAGACTGAGCTCAAATACAGCTCTGCCATATCCTAGGGATACACCTCAGGAATCATCTAACCCACGTTTGTGTGTGTGTGTGTCTGTGTATTTTCGTTTAAAATATTTACAATGAGAGTATTCACTTTGTGGATTTGTGATAAAAATTAAGTAAACTTTTATAAGCAAGGAATGTAAAAGAATTCCAGGCATAATGTATACATTATATAAATACATGTTAGCTATTTAAATGTTAGTAAAATCCTCATTTTTCCAAAATCTTTAACCTCTTTATCAATTAGGTCTTTTCTATAAGGACCAATACATACTAAAGACTCCTTCCATTCTAAGAACAAGAGAGAAACTTTGGGAGAAGTTGTTCATATAAAAACCGTAAATCTTCCTTGTCCTCCAGTCTGAGACTTTCCATCCTTGCTCATGTACATGCCATATCTCTGCAGCTGTTGTCTTTAACATCTGAGTGGAGAGATTCCAACTATAGGAAAGGCACAGCAGCCAGACGCTTGTCAGCAGTAGGTTTCCATCCCATTATGCTACCTGCCTCTATTGATAAGTATGAACCTGTTTGAGTTTTTGACTGGAGCAAATAAGCAAGCTCACACAGCATATCTCAGGGACAAATAGGCAGCAACCTAAAGAACACAGTTCTCATGTTGCATTATTTTCCTCTCCTACCTGCCTAATGACAGCACTTCATGACAGCACAGTGCTTCTCAACTTGATCCTATTTGGTGATAAGGTTTGCCCTTGAGCAAAAGATCTTAGAAAGTCCCCCAATGTATGCTTGCTCCTGAAAAATTGAAGGAATCTATCACTAAAGTGATAAGCAGTTTAATGGAATTTGTGAGTGGAGGAAAATAGTTGGATATAGGATGTTGGCCTACGAAATAAGGAAATCTATGGAGCCGTTTTGCTCTCAGTAAATACATGATAGGGAAGAGAATTAACAGTTCATTCACACTAAATTAAACATGAAAAGTGAGAGGTCAGATGGAGCCTTGTTTAAATAATCTGCATTCTCAGCTAGGTGAGATAAAGTTGCAGCCCCTTATCTTGACAATAATTTATTGCCCAGGGGAAATTTCATTGCTGTTTTTCATTGAGAATTTTTCATCAATAAAAAATGTAACAGATAGGAATAATGTTAAAATATCAGCACCCAAGAAGGTACCATCTCATTCATTCTCAATGGAACATGTTCTTTAAAAGGACATGCCTTGACTTCAGTCAGAAAACCTATCTTATTTACAAAGGAAGAAAAATACTAAAAAACAGATTGGGTCTAGAAATATGCAGTAGAGGACAGTGGAAGAAATTACAATTTTGTCAGCAGTGCAGGGGCTAAATTAAATTATTGTGATGTTCTCTACACACAATAGAAAAACAAAATGGACTTGGCTGAAAATTCTGGGTTCAATGCACAGTTCTGCCCCTTAGTCTCAGACCATGTACAGATTATTTAAGGTGTCCTGGCCTGTGCTTCCTCATGTCTAGGGGATAGGCATCTTACCAAAGAGCACTTCATATCGTGGCTAAATAAATGTCACAGTAACTGTCCCCAGACAGGCTCTTTCTCATCCCGTCCTACTCTGGAGCCTCTCACATTCCTTCCAAATTATTCCTGGAGACTCCAGGGCTGTCACACGTCAGCTGATGCTCTTACCTACGAGAAGCAAGTGCCATTTTCTTCTCTGCTTACAGAGCTGATACCGTTTGTTGCTGTGAAAAACACCGGGTCTGTTAGAGCCTTTCCTGTCTCCCCTGAAGGTGCCTGATGCTGCTGTTTCCTATAGCAGAGTGCCCAGATTAGAAACAATATCACTTTAGTGTTTCTCATTTTCCTTAGGACTCATTCTGCGTGAAGCTCTTCTTGGTTCCCTAGGCTGTTATACTTTTCAGGTCTCAATCATCTTCTTTTTTTTTTTTTTAATTTTATTTATTTATTTTTGGCTGTGTTGGGTCTTCGTTTCTGTGCGAGGGCTTTCTCTGGTTGCGGCGAGCGGGGGCCACTCTTCATAGCGGTGCGCGGGCCTCTCACTATCGCAGCCTCTCCTGTTGCGGAGCATAGGCTCCAGACGCGCAGGCTCAGTAGTTGTGGCTCACGGGCCCAGTTGCTCCGTGGCATGTGGGATCTTCCCAGACCAGGGCTCGAACCCGTTTCCCCTGCATTGGCAGGCAGATTCTCAACCACTGCACCACCAGGGAAGCCCTCAATCATCTTCTGTTCACAATGTTTTTACTGTGCTATCACATTGCACTAACTTGTGACTCACCCCCCAGCACGTGCTGAATGAATCAGTGTGTGAAAGAAGGTGTGCAAGTGAGCAATGATGAGGCCTATAAGACTGGAAAAAAAGTAGTGGAATAGATAGTGAGCTTTAACTTAATCCTTCCTTGGGAGTTAAAGCATTCCCCACCCAAGCCCCACATGACACAACTTCCAAGTAATCAGTACAATTTCTTTCTTGGCTGGAAAATGCCAATATTGTTCCAGGTCAAACCTATGTAGAAATCAGCTCTTTGGCAGTTGATTTTTGTAACGATAATATAAGAGGAAACGTGTTGGCCTGGTACTCAGTCCTGCCAGACCTAGGGAGATCAACAGAAATTACCCAGCAAGAATCAGAAAGAGACAAGATTCTGTCTTGTTTTGGACTTTATCCTCATGGCTTTGTAGAATAAAGTGGAATAGAATAGAATGAGACACATCATATTATCTATCTATCTACATATACATAGAACAAATTAATGAATGAACATATAGACCTCTGAGTTGATGGACACATGTAGATGTTCTGAAAGTTAAAACACATCACCATCCTCTTCATTACCCTGATAGAATAAGTTAATTCAGTTTCTTTTTCTTTTTTCTTTCTGTACACCCCAAAGAGCTGAGACTAGGAAAATATTGCTTTCCTTTTGGCTTGTAAGCACACAAATTGTTGACATTTTTCAGTGGAGAAGAAATTTGCAAGTGGATGAAGTTGGCAGAATTTGGTCTGAGCAGTAGATGGAAGGTGAATCCCACTCTCCTAATGGTAAACACACACACCTTACATCTCATTAACCTGTTAATAGCACTAGAAGTTTACCACTAAGAATCCAGTTTCTTGCTTTTAGGGTCTTTATATTGTAACATAAAATACTTGGTAGATTATTTTCAAACATGGGATGGAACAGAAGAAGTTGGTGATGGATGGGGAGGACAGAGGCCTTTTGAGCCCATGTCTCTGGAGAGAAGGCAGTGCACTGCCCTCACACACCCTAACACCCAGACTAGATCCAGCAATTCTATCTCCAGATCTTGCTAACTTCTCACGTGTTAACACATTTACTCCTCCCGGTAACACTGTGAGGGAGACATTATTGTTCACACACTACGTTAAGGGAAAAAAACTGAGACCAAAAGATTTAAATTCATTTCCAATAAAGCCACTCAGTAGGAGATCTGGGAATTAAACCCAGGCTAACAGAACTCATATTCTACATTATCAAATGCTGAGATAGAAACTTCTACCTCACTCTCATCAGCAAGAAAATAGCCCTGTCTCTGATTACACAGAAATGATTCAACAACCCAACCAACATTAAATAAATAACATGTAAATACATATATATGTATATATGTATATGCATACATATGCATATTTTCCTCCTAGATACTCCCCTTCTGATCTATTTTTCTCTGTTCATTTTTATCCCTAACTCTGCAGCCAACTATCCAATTGGAGGGCCCAGATTCCTAAAATACAAATAGGCACACAAAATAGAAAGGGTATTGAATATTTATTTGTTTGTTTGTTTAATATAGAATAGCAGGGACCTCGGAGATAAAGACCTTTAGTTCTGGAAGACCTTAGAGGCTTGATTTATTTATTTAGAAAACCATTGGGCCATCTTCCAGGAGATATAATGTCCAGTTAAAACTTTGTCACTATCTGCTATGGCTCATCACTAACTGTCTAGACTTTATTTTGCTCGTCCATGAAGTGAACTACTGAGTTCTATGATGTGCAAATGTCTTAATTTTTATAAAATCTTCACCTTTTCTTGTGTTTTTTATTAATATTAAGGGAAAATGAGAGGAAAAGCTGAATGATAAAATGTTATCAGTTGTAAAGTATTTCTATAGTTATCAAATTATTGTGACTTATCAGAAGGCTTAACATACTGGACCAAAGTGTTTATTGTGTTGCTTAAATAAAGTCCTATCATACAAACCTTGCTTCATTCTCTTTCCTTAAAAGTTGGGTATCTCCTTGCAGATTAACCAATCTTCTGCATTGTCTTGGAAGACATAATTGAGTCTCAATTCTTTATTAACATGCTTCAGGAGTCCCTGGTTTCCTTACGACGGAATTGAAAGAGCAAAGCTTATCTCTTATTTCTACCGTAGACTCCACAGCCCATCACATGATGGTAGATACATAAAAGTGATTAATAAGGATAAACTACATATGTCAGATGGAGCATTGTGTTCATTGTGAGCCAAGTAAAAAATCACTCCTTCCAAAATATTAATTTGTTGGTCCTAGGTAGAGTTCCAGGCTTTGAAATTTGAGGCAAACACATTCTTTGCTCTCAAACAGCTTGCGTTTCAGTGAGGGGAACAGGAAATAAATACAAATATAAACAGGATAATTTTTAGGAAACAAAGAAAGCCATACAGCATTAAAACAGGGTGATTTGATAGATAGTACAAAGAATTATTTAAATGGGAGATTTTATAAGGTTTCACAGTGAAGCTGAGCTGACACTTAAATGATGAAAAGAAAGGCAAGAAGATAAAGATAGTATGGTCAGGTCTGTAGGGATTTAGGGCCTGAGGGCAAAGTGAGACATGTGACTTTCATTCTAAGTCCAAATAAAAGTCTTCTGAGATGGAGGAAACATTCAAATAACTTTCCACCTTAATTTTAAAATTGCATTTCAGCCATCCCAGCAGTTTCATATACCCTGATACCATCTCTTTCCATTCTGCTAGATTTTCCTTTTTAATCACATTTCTTTCTCCCTCTCCAAAGATTGAATCAACAGCTCCAAATTCTTCTCCTTTTACATCAGGTAACATTTTAGCACTACCCCTTTTATTCCCTCTTCCAAAATTAGATAATCCTATAATGCTTAATAACCTAAGGGAGAATTATTATTAACATGACTCTATCAGTTCAATAGAAAAAAATATATATATATATATATATTTTTTCTCTTTCTGCAAATAAATTTTCTATTGAAGTCTGTCTTGTATTGGAAGTTTCTGGACTACGTTATCTTGTGGCTTTTCATTTAAGACTTCAGTTGGGGCCAAAATGTTACTATTTTGGTTTTTCATCTTCCTTTGTGAGGTGTAATTTATTTTATTCAAATTCAACAGAGCAAAGGAAGGCATACCGTTTATTATCACCTAGAATAAAGCAGCAATAGAAAACTGAGTGAATGGATCTTTCAAAATTAGCTGAATGTAATGCAACAGAGTCAAATAATCCAGCTATTTTACTAACATTTTTCATTTTACTCCAGATGGTAATGGACACCCTCTCCCCCACCTTTACTTAGAGGACATGCTGCTCCTCGTTTCGTTCTAGTCTTTTTTTTTTTTTTTTAATTTTTTAATTTATTATTTATTTATTATTTTTATTTTTGGCTGTGTTGGGTCTTCGTTTCTGTGTGAGGGCTTTCTCCAGTTGCGGCGAGTGGGGGCCACTCTTCATCGCGGTGCGCGGGCCTCTCACTATCGCGGCCTCTCTTGTTGAGGAGCACAGGCTCCAGACGCTCAGGCTCAGTAGTTGTGGCTCACAGGCCCAGTTGCTCCGCGGCATGTGGGATCTTCCCAGACCAGGGCTCGAACCCGTGTCCTCAGCATTGGCAGGCAGATTCTCAACCACTGCGCCACCAGGGAAGCCCTCGTTCTAGTCTTAGTGGATAGATAAGCAAGGGCTACGCCCAAATAATGCTCTTAAAAATATCAAGACATATTCTGCCTGCATTCCAGTAGGATGCAACGATTGAAGTTTACAAGTTTTGGCTTCCCCTAATTAATATTTACTTTGTTCGTCATTGATATACAGTGAAGAAACAAAAGAACATCTTTGGGGGCATTTTTAGGGGAATGAGTAATGTACTTTATTTAAATTCAACAGAGCAAGATATACCCGTTTTGTTCTTCAATCAACTATTTAACCCCTTAACTACATACATCATATTTGGAAATATGTAAAGATATAGGAACTTATCATGTTTAGAAAAGCTTTATTATCTGGATACTTCACGTTCATACAAATATAAAAAAACAGTACTACACCATTCACATAAATTGCTCATCATTCTACACTTTAGCTAGACATTGGTGAACTTCTCATCTCTAGTTGACGTCTCCCTGCATTTATTCTCCTCCGTAACCTCCTCAGTGTATTGTCCACCAGCCTTCCAGGCATGGGATTCAGCTAGTTTGTTCCATCTAGTTTTCTTCTCCATGGAACAGGAGGAAAATATTTCTTCCATGGCAGAAAGCTTAAGTTTTCTCCAAAGACACAAGAGTTCTTCCCCAGAAAAGGTAACAGCTGTCTTCACTTTGTGGGAAATTACTATGGAGTGCCAAAAATGGATGTAGAAACAGTTAATACTT
This sequence comes from Balaenoptera borealis, assembly GCF_965194805.1. Lineage (NCBI taxonomy): Eukaryota > Metazoa > Chordata > Mammalia > Artiodactyla > Balaenopteridae > Balaenoptera > Balaenoptera borealis. The sequence continues at coordinate 123,742,637 of NC_138863.1, read as the reverse complement.
TAAGACATTTTGGAGGATGAGGAGAAAGTCTGATGACTTTCTCAGAAACGTCAATAAATGGTGTGTGGAGCCCTTGACCTCATTCCTATCAGCGTTGTGTGTTTCAAATAAAAACTCCACAAGACTTACTGCTTGTTTTGTTTGAAACATGATCATCAAAATTCTGTTAAACCTCTCTGACTTGCATTTCCATAAAGAGAACAGGGAGTAGTCACAGACATTTTGATGACTATTGATTTAAATTCTTCAACTGGTTGCTTAACTCTCTCACTTGGTTAGCTTTACCTGGTGCTCCTATGTCATGATAGAAGCTTTCTGGTCCTTGGTGGCCTGCTGTGCAACTGGTCCTATGCATATGTCCTTAGCGTCCTAAGTTTAGAAAATCAACAAATACAAGCCCCACAAGCTGTCTATAGAGCATCATTTGTAAATAGGCAATTTTTAAGGACAAAGTGGTCCATTAACAGAAGTGGAGTCCTCTATCTAAGCTTAAGGGAAGGGATTTAGGGTTATATCATGTATAGGCTAGTGGTCTGTGTTCTTTATTTCTCATATGTATGTGGTTTCTAGCTATATATTCTACACTTCTCAGTGCCCCAAACTTCATAGACACAACAGAAATGTGGACTTTAATATGGCCCTAGGTCTAATTTGGTAGCCGGTAGTCATTTTAACATTTCTGGCCTCGTTGTTCTTTTGGCCTCTAATGATATGAAATAAAGTGCTCATTTCCAAATTGCTAAATATTGCAGGATCTTCATATAGTATCTACTTGATTAGTATTTGGCTGCCTTCTGGCATCACCATGCTCTCACCTCCTTATTAGATGTGGTATCAACAATGTGAGGTGGAACCTGTAGGGTGGAAAACCACACACTATGACATAGTTTGGGCCAGAAACCAAATCCATTTCAGTTCTCTTCTCATCTGACTCCTGAGTCTTGGCTCCACCTCCTCCTGCCTGTGAACTTCTCAGCTGCTCCTGCTTTCCCTGCCTCGAAATCAGCCTTCTGCAGCAGCTTTGACGTGTTCCTTGTTTTGTTTCTTTTGGTATCTAACACTTTTGGATGCATCCTCCATGCCTTGATGCTCCCTCAGACCCTAATTCTTTTCTTTAGCCTGTACCTGGTACTGCTTTAGAATAAATGGATCTCAGAGGAAACTGACTATATAAGGTTAAGGTGTTCTCAATACCCATGAAATAGTTAGTGGCCCCAACACTAACACCTCCATTGAACCAATCACACTACCAATATTCAGATTAGATCAGCATTTATTGCAAAAATACAAGCAGGTCTGCCGATCCAAGTGCTTTGGCTCTTCTGATGCAAGGGTGTATTTAGAGAAAAATTGAGAGTTTTAGATAATAAAAATCCAATTATGTGTGTATACACATGCATTTTGATTGAAACATTACACTGAAAACCTACAGACTTTTCTTGGAAAAAGAAAATCACTTTGAATCCAGGCAAAGTGGTAATCTCTTCTTGTATATCAACATCTTAATGTATTTCACAGATTTTAGGAATTATCATAAAACAATAGTTGAATATTCATTTTTATATTAATCTGATGTTAGCACACGTCCCAGAGTTATAAACCCTAAAAACCAGGAATAATTAATATTGTAGCTTGCATTTCCAACTCTTCATTATTGAATAACTAAAATCTAAATTATTAAAATCATCCAGTCAAAATCATGTGATTTTGCTTTCTCTTGCCTCTGTTTCTACTGAAATGATAATAAGGAAGTGAGGACAACATGTAACAGGAAAGAGAATGAGAACAGGGCTGTCAACAAATGAGAAGGTTCAAGCTGTTGACAGAAGAATCACTTAGATGGAAGAAGTCTTAGCCCAGAACAAGGGCCATAAGAGCCTGCAGCAGAGAAGGCACCCATCTGAGGGGGACACCAGCAGTGGTGTCTGGAAGGTCCCAGGGCAAGAACAAGAGGTCAACCTGGATATAAGGAGATGGATAGGAAAGCTGCTTAACTCAATCTAGGCCCCCAGTTGTCTGTAGCCTCTTCTTCCCTTCACCTTCTTTCTACACCAAGAAGCAATGAGACACTAATATCTATTGAGAACAAAACTAAACAAACAAACAAAACAAAGTCTCATTATCTAAATATCTTGCATAAACTATCTAGGAAAACGGGAAAGAGCATCAATTCTACCCTAACATGGAGAAAAAGCCACATAAACTTCACAATTATAACTTCTTTTGAGTCTGGGAAGACCTCCATATGATTTCCTTCACTAAAAGACCAGATCAAATAAGAACACTTCCATATATGTTTCCTCCCCACCCTTTACAGTTCCAGAAGCACGTTCCCATGTCCTTTGCCTGTACGTCTATACCTCTGGCCTATATTTTTTCTGCCTAGGTGTCTAAAGTGTGTTATGTATGTCTCATTTTCTCAAGGCACTAACTTTTTTAAGGCAGAAAGCATATTTAAAGCAACAATATGTGCCATCCACTATAGGCTATATCAGCGTTCCCTTTCGTGAGTAATTTTTGTTTTCATTGTCAGTTAATCCACTACTATGGGCCTGACATTATTTCTGTTGCTTGAGTTATAGCAATTGAGAATATAGACCTTGTTTGTGGAATTGACAGTCTGGTAGGGAAATAGACATTACAAGTAAATAACATTTGCTGAAATGCTACAAAGAAATGAACTTCAAGCCTCAAAACTATCATCTCCATCTTTATGCTTTCTCTAAATCTAAAGGTCCACATTTTAAGCACTTACTAGTCAATTTTATCTAGATGTTTTACCACCATCTTAAACCCTGTGTGTGCCTCCAATTTTCAATTTTCCTACTTTTATTCATAGCCGTATCTTTGACTAGTGATACATTTTTTTGTTTAGTCTCTATATTCTAACTCGAATAGAAAGCTGCAGAGTCCTTACCAGTAACATCTCTATATTTCCCTTTGTTTTTATGTCCACTGCTATCTCTTTGGTCAATGCTCTAATCACCTCAGTTCTTCCTCTAGTATGTTTTTGTTAACTTTTTTTTAAATTGAAGTATAGTTGATTTACACTGTTGTGTTAGTTTCAGTTGTATAGCAAAAGGATTCAGATACACATTATTTTTCAGACTCTTTTCCCGTATAGGTTATCATGAAATATTGAGTGGAGTTCCCTGTACTATACAGTAGGTCCTTGCTGGTTACCTACTTTATATATAGTACTGTGTGTATATTAAGCTCTTGTTTCTATACTTCCATTTGATCTGCACAAACTTAGCACCTCTAGTTTTATTCTGAATTTTTGGCTCTGTTAAATACCTTTAATGCTGACAATATCAATACTGACTCCTATAATCTGTAGTTCTTGTGTCAGAGAAGGCTGTTATTAGAGGACGTCATATCTCAGTAGAGTCTAAAAGGCTAATAAGGACTCAGAAATAGATGGATAATAAATTGCTGTGAGGTGGAAGGGTGGGGAAGCTGAGTTTCCTATAGGAAACAGGGTTTCCATGAAGTGGAAAGTGTCTAGTGAATGCTCAGAAGCTAATGGTCTTGGAGTTCAAGGTGGTATTCAGAAGAATGGGAGTGAAAAATACAGAGGGAGGGGAGGGGTCAGGTAAGGTTGAGCAGGATAGCTCCTGCTAAGGAGTCTGGCTTTGATTTTGTAGGCACTGGAAAGCCAAGATGTGTTTCTAACACGGTAATTATTTGATTGCACTGGTAGCCTTAAAAAAAAAGTCATTCCAGCAGTTTTTCCTGAGCAAATCAGTTCAAATTGTTTATTCTTTTTCTGCTAGGTTAAGATCTACCCAAGGATGAGGGCTAGGTCATACCCAATTCTGAATCTCTAGTGAGAACCGAAGTGCCTTGTAGCAGACACACATTCGATGTCAATTGATAACAGATTGTAGCAGGAAGCCTCTTCAAGCCATTTGCCGTTTAATTACGTGTTAAGGTCATCATTGAACTTCTCAACAGTGCAGATCTTCTCTCTCCAGCTAGATAGACTGATACCTTTTTTTAAAGATAACTATCATACCATGTTTTATTATTAAAACAAACACTACTTACTGAGAGCTTTCTCTGAACCAGAAACTATTCCAGGAGCTAGAGACACAGGGAGTGGGATAGATGGAAGAGACCTTTCCTCTCAATGCAGATTACACACTACATCACCCATAAAGCACTCGTACATTGGAGACATTGACAGATTCCATCATTCTCTAAAAAAATAATTTAGCAGCTGTTCTCTCGTAAATCTCCCAGTGTTGTTAGAACTTGGTCCAAATGATCTTTGCCTAACATGTTTGTTCTTCGAAAGGCCACGAATGCCTCTTTTTCCTGGCTCGAGCACATCCTTTAAATTGGTTTGTCACTGGATGTGCTAATGTTGATATATTTTGAAGTAACGTGATGGATCTTGAAAAGTAACACTGACTTGTGTTATTACGTACTTGTGTACATAATTCAATTTGTGGCATCTGTTTCTTCTGCAAATATTGTGCTAACCTAAAACCCAAGCAGGGAAGAAGAAATAAAGCAACTTCTGTTCAGAACTATTTTCCTTAGGAACATTGATTAATAATTCACTTATTATATCAGAGTGAAGCTTGTTCCAATAAATTATTAATGAATAACTACATTTTGTGTTGATATGCAAAACCTGTCTCCAGCAATTATAAAATGTCAGAGCCCTAATGTAAGCTATAGTGAAAGGCCACATGGGACTAAAACTCCTATAGTAATATATATTTAGATTTACCGTCATTGGGAAAATTTTATTAAGCAGTTAATTATGTATGACAATGTACAAGAAAAGCACATAAGCCTGATGTTTGTGCTCTCAAGAGTTGTATCCTAAAATAGTCCTTGGAATTTACTATTATTCAGTAAACACTTTCTGAGCACCATGACAGATACCGTATGAGAACCTCAAGAGGAATACAGATCTGTCTTTGAGTTGAACAGAAATAAAGAATGCTTAGCACACAACAGTACTGAAAGTGTTACCACTGTTGACCCCTATGCCTTCCTAGCCTTGGTCATTTGGGTGGCAGTTTCCCTCCCTGGGAGCAGGAAAGGCCTGGAGGAGCCCTCATTTCTCTGTTAGATGCCTCGCCTCAGGCATTCCCTAGGCTTATCCTCCTGTTAGCTGTGATTTTTCCGTAGAGAAGCAATAATCATTAGGTAGAACAAGTCAGGCAATAAGACCATTTTATTTATTTCTATCAACCCCTCAAGTCACAGGCAGGCACAACAAGGAGCTTCCACATATCCAGGACAGCAAGATCTAGTGAAATGATTCCATAAAACACAATTCCAGACTCTTTCCCCAAAGGGAATATACTTTAGCTGGAACTTCTTCACTCTACATTCTATTTAATATGTTTGCCTGTGACTTTATATTCTATAGCCTCTTATTTGTTTTAGTTTTTGCACAGAAGTGCATAAATAAATTGTGTGTAGGTACAATATGATGAAATCCAATTATTTTATATGGTTACATATATATATATATATATAGAGAGAGAGAGAGAGAGAGAGAGAGAAAGAGATAAGTTTCACCATTGAGAGAAGGAGTGTAAAGGGAAATTGACTCAGAGGAGAAGATACAAACAACCACCTTGACCAAGCTTTCAATGAGCTCATCTGGGGAGAAAGAGGAGTCAGAACACCAGGTAGCAGAAGCATATGGGGAAGATGAAGGGAAGGGAGAGGGTGTGTGTCACAGCAATATGTGTAGAGGTTGAAGGTAGGTTGTTCTCCACTGTGTCAGGGGATTGAGATAAGTGAGACAGAAAATTATACCCAAAGTTTTAGTTTCGAGAGGAAGAAATTATTACAGATGTGGGCTCCTTGACTCCCCAAAGCTGAATGAAGACTATTAGACTTACATCCCTGAGGGAAAACACCACTCTCTTGCTGTCTTCTTTCATCTTCAAAAGACAAGTCAGGGAAAGATAGACACGTAAGGTTTGGGAGCCTGGACTGGGTGATTTCAAGACAGGGTTTGCACAGTTGGGAACTGGTTGAAACTGAGCAGGGTTATCTAAGAAATTTGGATGTGTGGACGTGAAGAGAGTTGTCAAAGTGAGTATTGATTAGCAAGCTGTTAGCCTCAACAAGTGAACTAGGGTAATTGAGGTGCAGTTGTATTTTCCAGGAACAGATATTTCCTGGAGGAAGTATCTAAGCAATTTTTGCCTTATCTTCGTATTGATGAGCTTAGAAGCAGGAAAAATATTCTTCATCCTAGAATTGTTTAGCAGAGGAATATGAGAGTATCTTGGTTCCAGTCTCATTGAATTGTGAAGGGGTTTTAGTCATGATGTTAGGATTACACAGTGTTAAAAATTAAATGGGCTAAAATTCCATATGTTGAAGGGACACTGAGCCCAAGGACTCAAGAAGACACGTTCTCCTTTGCTGATTTTATTTCTAGACCCCATCTGTTAGTTCTGGAAGTTCCCCAATGTTTCCCTTTCCCTCTGAAGTGATGCAAAGATGGTTTACAATATGTTGGTGGTGGGAGTGGTTTCACTCCTAGTCTGGGACTCAGTCTGCCTTCGCTGTGATGGAGAAGAGCCACAGGAAGCAACTTCCACAGCTACTGCCTCATCCATATCAGCCTCAGGGCTCCCCAAAGCCCACGACTTTACACATTTATCTCTTCCTGTTCTGTGTTAATTTCATCAGTGGGGAATGCCCTGGGGCTGGAATAGACACAATATCCAAATGAATCAATGTCCTATAAGGCAAGTGCTATGCCTTCAAGCAAGGCAGAGCAATTATTACCCAACATGGGTGCCCCTGCTGGTTCTCAAGGACAAGCAGGAGAAGTGAATCCATCACAACCCTGCCATTTGAGGTGCATTTTAAACGACAGTGACTCTTCTGCATAGGCATCGTTCATTTGTGCTTGGTGTCATTCTCAGCATTCTTTCAAGACTGGCAATTTGCAGGAAGGAAAAGAAGGGCTAGTGGCTTTAAAACTGAAACTGAGATAGGGGTGAAACTGCTCTTCCAGGGGAAAGAAAATCTCTTGTGTGAGAGCTTTTGGGGGGCATGTCCAATTAACTGTAAATCCTTCAGCCCAGCCTGGCACTGATAATTAAAATATGGGCGTGTGTGTGTGTGTGTGTGTGTGTGTGTGTGTGTGTGTGTGTGTCTGCATTGCCACAATACATAAAAAGGAGTCTTAGTTTGGCATTTAATTAGTCTCTGTTGAGGGATAGTAGGGGAAACACGGGAATATCCTCAAGGAGATCCCATTCTGTTGGTGAAGACAGAGAAATAAACAGCAATTATAATATCAGTGATCAAATTAGCAGCATGGACAGAGGAAGGGAGTATCGGGAGCATAAAGGAGGGAGTTTGGCACATCTGGCTGGACTGCTCAGGAAAGCTTCCTGTCTGCAGGTTATGCCTGAGCTGAGTTTGGAAGAACAGGGAGCAAAAAGGGCCAGGGAAGAGCATTCTGGACACGAAGGATCATGTGTTTAGAGAGAACATTTGGTGAAGGGTATTGACTCAGGTGCATTGAGAATGAGATCTGAGAAGGGCAAGAGAGGAGCAGTGAAAATAGAGAGGGAGGTAGGATACCTTCAGCAGAACCATGAGGGAGGATGGACCCCATTCTGGTTCTGGGAGAACAATGGAGAAGTTTTGTGCAACAGTGACCAACCACAATTTAACGGTTCTACCTAAGTGAAGGTTCTAGACAAGATTTGTGCTATTCTGTATCTAACCATTCTGCGTTGGTAATTGTTTTATGCTGTCTGCTTACTGTCTTGAGTAGTGATTTTGCACCTGTCTTCCCCACCACCACCACTAGACCATAAGCTCCTTGAAGGGGTCGCTTATTGAATTATTATGAGGGGGGCATTGTTTTCATTTTTCTTTTTTGTTTGTTTTTGCTTTTTTCATCATAGGACACAGTTGGGATTTTTCATATTAGAAGTGCTCAAGATCATAAGTCCTGGAAATGGCAACCTGCAGAAAGCAGAAAACACAGTCAGGACACCCTAGCTTGATGGCTGAGCTTCTTTATCTGCTCCCAGACATGTGGGGTCTGGGAGTGTTTCAGGGAGCCTGCCTCAGAGGAAGAGCATGGCAAGTCCTCAGAATGTAGACCAGGAGGACAAGGGAGACCTCAAGAGTGCTCATTGGTGTATTTGGATTGAGCTCAAAGCAGAAAATCCTTGGGAAACCTCCATGTTGAAGAGTTGGTCAATAAGAATCAGAAATAAAGTATAAATGTTGGAAATATGAAGTTGGAGTCATAGCCTGGAGGTGCTAGAATTTAACAGAATTTAATGGTCGTAATTCAATCTGAACTGAAGGAAGATTTAGACATCAAAGACTCAGAGAGAATAAGAAATTAGAACCCCAAAAATCTAGACAAAATTTTAAGTGTACCTCCTTGCCATATCAGAAAGGAATGGTGGAGAAAATGCTACTTGTTGCCTGCAGGCGTGTTTGCAGGCCATTTGCAGATTACAAAAAGGACATAGGGTCATATATTGCCCCAAAATATTCAAGACTAAAGATGCCTATCATTTAACTCTAAAATGCCTAAACCTCTCCCTCCTTTCCAAAATATATTTTACTAAGTATCCTTATATTTAGAAACTTGATTAAATAGTGTGTAAAGCAAGAGTAGATAGGTTTTGATTGAGATTCTGAAGATGGGACAAATATCATTGTTTTCTCTTTGCTAGATGGGCAGTGGTGTTAAGTGCATGTCATGTAGTCACCAATTAGTTTTTTATGATGTTAAGCATCATGAACAAGACAGTGTCATAGAAGTGTCAACAGAGTCATTTTCCGTGGTAGACAGCAGGTATGAAAAATCATGGTATTTGGATTCAGCCATAAAGGTAGTGGTAGGGAATTTTCACAATAAGTACCTCTGTTGTGCTGGCAGAACTGCTTAGAGAAATTTTTTTGCTATGGCCTAAGGTTGCTCCAGTGGCTGCCAGAGGGATTCTGTCCTGTTAAACAAGAGTAAGTAAGTCAGACTTTCTGTGTAGCCACATTCTGTGCATGTGAAAGGACCCTCTGTGGATCTTGATTTGTCTCCCCTGACAGCAGGATCCTCCAGAGGTAGATCAGTCTATTGCAGACACATATGAATATTCCAAGGTTGGATTCCAGGTCCTCCAAATTATCTCTTTAAACAAAAAGTCAAATATGAAAAGCTATGGGTTCACACTTAGAAGGTACAGAAAATTATCAAGCAGAAGAATTGCAATCACCATTCAGAGATAACAACTTGGCATTTAGGCAAAAATGTTTTGTATGTTTTTCTTGTATGAATGTAGTCATACATGTTTAAGTTTGTATGTACTAAGTTGGAATTGTGCTGTCGCTTGCTCAACAAATATCTTTTGGTGAATGTCCTTTATACTTAGGGAGAAAAATAAATATGGTAGCATTTGACAACTGCTGTAATAGAGGTACACAGGATGCTACAGCAGTATGTGATACACTCCCAAACCTGTCTGGTTGAAAAGGGTTAATTACAAAGGAGATGATACCTGATAAGAATTCTAATGGATTAGTAGAAATTGTCCTGGTCAATAGTAGGTGGGAGAACAGGATATTTTAACAGAGAGTAAGTTGTTCAGAGTTACAAAGCTAAAGCTTGGTTGCAGCATATCAGAAAAACTGCAAGTGGCTTGTTATGGCTGGAGCACAGCATTAGGGATGGATATCAAGGAAGAGTGAATGCATTATTAGAGAAATCAGTTAATGGAGTGTCAGATACCCCTGTTTGTTCAGTATTTTGTGAAATCTGTAAACAGTTAACTGAAATACTGTCTTAAAAATTCAAACATTGGTGGGAGGATGGTGGTCAGTGAAAGTGCCAAACTAAGAACTTCCAAAAATGCAAAAACCTGCTTCATAATAAACAACAACAACACCAAAAAAAACTGGAAAAATTGTCAGAATAATTTTAAGGAGTCTGAAAATTAACCAAAGGCTTGCAGCAATCCAGGGAGTCCTTATTCAAGAAAAGTGACTGAACCTCAAGAATAACTATGAGCTGTGGGGCTTTTTAACTTGTGCTCTTTTCATTTCACATCTCGAGCTCCATGGTAGCCTTAAAAATGAACAGCCAACAATCATGGCCAAACAGGCAAGATGGCTACTGGAGGAGGCCAAATGGGATTGGTGCTCCTTCAAAGCCCCATTTCCAGGAATTGTTATGATTGCCCTCTCCGGCTGTTTCCTACTCATTTGTCCTAATTTGGAGCTCCCTCAAAGTGAATAGCCTCTTCCCTGGGGCATTTGTTTAAAAAAGACATAGCAATTGTTTAACATTACAGCTGCCTGAGGCAGCAGATTACATTTGGAACAAATAATAGCTACCCAGAAAACTTTAAAGGAAAAACTGGGGAATGAGATATTCATAGGAGGCTGTAAAAATCTCTGACATGTTCCTGGGATTATAGAAGGCCACGTGCATGTGTGGGGATCTGCACTTGCCCAGGGCTATGCACATGGTCAGAAGAGTCATGAGGATGTTCTAACCTCTCGTTGCTAAACTTGGGGACCTGCACAAGCAGGAAATAAAGATAGAATTAACTGCCTGGCCTAGTGTTTAAGGGGTGCCCTGACACACACAGAGCCTATTGACAGAAACTGGGAGACTTGCTAGTTCCAGGCAGTTAAAGAAATTTTCATCTACTCATTAGGTGACACTAAGCTATCCAGAGAGAGACTTCATTATACATACATTTCAAAGAATACAGACTTTACAGAATTAGTTCAGAAAAGTTACTAAACAAACACACCACAATAAATAGAAACAACAACAAATCCTGAGTAGGAGAGAGAATTTTATTTCCAAAGTTACTATGTATAATTTAAAATAAACTAATTCAAAAAAAAAAGTTAGACAAAAACAAGAAAGTATGGCTTAAAGTAAAACAAACAAACAAATAAACAAAGAACATTGAATTGTACATTTTAAATGGGTAACTTGTTTGTTCCATGCAGGGGGGTAAAAACTATCAATGGGAACTACCCCTTAGGAAGTCCAGACATTGGAAGATTTATGCAAAGATTAAGATGAGTACAAATTAAGAGAAAGATTTTAAATCAGCCATTTTACATATGTTCTAAGAAATAAAGGAAACTATGTTAAAAGAATAAAAGGAAAGCATAACTGATATCTAATCAAATAGAGCATACAAATGAAAAGGTAGAAATTTTAAAAACAAATCAAAGAGAAATGCTGAAGCTGAAAATTAAAACAACTGAAATGAAAAATTTACTAGATGATCTCAGTAGCAGATTTAAGAAGGCTGGAAAAGGAATCAGCAAACTTGAAGACAGGTCAATTGAGATTATCCAGCCTAAGGAACAGAAAGAAAGGGAAAAGTGATTAGAACCTCAGAAATCTATGGGACCACAAGGGCATCAACATGCACATAATTGGATTCCTAGACAGAGAGGAGAGGCGGAGGCAGAAAGAGATTGAAGAAATAATGTAGAAAACTTTCCAAATTTGATTGAAAGACTAATCTACACATCTAAGAAGCTCAATACACTCAAAGTAGGGTAAAGTCAAAGAGAGTCATGCCTAGACAAGCAATAATGAAACTGCTGAAAAACAAAAAGAATCTTTAAAGCAACAAGAGAGAAGTGGCTATTCACAAATGAGGGATCTTCGCTCAAATTAACAGCTGATTTTGCATCAGAAAAGGAAGGATGCCAAAAGGTAGTGAGATGATATAGTCAAAGTGCTAAAAGAAAAAGAATGTTAACAAAAACTTCTAGATCTATCGAAACTCTCCTTTGAAAACAATGGAGAAATTCAAGCATTTCTAGATCAAAAAAAAAGCAGAAAATTTGCCAGTAGCAAATCTTCCTTACAAGAAATAATAAAGGGAGTCTTTCAGAGGAAGAAATAAAAGAACAGTAGACAGTACTTAAAATGACATGAAGAAATAAAGGTAACTGGAAAAGGTAACTGCATACATAAACATATAACATATGGATGCATTTTTACTTGCAACTTTTTAAAAAACCTATCTGACTTAAAAGAAAACTCTATTAAGTGATAATTCTAAATCATGATGATTAAATTTTATGTGCCTACTAGGCTACAGTGCCCATTGTTTGATCAAACACTGATGTTACCGTGAAGGACTTTGTATACATGATTTTCATCTATAGTCAATTGAACATAAGTAAGGGTTATTATCTTCTATAATGTGAATGGACCTCATCTGATCGGTTGAAAGCCTTAAGAACAAAAACTGACATTTCCCATAGAAAAAGAAAGTCTGCTTCAAGACTGTAACATTGAAATCCCATTCTGTCTGCAGCCTGCTGGTCTGCCCCTACAGATTTCAGACTCAGGAAGGGAGATCAAGTCCTTTTGAGTTTCCAGCCTAATGGCCTGCTCTATGGATTTCTCACTTGCTTGCTCCCACAATCGTGTGAAGAAACTCCTTACAATAAGCATGTCCTGTTGGTTCTGTTTCTCTGGAGAAACATGGCTGAAAAATCATGCGATGTATACAGATACACAGTCAATTCTCATCATTCATCATAGATATGTTGTACAAAATCATGGCAAACACTGAATTAGTGAATACTGAACCATTGTTCCTAGGGAAAATCATAGATATAGATATAGACACAGATATAGATATAGCTAGTATATTTTTATATATGTAATCAATCTCATGGATTATAATATTAAATCCTAAAAACAACTCATCTTGGTGGATTCTGTTTTCTTTATTTCACAAAGGAGAAAATGAGATTCAGAAGTGTTAACTGACTTGCTGGAGGCCTCCCCAATCACAGGTGCCAGAATTTAGATTCAAACCCCATCCAACTGGATCAAAAGGGAGAAATTCTTGCAGTGCACTACACTTCTCCCTACCACTTCCACCCTTTGGTCATCTTTGTATGAGAGCTGAAACAACAAGACAGAGCATTGTCTTGCTTGACCTCAGATGTGAACGTACATGCTGGGTGACTCAGTTCTTTTTGCTATCATGTACCTGTCCTCAAATCACCACAAAAGTGTCACTAGTATTGCTTTTGGAGTTACAAATGTATTTTAGCAAGTAGGGAAATGTGGAAATATAGAATCCATGAATAATGATGTGTGTTGACAATAAGCACCAAAAAAGGTGGTAGAAATATAGCTATATAGGGGGAAAGTATGTGTATTCTTCTGAAATTATGTTAGTATTTATGCAAAATAGATTACTATAAATTAGGATGTTAATTGTAAACCCCAGGGAAACCATTAAGAAAATTATTAAACAACAATAAGGGAAAAAGTAAAAGAATGGCAAAGTAATTAATATGATGCAATATTATTTAACACAAAAGAGGACAACAATGAAAGAACAGAGGAAAAACACAACAACAAACAGCATAAAACATACAGTTAACAAATAACTAGCCAAGTGGCAGATGTAACTCCTGCCTTATTGTTAATTACATTAAATGTAAATACATTAATCATTCCAATTAAAAGACAGAGACTGGAAGAATGGATTAAAAAGAAAACAAAACTTGATCAAAACAAATTGTTGCCTACAAGTAACACACTCTAGATTGAAATACAAATAAATTGAAAGTAAAAAGAGTGAAAATAGATATCCTAGGTAAACAGTAACCCAAAAAGAGGTGGAATGGCTGTACTGATACAAGAAAAAAATAGACCTTAAGATAAAACTTATTATTAGAGATGGAGGATAATACTTATCATGATAAATGTCATTTTTTGAAGAAGATATAAAACTATAAATATGTACCTAACAAGAAATCCCCTAAAGACATGAAACAAAAACAGACAGAATTGGAGAAATAGACAATTCTGCAATAATATAGATGTCAATACCCCACTTTTAGTTATGATGATGTTTTAGATAACAGGTTTTCACAAGTGTGAATGAATTATAAACACTCCTTTCATCCTGTGAGCCTCTACTCTCCTTCCAGGTCCTGCTCCAAGCAGCTTTTGATCAAAGTTTGGCCTGTGTGACACTAGTTTTCCTCCTGCATCCATTTGAATTTGGTCTTGACTCACACTATTTTTGGTTTTCTCATAATCAGGTATCTTTTCTTTGCTTCTCAGTCAAGAAGATGAACTCCATGAATAAAGAAAGCTCATTCTTGAGTATATGCTCTGCTGTAAGTGTATGTTTTAAAAAGTGAAACTGGGTCATTTGTACAGATATGGATGGACCTAGAGACTGTCATACAGAGTAAAGTAAGTCAGAAAGAGACAAACAAATATCATATATTAATGCATATATGTGGAATCTAAAAATACGGTATAGATAATATTATTGCAAAGCAGAAATAGAAACACAGGTGTAGAGAACAAACTTATGGATGCCAAAGGGGAAGGGAGGGTGGGATGAATTGGGAGATGGGGATTGACACGTTACACTATTGATACCATGTATAAAATAGATAACTAATGAGAACCTACTGTATAGCACAGGAAACTCTACTCAGTGTGCTCTGGTGACCTAAATGGGAAGGAAATCCAAAAAAGAGGGGATATATGTATACATATAGCTGATTCACTTTGCTATACAGTAGAAACTAACATAACATTGTAAAGCAACTATACTCCAATAAAATTTAAAAAATAAAAAAATATTTGAAAAAATGGAATGAATATCCATTAATTTTTTTCAGTTTGTACTGAAAGGTGAGACTGGCTGAGTTATATAAAGATCAACACAAGTTTGAAGGGATTATTATACTAATAAGAAGTTTGAAAACAATTCTGGAATTATTCATTAACTTCTAGGGCTTTCCTGGTAACTCTATGACCTTTATGAATATAACAGGCTGATTAATAAAGGCTAAATATACTTTATATTTTCCAGAAATTATCAGTATTAACTTCATTTGAACTTCCCTCATCTAACAGTTGGTATTTTGTTTTAATTGTCCCATATGATTATTCAATAGCTGTGAAGTCGGAAATTAATAATTGAAGATGTGAGGGCTAAGCTATTTGGCAGTTTTCTTCTCAAATGGAAATTTACAAAGTTTTGTTTTCAAAAGTAAGGAAGGTTGGAAAGTCAAATGGATACAAGAAATCCCACAGAGAAACAAATAGAAAGATTGATACAAAAATCTCTGTTGTTCTCTTCAAACTTCCTGAAGAGTGAGTGTGTGTGTGTGTGTGTGTGTGTGTGTGTGTGTGTGTGTGTGTATAAAACCCAGAAACAATTTTATATCTAACTGGATTTAAGTAATAAAGGATAAGGATTTGAAACAGTTGCAAAGAGATTAGAAACATTGTTTTCTCAGGTAGTAATAAAAAGGTCAAATGTAGATGAATAAAATTTCCTTAACTCTTTTTTTTTTCATGGTTTATTTTCTCCTTTCTGTTGATTATAAGAACTGCCATTCTTCTCCTGCACCAGTTATTGCAGACATTTTCAATAGAATCTAGTTAGTAAAAGGAAACTGAAGCAGTTTCTGTACAGGGAAGGGTCTCAATTATATGGTAAATGGATTGAGGAGAAGGGCAGGTGAGATGGGCAACATTGTATTCATTTGCCAATCGTATTTAATCGTTCTGGGCTGAGGGGAAGCAATTAGAACTCTGAATTGTTTTCCACCAAAGACCACTAGGAGCTCATCCCCACTGTCATTTTGGTGCAAGTGTGTGTGTGCACACTGCCTGTATTCTAATTTATACCATGTTTTTTTGTGTGTTTGTTTTAAAATGTTGGAAGATATGGGTAAGATATAGGTTGCATTTCTGAACGCTTGACAATTGCAAAGTTTTAATAAAAAGCAATGCAAATTTTATTCATTCATTGGACAATTTTTCTTTTTTATTTTAGGCACATGTTCTGTACATCCTGTCTTAGAAGATTTTGGTCCAAAATTATACAAAACAATATATTTCATTCGGAAAGCTTTTTTAAAAAAATAAATGGCCTAGTAATCTACTTCACACACCTACCTCTCAGAGCTCCTAAAGAGTGGGGTATCTGGTGAGCTTCAAGAAAGATTAGAGAAGTGATTGCCATGGTGTGGTCTAAAGACAAGCACTGTTCCATTACCTTTTGTTATGGGTCAGCAATAAGATAAATACAGGCATTTAAGTAAGAAACTTACATAGAAATTTGTTATTGCTGCAATTCCAAAGCATTGGATATTTTTTCCAAATTTCTTTTTAATTGAAGTATAGTTAATTTACAATGTTGTGTTAGTTTCAGGTATACAGCAAAGTGATTCAGTTATACATATTCATATATATATATATATATATATATATATACACACACACACACACACACAAATACATTCTTTTTCAGATTCTTTTCCATTATAGATAGGTTATTACAAGATAGAGTATAGTTTCCTGTGCTATAGAGTAGGTGTTTTCTGTTTACCTATTTTATATATAGTAGTATGTAAATGTAAGTCCCAAACTCCTAATTCATCTCCCTCCCCCATAACCATGTTTGTCTTCTATGTCTGTGAGTCTATTTCTGTTTTGTAAATAAGTTCATTTGTATCATTATTTTAGATTCCACATGTAAGTAATATCATATGATATTTGTCTTTCTCTGTCTGACTTACTTCACTTAGTATAATAATCTCTAGGTCCTTCCATGTTGATGCAAATGGCATTATTTTATTCTTTATCCATTTCTCTGTTAATGGACACTTAGGTTGCTTCCATGTCTTGGCTATTGTAAACAGTGCTGCTGTGAACATTGAGGTGCATGTACCTTTCTGAATTAGAGTTTTCATCTTTCCCAGATATGTGCCCAGGAGTGGGATTGCTGGGTCATATGGTAGTTCTAGTTTTTTAAGGAACATTCATACTGTTCTGCATCATAGCTGCACCAATTTACATTCCCATCAACAGTGTAAGGGGGGGTTCCCTTTTCTCCACACCCTCTCCAGTGTTTATTATTTGTGGACTCTTTTATGATGGCCATTCTGACCAGTGTGTGGAGATACCTCATCGTAGTTTCGATGTGCATTTCTCTAATAATTAGCAATGTTGAGCATCTTTTCACATGCCTGTTTGCCATCTGTATGTAGAAGCACACAATTTATAATCTGAGAACTATAAAACATTGTTGAAAGAAATTATACAGATCTCGATAATTGGAAAAATTATCCTATGTTCATGGATCAGAAGACTTAATAGTTATAATGACGATACTCATCTAACTTATTGAAAGATTCAGCACAGTCGTCATCAGAATCTCAGCTGACCTCTCTATAGAGATTAACAAGCTGATTTTAAAATTAATATAAAATGCATGGGACTCAATATAGTTCAAATATTCTTGAAAATTAAGAAGAAAGTAGGTGGGCTCATACTTTCTGATTTCAAAACTTACTTAAAACCAATGGTAATAAAAAGAAGTGTAGAACTGGCACAGAATAGACACATAGATAAATAGAATTGAGAGTCCAGAAACAAAACCATTCATCTATTGTCAAACAACTTTTGATAAGGATGCCAAGACCATCCAATGGGGAAAGAATAATATCTTCAACAAAAGGTTGGGGAAGAGGGACAATTGGTAACCACATGCAGAAGAATGAAGTTATACTTTTACCACACATCATACACAAAAATTACAAAAATGAGTCAGACCTAAATGTATGAGCTAAAACTATAAAATTCTTAAATACATAGGAGTATATCTTCATGACTTTGGATTTGGGAAAGGATTCTTCAATATGATACCAAAATCACATGCAACAAAAGAAAATATAAATAAATTGGACCTCATCTATATAAGAAACACATGCTTCAAAGCTGTCTGCCAAGAAAATTAAAAGGCAAACAGAAAATGGAGGAAAGTATTTGCAAATCATATTCTGATAAAAGATTCATTTCCAAAAATATACAAATAATGTTTACAAAAATAATTAAGAATTAAAAAAAGACAATTACAAATGGGCAAAGTATCTGAATTGACATTTCTCTAACATATACAAATCTCCAAAATATATGAACAGCTAATAATTACATAAGATGCTTGACATTGTTAGTGATCATGTAAATGCAGATCAAAACCACAATGAGATGCCATTTCATACCCACTAGGATGGCTGGAATCAAAAACTCTATAATGGGCTTCCCTGGTGGTGCAGTGGTTGAGAGTCTGCCTGCCAATGCAGGGGACACGGGTTTGAGCCCTGGTCTGGGAGGATCCCACATGCCGCGGAGCAGCTAGGCCCGTGAGCCACAACTACTGAGCCTGCGCGTCTGGAACCTGTGCTCCGCAACAAGAGAGGCCGCGATAGTGAGAGGCCCGCGCATCGCGATGAAGAGTGGCCCCTGCTTGCCGCAACTAGAGAAAGCCCTCGCACAGAAACGAAGACCCAACACAGCCAAAAATAAATAATAAATAAATAATAAATAAAAATTTTTAAAAAAGATGATTAAAAACACATAAAAAAAAAACTCTATAATGAGTGTTGGTGAGGATGTGAAGAAATCTGAACCCTTATGCACTGCTGATGGAATATTAAATGTTGCAGCTGCTTTGAAACAGTCTAATAGTTCCTCAAACAATTAAACCTAAAATTTACAATATGACCCAGCAATTCCAGTCCTTTGTATAAACTCAAGAAAAGTTAAAGTGTACCTTCACACAAAAACTTGTAAATGGTTATTCTTAGCAGCCCAAGTGTCTATCAACTGATGAACTGGTAAAATAAAATGTGGCATATCTATACAATGGAATATTATCCAGCCATAAAAAGAATGACGTACTGACACGGGCTACTTAGATGAACTTTGAAAACATTATACTAAGTGAAAGAAACCAGTCACAAAGGCACACATTTTATTATTCCATTCATATGAAATGTTTTGAGCAGATAAATCTATATAGACAAAGTAGATTAGTGGTGCTTATGGCTGGAGGAGGAAGATGGGGGAAGGTGGTGATAGCTAAAGGATACAGGATGTTTTTTAGAGGTGATGAAAATATTCTGAAATTGACAGAGGTGACGATGGTTGCATATATTTGTGAATATACTATAAAAACAATGCATTATACTGTTTAAATGGATGACTTATATAGTATATGAACAATGTACCACTAAAGCTGTTAAATAATTTTTTTAAAATGTGCTTCTGATGAAATTCCGGCTTTGTATTTTCATCTATATATTCAAAAGGTATTAAGAGCCCTGTTTATTTCATGTACTTCGGAAATAACAGAGTGAACAGAACTGATAGAACCTCTACTGCAGTGCAGTCTGGATCCATTTCTGCTTCTGCCAGAAGGAACTGACTCAGTTAATACAACAGATGTTTGCTGAGCACCAGCCATACACCTGATCTTGAGATGTCAGGGACCAGAGCCAGGGTCTATGTCATCAAAGCAGCTCTTAAGACAAAGAAATGGTGAGGAGATGACACAGGGCAGGAATTGAATCCAGCCAGAAAGTGTCAGGTCACAGAGGTTTCTGAAACCTTTCTGAGAGATGTCACAGCTAAGCGAGCTCTGGAAGTGTCACTAGGTGCTAGCCATTCAGATGAGGAGCAAACAGAGGAGCAGACACCCTAGGGGACTGGCAGGACAAAGGCAGAGACAGGAAGAGAAGCTTAGATGTCTGACTCCCCCCACCTTTAAAGAAAGACGATAGAGGATTAGTGGTGGGGAAGCTTCTCTATCACTTCTCCATTTCATCTCTTGTTGCCTAGGAAGTAGAAATGAGCCCTGCTGGAGGTTCAGGGAAGAATCACTCCCAAGTGCCAAGGAAAGGTAGAAATAGTGGTAGCCTGAGGCAGAGGAAAGATTAGGAAGAGAAGAATCCCTCAGTGTATTAATAAGTATCCAGTGCTATGAAATCCTGCAAGTTTAAGGATTTCGGAGACTTGAGTGGACCACCAACAGTTGAGCTATCTAAGAATAGTACCTGGGATTTATAGAGCACATTGACTTCCAAAGCACATCCCCATCTCTTTTTCCCTGTTCTCCTCCTGGCTGTGAGCAGGGGGCATGGGGCCTGCTAAGCGGAGAACTCAAGGGCCTCTCTGAGCTTGTGCCAGGGACAGAACCCTCGGTGGCCCTTTTCCACTCTTTGCAGCCCAAGAGTTTCTCCTGTTACCGTTGCAATGAGGGAAAGTCATTTTCTGAATCTTTGCTGAAATCTAGACATCATGTTAGAGGCTCAAGAGGCATCTCATCTTCACAATAATCTCTCGAAATGTGAATTTTAGCCCCCTATTCCTACTGAGGAAGTTGGGGGTCAGGAGGGTTAAGTAACATGCTCAAGGCAATGCAGCCAATAAACTGCAGAACTGAGACGTAACACCTGGACATGGTTGTGTACTTTCCACTGTAGCATGCCACTTCCGAAAAGCAAAGCCTGGGTTTCTGCTGAAGACCATTGCATATGCAAAATTGCTAAAATATAAAGGAGGATTATAAAATTTTGGGACAGGTGGTAATTCTTCCCCAAACTATGTGAACTTTTCCCACATCAGGAGGTCTTTGAAGGCATCGTTATGTCCATAAACGTACACTGTAAATACATATAATGTATACATTGTATATATATAATGTATATAAATGTATATAATTTATACATATCATGTAAAATTAATCTGCATAATCTACATATCCATATAATATGCATATAATAAATGTAAATATACATGACACACAAGGAGTCATTGCCCATACCCTAACCTGCTGTCCTCTGGCTGACCAGGGAAAGCCTGCTGAAAAAGGGCTCAGTCAGTTTGGAGGGTCAGAGCAGCAGCAGTTAATAGAAGATGTTCACCTTTGTTAAGACCTTCACTGGTGGCTCTTTTGTATCCTACAGTATCAGAAGCTGTGTGTCTGTGTCTGTGTGTATGTTGAGGAGTATTGGAAGGAGTCGAATAAATTCAGACTCCAAAGACCTTCAGTAACACAGAGGATAATCCTTAAGGTTTATTTGTTAGGGTGTTTGCATGTTGACATGCATTAAATTAGAAAGGTTACTACAGAAATGAAGCCCCCTGACTTAATATTACCTGTGAATTCCTCTGAGAGTTAAATCAGCACTTTTCTTGCCTTCAGCATATATTTGAAGGGAGCGTATGCCCTTTTAGAGTAAGCCAGTGAATTTAAGTGAAAAAACAAAGGTACCCTTCTAGGAGGACATAATATATAAAGACAAAAACATCAGCTGCAAATCAATGCATATTGATTTAAATAAATAGGATCATTGACCTCTGGTAAATCTAGCTCAGAGGCTAAGCCAGCAGTATCTCTTGCTCAGAAACCCACTGACTTTGCATTTTTAAGCAGAAACACAAAGGGGCATTTCCTCCAAGACCTAAATTACCTGTACTATCTTACAGTTTCTGATTTTATCCAGATGCTATGCATATCCAAACAAAGCTGCACAGAGGCATTGGGCTATGGGTAAGAAGAGATTTGCTGGAAGGTATCCATGTCTGTATTAAATCAAAATGAGGCACTAATGAGACACTTCCACAGAGGAATTAAGGCAGCTGACCCAGGAAGTACAAACCAGGAGCATTTCTGTGTTGCTGTCCTGCTTGTCTCATAGCCAGTGCCTTGCCAGCTCCCAGTGTGGTCCCAGATATTGTGCTTGAGCTTTACCTATATTAATTTTTAATTTAATCCTTATAATAATAACCTGATGAGGTAGGTTATTATTATAACCTTCTTGCACTGTGCTTCTGGCCAGCAAAGTCAAAGCAATATATTGTGACGTATGACCACTTCATCTACAATCCCCCAAGAATCACGCAGCTCGTAACAGAAGAAGCTGCAGTAGATGAGTCTGGGAGTCTGGGAATCCAGTGTTAATCTTCCCCATTATTAGCTCCGTGATCTGTCATTAATTAGCTATATGCTCTTCAGGAAGTCCATTTTTGCTTCTGGGCCACAGACTCTTTCACTGAAAGGTAAGGATGTAATTTTCTGGCTCAAAAGTTTCCCATCTATTACTTTCCTTTGATTTGGGAAAAAGACAAAACCCAGCAGCAGGGGAGGCATTTGGGTTTTGGAGCAAGAGACTTAGATTCAGATCTAGCTTCCCTTTTCCCCAGCAATGTGAAATTAAGCCACTCGCTAAAGCTCATGCTCCCACCTTGTGAAATGGTAGCTTGAAAACCTGGTTGTCATTTCAGTTGACAGTGCATTTAACCACAGCCTCGAAATGTTAAAAGGGAGCTCACAAAATGTAGTCAGATCATTGAAGGGAAAGTTCAAGTGAAAGGCTCATGCCTTGCAAAAAGCACATATAGGAACAATGAGAAACTTCGGGCCATGGCTGCCACGCCCCAGAAGTACTATTGTGACAGCATAACGAAAAGCCTTCCATCAACTCTGCTTGTTCCAGGAAATGGCTGGTCACACAGAATCTTCTGCTCCTAATATTTAATAAAACTTCCTCTTTCAAATTGTTTCCAAACAACTTTCTTGACCCTCTGTAGCCACCCGACTGCCAAATGTACCTGCAGACCAATTAGAGAGTCTCCTAAAATCCCAACTTAATAGAATGCTTGCCCTTCAGTGTTTCCCCTTTTTACCTTATAAAATTAACTTTGCTTTCAGATATTTTTGAGATATTGCTGAAACAAAAGTGACAGTAAATGGGTTCTTTTGCCACAAATTGATGAATAAACAGCCTTTCTTAATTTTGTCTTAAATTTGGTTTTGTCTCTGATGGCAAGAAAGGGTTGAAGCAGAGAGGAAAAGTCCAACGTGTAGGTGCTGGCTCTTTCCTATAGTCTAAATAAATAAGAAAATCTGTAGGTCAATAAACAAATCCAAACATCATCAGTTCAGGCTTTCAGCATGTTACAACTTATTAGTGTACTACCCAAATACGGAGTCTCCTGTCCCTCAGTGTTTTCCAAGGTACTGGTACATTTTGACGTGTGGATAATTACATTAGTGCCTTGTCTCTGGAGGATGGTGATTACTGCCTATGACAAAGCCTCAAAGCTATACCAGGTACTGAACTAAGTACCTGTATCAGGTACTAAACAGGGCATCAGTCTTTATCTAGTTGAGATGGTAGGACTTTCGTCAGTCACAGAAATTGACTTGCCAGTCTCCAATGTTAACACACTTTC
Source organism: Balaenoptera borealis (assembly GCF_965194805.1). Classification (NCBI taxonomy): domain Eukaryota; kingdom Metazoa; phylum Chordata; class Mammalia; order Artiodactyla; family Balaenopteridae; genus Balaenoptera; species Balaenoptera borealis. The sequence goes on along the minus strand of NC_138863.1, from coordinate 123,719,560 downwards.
TAAAGCTTTTTCAGTGTGTCTTTGCCTAGCAGAAAACTCATCTTTCATGCAAATCCCATTCTATAATGAATTCCACCCAGACATTCATTTTTATAGACGTTTTTATACAAACATACTGCAAAGGTGTTTCACATTGTGCCATATAAATCATAATGGTGGGTTGATGGGTTTTTTCCTAGACACTTTGTCTTTTCTCACACCTTTCCTATTGTTATTAAATCAAGCAAATGTTTACACATTTTGATGGAAATACCACAAAAAAGACAAGATACCCTTGTGTATGCTAAGGGGCTGGCTAAATGAATCATTAAGATCCAGCCTTGTGGACACATTCACACTGCAGGAAGATACTGTCTGCAGTGTGAATGGGAAGATAAAGTTTGGAATACACATATGTAGATTATGCAAATAAACCTGCACCATTGAAATATTGTTGAAGTCATAAAAGGTTAAATACTATTTGTTTAATTTTATTTTTGAAATGGAGTTTGCAGAAAATTTCTACCTATTTTAAAATTTTGAAACTTCACAGCCTACATTCATCAAGGGTGCACATATTGGTAAGATAAAGAAAAGTCTGTCAATTGGACTAGCCCTTTTTAAAACAGCGGGGTCAATTAAGTTTGCTCTTAAAACCTTCCAACTAATTTTTCCTTGGTTCTTTTGTTTCCCCAGCAGAGTAAGGTGATCAAGAAGACTTCATTTAGCAGATAACTTGGCAATTGTGATTTTAAAGACCAGATGGATGCAGACATTTAATGATCTGAAGGAAAATTACCTTGCAGACATAGTGCAGAGAAAAGTATTAAGGCACTGTTAAACTTGGCAGGTTAAAGAAACAGGAAGAAGGGGCAGATGATGATGGGGAGAATACAACAGGAACAGGTGGGAGGGATGGGGAGGGGCCAGACATGTAGGGATTTCAAGAACAAGATCAGCATTTGTATCAATAGTTTATTCTAAATGCAATGGGAAGCCACCAGGGACTGTATGAGTAGGATTTTCACTACGAAATATATAGCACACTTCAAAGTGTTCAGTTCAAAAGAAATCAGTGAAGGGTTTTTGGGTTTTTTTTTTTCTGTTTTGTTTTGTTTTGTTTTGTTTTTACAGTTGTGGAAAGAGTCAGCTAGGAAACAAGAAGAGATGTTTGGGATTCCAGGGATTAGCAATTATTGGAAGTTCTTACCAACCCTTGGCCTGAAGGCAGAATTGAAGTGGTCAATATTACCATAGTAAATTAGACCCAGAGACATGGATGAAAGACTGCCAGCTAGGGCTATGTACCTAAAGAACACAGCTGCCCCTAGAACTAATTAACAAGAGACAGCAAGGGAATAAATGCCACAACCTCTCAATTCTCTCCTCCTTTTTGGTTTCTGGTGCCAGAGAGCATGGCAGCCTCAGTGATGCAGTTTGTTCAGGTCAAGTTCACAGGGTGCAGACTAAAGCAGAGAAGGATGAGGGGTAGGGGTGGCAAACGTAGATTAACCACATGGGGATTTTCATGGGACTCATAGAAGAAAATGTCTAGGACTTTAAAGAATTTTTAAGCTAAAATAAGCAGTGATTTTTCTGAAAAATAAAATGGATTGTGATTTTATTTGGAGCACAATAAACTAAGGAATTGTAAGAACAGCTATGCGAAGCCAGTGGAGAAGCTTCTACATCATGGCATTTTTATCTCAAACAAGCAACACTATCTTTGGATGAAAACTCACCAAAGACAGATAAAGAGAATATTCAAAGGCTGAGATGCACCAAATCTCTAACTGTAAACTGATTGTAAAGTATACAGTCATTTCAAAACCAGACTGCATAAATTACTTTTCGGTTCCAAATAAAATGCAGGTTACTTGAACCCCCTCAGACATATGGAATATTTTTATGATCTCTCCAAATAATTCTGATCAGAGTCGTATTTGGGCATCACTGATGTAGTGCATGGAAAGCAAGTTTTGTCAACACAAACAATTAGGGTTCATGCTGGGCTCTACTGATGCTGTAGTTTTTGTGATGTTTACCTCTTTGATTCTCATTGCCTTTTTGTTAACTGGAGGTAAAGATTTTACTTACATGGTCATTGCAAAAATTGAAATATGAAATGTAAAGTAAATGGTAGTATTTTGCATATACTAGGTCTCTGTAAATGTTAGTTACTACTATGTCTATTAGTATTAAATGATAATAAATCAAACGGTAAAGTAAATAGAGCATGTAGTCTTCTGAATTGTACTTTACATGGTTTCTCATGATAGTTCTCTGGTGAAAAAAAATGCTTTAAAAATGGAGTAAAAATTATCTGGTAAATCAACATGCTATTTAGTGAAAATACAGAAATATACTAAATATTACTGGTAACAGTCAAGAAAACACTCTCCAACAGCTTGCCTCAACATAAGACAATGTCAACCATGTCCTGAAGTACATTTTTTATTGATGACTTGAACAAAATTAGGGAAAACACATTCAAATTATTCCAAGGTGATTCTGAGCTAAGGAATGAAAACAGCAATCAGGAAAATGGAATAGATCAATGAGCCAAGTTAGGCAAACTACAATCTAACTTAAGATATGTGTGAATTTCAATACTCGGGTCCAAATAATCAACTACAAACACATCATAGATGAAAATTTGATAATCAAGATAAGTTAATTTAAAATTTTAAAAGTTACATCTGTTTTTAGCTTCAACAGAAAAATAACTTAGAAGCTGTTACACCCATACTTAAAACAAAAGAAAGTTGAAAACAATTGAACAGTAGACTGATTTCCTTGGGCTCACTGGAAAACTGAGCATATGGGACAAACTGTCACCTTGAAATCTGGAGAGATAGCAAATCCAAAGATTCACAAAGACCTACTTAACTGGAGATGCTGAAGCCATAAACTGGTAGGAAGACTTAAATAGTACTAATGGCAAATTGTTGGAGGTTGAGTATGATTAGTATAACAGTGGAAACATTCTTGGACTCTCCACACTTTCATTAGTTTTATTTCCATGACCCCAAGATGTCCTCATGAACTAGAGTTAAGAGATATACTTAAGAGGAATACCCCTGACTCTGACAAAAGAAGATGAAGACTAACCCTGGTCTAATATACCAAGAGCATTATTCATAATTAAACCTACTTTCCAGGGAAAAGGACTTTATCAGAGTCTTATTCCAGAATTGTAGACGAGAAATTTGTAGGGAAGCCCAAAGTCAACATGGGGAGAAGGATGAAAACAAACACATAAGGATATTAGAAGAATTTGAAAACTATGGCAACTAACCCCTTCCCCCCAAAAAAGCTCAAAAACCCAACTCAACTCCTAAAAAAATTAACAAAAACCTCACACTAAAGGGTTATTTACTCCAGTCCCTATAATATGTTGTATTATGTCAGACTTTTAACAACCAAAAATTACAATGTGTGCTGGAGGCAAGAAAAAATACAGTCTGAAGAGGTAAAGCAAGCACCAGAATCTGAATCATGCATGACAGATATTGTAATCATCAGAAAAGGAATTTAAAATAATTAATATATAAAAGACTCCAATGGAAACTGTGGATGAGATGGGGGTAATATAAGAAGAGAGACACTTTAAGAAAGAGCCAAAAGGAAATTCTGGAAATAAAAAATAATGTAACAAAATACTTTTGATGGAGTTATATGTAGATTGGATATAGGTGAGGAGACAATAAGTGAGTTTAAGACAGATCAATAAAAACTTCCTACATGAAAATGAAAAGAGAAAAAAATTTTTTAAAAATCAAAATGGAACATCTGAGAACTGTGATGTAATTTCAAAGGTTCAACACACACATAACTGAAATACCAAAAAGATAAGAAGATTAGAACAGAAAAATTATTTGAAGTAATAATGTTTGAGAACTTTCAAAAACCAAACTACAGATTCAGGAAGCTCAGAGAACACCAAGAAGGATTAAAACCAAAATACCTCAACCCAGGCATATTACATTTGAACTTCAGAAAATCAAAGACATAGAGAAAATCTTGAATAAAATCAGAGGGGAAAAATCATGTTATCTATAGAAGCAAAGGGTAAAAACTGAAGATTTCTTGTTAGAAATAATGCAAGCAAATGTTAATTGAGTAGAAAATTTAAAGTACTTAAAAAATAAAACACAGAATTCTATATCTTGTGAAATTATTCCACAAGAATAAGGGGCAAATAAAGACTTCCAAAAAAAAAAAAAAAAAAGACTGAGGGATTTCATTGCCAGCAAACCTGCCACACAAGAAATATTAAAAGTTCTCCAAAGAGAGGAAAAATTATATATGTCAGAAGTCATTATCTTCATAAAGAAGTGAAAAATATCAGGAAAGTAATAAATGAAAGTAAAATAAAATCTTTATTTTATCATTAATTTATCTTAAAGTTAATTGCTTAAAAATATAATAGTAATGGGACTTTCCTAGCGGTCCAGTTGTTGAGACTTCGCCTTCCAATGCACGGGGTGTAGGTTCGATCCCTGGTCAGGGAACTAAGATCCTACATGCCTCGTGACCAAAAAACCAAAACACAGAAGCAATATAGTAACAAATTCAATAAAAGACTTTAAAAGTGGTCCACATCAAAAAAATCTTAAAAATAATATAATAGTAATGATGTATTAAGTGATTATATCATGTGAAAAAGTGAAATAACTGACAGCAATGTCATAAAGGATGGGAAGAAAGAAATGGGAATACTCTCTTATACAGTGTCTGCAACACATGATGTGAGATGAGGCTATATAAAGGTGGATTTAGATAAGTTAAAATATATATTTCAAATTCAATCAATATTATGATATTTTTAGTTTTGAACTACATTTCAAAATTTCCTACAGGATTTAAAAGTCAAAAGTATAAAAAGCATTAATCTGAATTATTGGGCACACATGCATAAAGATAAAATTTTTTACCACAATGATGTTAAAGGGGGAAAGAGTTGTATACGAGCAGATTTTTTGGTACCACGTTGAAGACATGTTACTATCAATTCAATTAATTGTTATAAATTTAAGGTGGCAAATGTAATTCCCATGATAACCACAAAATTATTGACAGAATATATACAAAAGGAAATGAGAAGGGAATAAAAATGTATCACTATAAATAATGAACTAAAAAAAAAAAGAAGAATGGCAATAATGGAGAAAATCAGGGACAGAAAAGTTATAAGACATACTGAACAGAAATAGAAAAAAAGACAGAAGTAAATTTTTCCCTATCAGTAATTATTTAAATGTAAGTAGATTAAATTTCTAATCAAAAGGCAGAAATTGCAAGAATCAATATTTAAATATACAATCCAACTATATGCTGACTACAAGAAACTCACTTTAGATACAAAGAAAAATAGGTTGAAAGTAAAAGGATGGAGAAACATATCCAATGCAAATAGCAAAACAAACAAAAAAACCGAGGTAGCTACAATAACATCAGGCAAAATAGACTTTAATTCAAATATTATTACAGTAGATGAATAAGAAAATTATATATTGTAACATTGGCCAAATTTTCAAAGATGAATAGCAATTATAAACATGTATGCAATAAACTAAACAGAGTCCTAAAATATATAAATCAAATATCGACACAATTGATGTGAGAAATAGACAGTTTTATAATAATTGTTCAAGACTTTAATACTCCACTTTCAGCAAAGGATAGAACCTCTAGACAGAAGTTTGGTAAGGGAAGGCTTGAATAACACTACAAACCAAGTGGACCTAACAGACATATAGAACATATATGTGGAAATCCAGCACTATCTATTGAAGAGACTATTCTAACAGACATATAGGACACATATGTGGAAATCCAGCACTATCTATTGAAGAGAATTCTTTTACCATGCGTGGGTTTGGCAATCTTACAAAATCCAGTTGGTCATAGTTGTATGCCCTTTAACACTACTATTAATAATCTCCTCAGCTAGATATCCAGTTTCATTTATTGTAAGTTCTACCTTCCACAAAACACTAGAATACAACTCAGCTAAGTTCTTTGCAGCAAGTACTGCCTTTCCTCTAGATTCCAATGACTATTTTTCATTTCCTTTGAAGATTTCACCAGAATGACTTTCAGCATACCATATTCCTACCAACTGTCCCTTCATAAAAATCTAGGCTTTTCCAGCACACACATCAAAACTCTTCCAGCTTCTACCAATTACACAGTTCCAAAGCCACTTATACATTTTTAGATATTTGTTACAGAAACACCCCACTCTGGCACCAAAACCTATATTACTTTGTTAGGACTGTCATACTGAAATGCCACATACTGGGTGGCTTAAACAACAGAAATTTATTTTCTCATTGTTCTGGGGGTGGGACATAACAGGATTAAAATGCCAGAAAGGTAGATTGCATTCTGAGGCCTATTGTCTTGGCTTATATGTGGTCATCACTTCACTCTTTGCTCACATGGCATTTTCTTTGTGTGTGTGTGGGAAGAGACAGAGCAAGATTGAGCAAGAGAAAGACTGAGACAGTGAGTAAGTGAGATAGAGAGAGAAAGCAAGCTCCCTGGTGCCTCTTCTTATAAGTGCACTAATCCTATAGGTTCATTCCTCCACCCTTATGACCTCATTTAACCTTAATTATTTTCTTAAAGTCCACCTCTTCAAATACAGTCACACCATGAGTTAGGGCTTCAACATATGCTTTGGGTGGGGAGGGCATAAACATTCAGTCACTAACAACAAGTATTGGCAAGAATGTGAGGAAATCAGAACCCTGTACATTGCAGTGTAGCTGTTATGGAAAAGAGTTTGCAAGATCCTCAAAAAGCTAAACAAATAATTACCATATGATGTTGCAATTCCTCTCTTAGATATATATTCAAATAAAATGAAGGCAGAAAAAAAAAATGAAGGCAGGGACTTTGATCCTTGTATGTGTTCATTGCTATGTAATTCACAATAGACAGAAACTAAAAACTACCTGACTGTCCATGAACAGATGAATGGGTAAACAAAATGTTGAATACACATGCAATAGAATATTATTCAGCCAGGAAAAGGAACACAGTTCTGATACATGCCATGGCATGGATAAACCTTGAAAACATTATGCTAAATGAAATAAGCCAGATACAAAGGACAAATGTATGCTTCCACTTATATTAAATTTCTAGAATAGGTGAATTCATAGAGACAGAAAGTAGATTAGAGGTCTCCAGGAGTTGGAAGTATAAGGATGGGGAATTACTGCCTAATGGTTATAGTTTCTACTTTGGTGATGCGAAAATTTTTCAAATAGCTGTACAATATTTTGAATGTAATTAATGACACTGCATTTTACACTTTAAAAAGTTAAAATGGCAAATTTTATGTTACAAATAGTCTACCAAAACGTAAAAGTAAATAGTGTACCCAGAAACATTGAAATGCACACTTTAACTGGATGAATTTTATGGTATGTGAATTACATTTCAACAAAGCTGTGAAAAAAAGAGATTCATAAGATAAGCTACAAACTGGGAGAAAACATTTGTAAAACACATATCTGATAAAGTTCTTATATCCAGAAAGTATACATGCAAAGAATACTTCAAACTCAACAGTAAGAAAGTAAACATTTCTATTGAAGAAATAGGCTAAAAATCTGAATATGTTTCTCAGCAAGAAAATATATAGATGGCTAATAAGAATATGAAAAGATATTCAATCGTTTGTCATTAAGGAATTGAATACTAAAACAGCAATGGCATGCCATTATACAACTATTAGAATGACTAAAATCCAAAATACTGAAAATACCAATTGCTGGCAAGGATTTGGAGCATAAACAACTCTCATTCCTTTCTGATGGGAATGAAAAATAGTACATATTATCCAGCAGTCATGCTTTTTAGATAGTTACCCAATTAAACTGAAAACTTATGTCCACACAATAACCAGCAGATAAATGTTTATAGTAGATTTATTCATAACCACCAAGTCTGGAAGCAACCAAGATGTTTTTAAATAATTGGATAAACTGTGGTATATCCATAAAATGGGATATTTTGAGCAATGACTATAAATGAGCTACCCACAAAAAGATACAGAAGAGCGTTAAATGCACATTCCTATGTGAAAGAAGGTAGTCTGAAAATACTGTGTAGAGTGTGATTCCAATTATATGACATTCTGGAAAAGGCAAAATTGTGGTAACAATAAAAAGTTCAGTGGTTTCCAGAGGTTTGGGAACAGGAAGTGTTGAGTTATTGAAGCACAGAGGATTTTTTTTTTAGGACAGTAAAACTATTCTACAGGATATTGTAATGGCAGATATTGGACATAATGCATTTGTCAAATCCATAGAGCTGTAAAGCTCAAAGAGTGAATGTTAAGGTATCTAAATTAAATATATATGTTTAAATATACATAGTTAGGGGATCTCAGGATGGAATGTGAATGTGACAAAATAATCTAACCATACTATAAATGTATGAAAAAATCTCACTGAAATGGGTGGGGAAAAAGTGCTGGCATAAATAATATTGGAGATGAGCAGAGTCTGTGAGACTAAAGGTGAAGGAAGCTATATATAAGCGCTTTTCTCTAAATGATAAAGTTATTTTCTAATTCCTTTTTTGGACAATGAATTTCTAAAAAGGAACAAATGTACAGTAAACTTCATGTTATGATAAACTACTGTTCAGAAATAAAATGACATGGGTTTATACTATCATCACTTCTAGTAAAAAGTGTACTGAAAATACTAGATATTGAAATAAGAGAAGAAAAATAAGTATATAAAGACTTAAAAAGAAAAAAAAAATCAAACAGTTATTCATTTCAAATGTGAAAAACTCAGGATACCCTGAAAATGGACCATTTGAAATGCTGGAGCCAACTGGATGACTTTTAGTGAAGACACCATGTAATAAATTGGAGTTACTCTAGCCTCCATTAGTTGTCAAAGCATTCATTGTTCCAGAGCAATGACAAGGTTAGTAAGAAATACTGAAGGTGGCAAGCTTGTGTCCTTATCAACCTATATATATATAGACTCTCTGTAAAGCTAGATATAAAATAGTCAAGAATTGTAAAAAGTACACTGAAAATTACCAATCTGTCGGAAAGGGTGTCCTCTCTACATTTCGAACTTTTGTATCTTGGTGCATCTTTTCATTCTTCCTTGTCTTGGTTTGTAGCTCAGTCTCAAATTTTACATGATCTCAAAGAGGAGGGTATAAAAAGTCCCATGATTATTTTCTCCAAATCAACTTGCTACTGAGTAATAAGAATATACATTAGAAATAAGTGAAGGTTTTATATTTTCTTAAATATTTATCCAAGTATGTAGTAGAAATATTTTCATTAATTTCCCAAAAGATTACCATATTCTCCAAATTCATATTCATTTTACTTGTTATCAAATCTCTGACATTCTATAATTATCCAAACTTTTATCTGCTCATTTATTCATTTCTGGCATGAACTAATTAAATCTGAAATAATTAATGAGAATGTGTATTCATTTTACTGTAAATAATGCATCACCAACAATTATTAATTCACCTTTTTAGGACTTGTTAATGTGATCTAAACTTTCTTCTTTTTTTTTTCTCCTGTTAATTTTCACTGAACTCTCTCTCATTCCAGCAATTAGTAATGTTTATTTATGGGTTCATGAATTAATTGAAAAAATCCATCTCACTAAGAGATGGGTTTCATTTACAACTGTACTTTTATGTTTAATAGTGATTAATCCAAATTTTTACTATAAAGTCATTTTACTCAGTTGTGTGCTACTAAGAAATGTAATGATGGCTTAATCCAGAATGAAAAAACAAATGCTTAATGCTTTTCGATCACAAGAAACACAAAGAAATATAAACATCTAAATTTTAAATACAGAGATATTTTATGGCAGTGATCCATAAGAAAGTGATAAGTAGAAGATTTTCAAGGATAAAAATATATTACATTAGAATTAAATTCTGTGCACAAATAAGGAAGAAACACAAAAAGTTAAAGAGAAAGTAGAACACTGTAAAATGTATGACTTTTGAAAAATCTTTTTAGTTTTAAATGAATTGTTGTAGGTGTCTAAATGTTATAGTATTTCTACTTCGCTGTATATGTTTATATAAAAACTTTATTTTTAAATGTCAGTATTTTAAAAAATCAACATATATAACATTTGTAACTACAGTATTTAAACATAAGATGAAAATGTTTTAAATCAGTTTACAATTTGTAAGTATATTCATATTTCGCACATTTTCTTTTTTAATTTAAAAAATTATTGAGGTATAATTGATTTACGATGTTATAGTAATTTCTGCTGTACAGCAAAGTGACTCAGTTATACATATATATATATATATATATATATATATATATATATATATACTTTTTCATATTACTTTCCATTATAGTTTATCACAGGCTGTTGAATATAGTTCCCTGTGCTCTACAGTAGGACCTTGTTGTTTATCCATCCTACATATACTAGTTTGCATCTGCTAATCTTAAACTCCCAGTCCATCCCTCCACCACCCCGCCTCCCCCTTGGCAACCACAAGTCTATTCTCTATGTCTTTCTCACATTTTCTTTAGAGGATGTTACAGCAAAAACATTAATGATCACTAAGCTAGACCACTTCTCAGTTCCACTGAAAACCGAGACTGACTTTCCACAAACTTATTCCAGGTCAATTTTAAGTTCAAGTCTATGAAACCTGGGGTGAAGGAATGAGGGAGCATCACTGAAAGTGCAGACAGCAAATTCCCAGGCAACAGGGACACCTGGCTCAAAACTCTGGGGAAAATCCCCAGGAATAAAAGGCATTTAACCCCGAGCCAGGAATTCTAGGCAGTAGCTTTGGCTGGTGGCAGAGGAGAGTGATATTGGAAGCTGAAGCTGGGGTTGCTTTTGAAGTGGGCTCAGGCTTTTGGGATCCACCCAAGTCTTGCGGCTGTGAAGTTTCTGGATAACTCAACCAGTCCCTCCAGTTTCCTAGACTTGCTTTTCCTCCACACTGGAGATTAAGACACTCACCTTGCTCTACTCACCTCTAGTGATAGCATAGATCTCTCAACCTCTTAGGTTTCTCCAGCCCTAAGAGTGAACCATGAGAGGGATGTTGTCATTCCACTTCTGCCCTTCCTACCTCTCCAGAAGCCTGGCCTTAAGCAGCCAATCATAACTCATTTGTTACCCAACAGGTCTTCAGGGTATAGGAAAACAATGCAGAGATAAGACATACCTACCCATGGTGTGGTATCATTTGCTTATACTCAGGAGCTCCCTTGTTACAAGTGGAGTCTTTTTCTCTCAGAATTCCTCAAGATTAGTTGATCCCCATTTCATGGGATCCTGGAGAACAACATTCATCAAGGCATTTTCTTCTAGAATGTATAAATGTCTAGAGGAGTTGCGTGTTAGGGGCAGTTTTGTCAATACAGATTTTTTTCCTTATTTGCGATTCCAGGATTATCTCAGATGCCTCTGTACATCTGACAACTGGTAAAAATGCCTCTCACCGCCCAAACCCAGCTTGTGCAGAACTTCTATCCTCACATGCTAACCCTCACTGTGCTCTTCCTCATTTTCCCTAGTACCTAGCCTATACAACCTTACTGTAATTATCTTATCATACTGTAAGCAGCCCTTTGCAGGAAACTGCCCTCCACAGGGAGCCTCTTTTCTTGTCGCTTTAGCAAAGCTACACTGTAACTAACTTTTAAGCAGGCACCCCCATGCTCTACTCATCTCTGGACCAAGCACACCTTTCAAATCATTTAATCAGGCAATACTTTTCCTAACTTGTGGGTTCTTTACATAGATCAAAGAAGTAGAAATGAAGAAAAGAAATTAACAGATGAATAGATGTCTTCCCGAGCTTCCCCCTCAGTAACCTCACAAAAAATTGTGTGACCAAACTGTGTTAATAAGATAGCCTCTAGAGGAAGATCACGAGGAGTTGACCAGCCTGCCCACAAACCTGCACGCAGTGGGGGATGGTGACGGCTCTGATCCCCCATCTCAATGATTAACTTAGATTTCTTCGCTGTTTCCCTTTAAAAATTTCATGGCTGAGCAGAATCTTCAGAGGTGGTTTTTGGGGGACACTGGGGAGTCCATCGTCTCCCCAGATTGCCAGCATTCTGATTAAAGGCACATTTCTCCTCCATCATTTATGAGTATGTAATTGATTTTTTTAAGCAGCAAACAGCGGGATTTGATCTATTCAGTAACAATATTTCAAAAACCTGTGTTCCTGTCCATCTACTTTATCTTTAGTCTTGATTTACAAGATAGGAACATAAAGTGCTCATTCGAAAGATGCTCATCCACTCCTCTTTCTCTCCAAAATGCTCAAATTTTCTGAGCATGTCTGAAAGAGTATATGCAAAGTATTTGAAGAACACAGAGCTCGTCCATCTACTAAACTCAAATTTTAATCTAACTTGATATCTAGCTCAAAGCTTTGAGGTCAGAGAAAGGAGTTGGGAACAAATCCATGGAAGTTTGGATAAGTGCCTTAGGGTTGTAAGCAAGACGCTGTCCATAGATCATTCTGTTTAACCCTCATACAAGATTATAAGATAGGTATTATTTAGACCATCTGATTGATAGATTAATGTAAATGAAATTCAAGGGTACCTTGCCTTACACAGAGTACCACAAATATTACAGTATATCCAGGGTTTAAGACAACTCTTTTCATCATGCCATGAGAGTAATGTGGGATTCATTACTTTGGCAGGGGAAAAAAAGTAGTTTAAAAAAGTTTGGACATGCTACATGTCCAGACATGCTAAGTGACATCAATTCAGTGAAGGCAGCTCTCCATTTGATCTGACATTTTACAAAGTCTTTAATCCATTTAAAATAAATTCATCTTGTTAACAATGAGAAGGGCTAGGAAATTATAAAAAAAGATACCTTTTCTTCCAAGTACTTTATATTTTACAGAACAAAGAAAAATCTTTAAAATAACTTTAAAATATATCATCCTAAAATTGTCGCCCTTCTCCGAATGACATAGATTTCCACTTCTTTCCATAAAGCCACTGCCCATAATTTAACACATTTATTCTTTCACTAGTCTTGAACTGCAGGCATCCTGAAACATTGTAGAAATCTTGTAGAAACATTTTTTTTTTAACTTCTCACAGAAGACGGATACACACCAAGGATTTTTTTCAGGACTTCTCAGAGTCCAATTTAGTGTTTTATCAATTCTTATTTAAATTGTTCCCAGTCCTCTGTGTAGTGATTACTGATAGAACTATGCCTCAGGTTTTATCAATACTAATAAAGCCATCACATATTTGTACAGATATTTCTATAGACATACTTTAAACACAGTATCATAGGGATAAATTAATCTGTCACCAGATTTCTTTTGCAGGGACCATGTGGGCAGTGCAGGTGAAAAAGTGATACCTCCATTGTTGTCCGATTTACCAGGTAAACTGCTACCTGAAAAAACCCAGCTTTCAATTTGTCTTCTACAGTATTTTGTTTACAGTCTAGTATATCACATAGATGCATTGCAATGTAATTCATCCATTTACATGTTTGCCTTCTCCATTAGAAAGATAAATTCTGAGAAAAAGGATAGTGTCTGTTTCATTTTAATATTCTGTGACCTTCCTTGGGTGATTGTAAGTACACAGACAAGTCCCATGTAATTCTGAATGAATAAATGAATGGTAGCTCAGGGTTTTCTGTCTCACTAACTCCATGTATTCCCCTTTTCACTCATATTTCTTCTTAAAAGGGAATGTTTTAATCTAGCAGCCCTTTGAAGTTAAGCTATGAGAAGCAATGTGTGTTGGCAGGTAGAAAGTTTGTCTCATAGAGGATCTATTTTGGCCAGTCTAAAATAGCTACTGTTTCTTCCGTGGAGAGCTGTGACCCTACACATACTATGGGGAACTCAAAGCACATGAAAAGGAGGAATGATACCCCAACAGTCTTGATCAGATAGCACTCAGCCAGAATGGGACAGGGGCAGGGTGAGTATCAGGAAGAATGGGTAAAAATGCAAAAATAGAAAGAGGGAAACAAACACAGAGGGAGAAAGTTCATCCGAGGCTGAGTCCATAGGAGAAAAAGGATGATACAACTGTAAAATTATACACTCTGTATGGCTCTCCAGACTCTGTACATGTTTGATGAGTTAGCTGGTGTTCTGTTCATGGACTGTGCCTGCTTGCCTTTCTGGACGTTTTGGGGGTATAATGTTGGGATCACAAAATGAAACAAATTATAGTTGAGAGATACAAAAGAATTAAAACTGTTTCCAGATAATGTCCTCATTTCATAAAAAAATCAAGGGCATTCACCAACTACCCATTTCACTAGTTCACTAAATCCTCCACATGGTACCTCATTTCTCTGGAAAACAATACTGTATAAAGCATCCTTTCCATGCATTTCTCCAGCTTAAATGGCCCATAAACCACCCATGTTTACCCATTCTCTCTCCCAGCTCCCACCTAGCCCACTGGCCTCAAGCACTGACCAGAAATAACTGACTTCAGTGATTTTGGAGGATACTCAAGTGTGTATGTGAAATACAGTCTCAGAATGCTTTATTTTCTATAAGGCTCTAGTGGGATTTGGTTTTCTTCCCCCAAATCTAAATAATACATTCAGTTTACTACAACATACTCAGGAGTGAGGCACATAAAGAAGTTGTTCTCTATCAGGCATATAAAGTTAATATAAACAGAATGAAAAAGGAATATGAAAAGGCAAAGAAGCAAGGGGAAAAGACTTTCACCAGAGTGATTTCATCAAACACTGATTATCTAAATTGTAATTCGTTCAACAAATTAATATACAATGAGATCCAGTAAATAAAATAGAGTAACAATAACTAAAATTATAGTGTTCAAAAAGTATGTGCACACACCATTTTATATTTCTGTCAAACTATACAAAAGTTTCTGTTTCACATACATACTAACTTTCTTACAAAGAAAATAGAATGGTATGTAACTCTAAAGCAGATAAATGTAACAAATGTACTTCACTGGCCAGAAGATGAAAAGAATAATGACAGTGGATCATTTCTTAATCTGGGGAAAAAATAAAACAGCAAACATAATTGTTGCTGAGATATTGGAGAAAGTGCTGATTGAATAAAGAAGGGCATACTTTAAACTTTTCATGTAGTCCAGCAGACTGACTTCATGTTCTCCTTCTCTTTCTGCTTTTGTTCTTGAGAGTTGTCAAGCCGCGAGTATGAGAAGGGGCCATGGAAGAATATCAACACCCTGGGCAAATGTAGTTCTCCTGCTCAACAGAAAGAGAAAAATTAAAGGATGAAGCATGGTCGTCCTCAAGGCAAACTTTGCCAGCTGTCCTCAAGGGGTGAGACACTCCAGGGCTTAATAAAATGTAGAGGGGCTTTTCACAACTGATTCTCACACTACTTTGGTTAGCAAGCACTTAATAATAGTGGTGTTACTACTGTGAAGCATTTGTCCTACAGGAGCAATTTTATGAACAGAAAAGATGATTTTAAAAAATTCATTTAGTTAGTAAATATTTATTGCAAGCCAAATGTGTATCAGCCACTCTAGGAGAATTTACAGTATTATGGTTAAAAATCCGTAATCTCGGGACTTACATTCTAATGAACTAACAGAAGTTGGCAAAGGCCAAAATGCACTATTTAAAGAAATTTTAAAATATTATATATATATCTTTATATATATATCTTAGAGATACTTTTTAATGTTTGCCATTAACAGTATTTTCTCTGTATTAAATTTATTTCACCAACTACTAGCGGTCGTTGGAGAGAAATATGAGCAGGGAGTAATATTTGTAGAAATAAGTTTTTAAAGTAAAAATTTAAAAGGCATGTTGAGAAAATTAATTTGTACTATTGATTTTCTTTTTTTTTCCTTTTCTTTGAATTAGAAAATGACCACCATTATTGTATTTAAGTAAAGGAAAACCTTAATTCAGCTTGGAGAAGCATAGTTTGAGAACCACTGATGTAGGAAAACTATTGAGTCAACTGGGACTTGATGATTGAGCAAGAATAACAGTTATTAGAAATGATTAAATGTTCAGAAGCAAAATCTGAGCTTCTTAAAAATAGAGTTACCATATGATCCTGCAGTCCTACTCTCGAGTTTCTGGAGAAAACTCTAATTCAAAAAGGTACATGCAGTATTCACAGCAGCACTTTTTATAATAGTCAAGACATGGAAGCAACTTAAATGTCCATCAACAGATGAATGGATAAGAACATGTGGTACATATACACAGTGGAATATTACTCAGCCATAAAAGAGAATGAAATAATGCCATTTGCAGCAACATGGATGGACCTAGTGTTTATCATACTAAGTAAAGTAAGTCCAACAGAGAAAGACAAATATGTGACATCAGTTATATGTGGAATCTAAAAAATGATACAAATGAACTTATTTACAAAACAGAAACAGACTCACAGACACAGAAAACAAACTTATGGTTACCAAAAGGGAAAGGGGGGGAGGGATAAATTACAAGTTTGGAACTAACATATATATGTGACTATATATAAAATAGAAAACCATCAAGGACCTACTGTATAGCACAGGGAACTGCACTCTACATCTTGTAATAGCCTGTATTGGAAAAGAATCTGAAATATATATATATATATATATATATATATATATATATATATATATATATATATATATATATATATGAATCATTTTGCTGTACACTTTAAACTAACAAAACATTGTAAATTAGCTATACTTCAATTTTAAAAAACCCTGAACTTCTTCTTGCAGGCAGGAACCCAGGGCTAAGTTGTTCCCTGAAGGTAGCTGGGGACAGTCCTCAAAATCCAAGTGGGCAGCAGAGCTAGGACATGACAAGAGCACTAAGAACAGGAAGCTAAACATGTTTTGTGCCGCCCAAATCCAAGGTGCAGAGACAGGTTCAGGGGTGGGGCTACAATATGAAGATCCAGGGACCGGGAGGAAACGGGAGGGTCAAGACAAAACCAAATGGAGGAAGAGCTTCTTTGTGCTGTTTCGTGAACTGAGTTACATGGGATGATAGCCACTTCCCACAGGTAATTACTGAGCACTTGAAATACGAGTAGTCCAGAGATGTGTCATCAGTGTAAACTACACATTGGGATTCCAAGATATAGTACAAAATACGTAGACTAATGTAAAAAAGACCATTAATACATTTATAATTTTACATGTCAAAAGGATAATAGTTTATATATGCCACAGATCTATACATATGTGACTTCTAGGAAATGTGAACTTATAAATGATGTTTATATTACTACTGGACAGCATATGTTTGGAGAGTGGATTCTCAACTTTCTTGAACACATACCCTTGTCAGTAAACACAATTTAAATGCATCTTCAACATTTATTTTTAAATGATAGATCTGCCAAGCTCTATAAAAATTTGGTATATTTTCGTAAAATGTGTGGAGAAATAGAAAATTTAAACAGGTAAAATAAAAATAGAGATAGAAATTCTAACACTTTCTTCCAGCTCTAAGTAGATCATGTGATACACTTTTGGCAGCTAAAAACTTTTATTTCTAGGAGGATTATAAACCAACTAAACAATCTTATGTGGATGATCAAGCCAGGCTTAAAGGATCAGAAAGAGAGAATCCAAAATAAGTGTTTCCTTATAAGTACATTTTAAGTCATATTTAAAATTTTGTGTTGGGTTGAAATGTAACACTATAGTAAATCTATTTTATGTATATGCATAAATACTAAATTACCATAAATATTAATTTTACATAAAATAAAATATGATTTTTTCATTGAATAAGTCTATGGAAAATCAGAGTGCTGAGATGGGCAAAATCATAAATATGAGACTAATGCCCACCTGCTGGCTGATTTCTCTAACTGTGAAGGAAAAAAGGTAAGAAAAGATGAAAACAATAACTTATAGAGGATATGCTGCATAAGCCTTGATTTATTAAATGGGAATAAATGCCCAATTATCTCAATTACATAATAATGTATCCTAAGCACATACATTATTTAACTCATAAAAATTAGGATTACAGGCACTCAAAGCTGGCAGGAAAATCAATAAACATCTCTTCCACTCTTTAAAAGTGAGCATGCAGAAGCCCAAAATTCCAATGATGGGCAGAAAGCACATGGTGGAGAGTCATGGGGGCTAAGACCACACCCTGGTGCCAGGCCCAGACTCTGTCTCTTTCCCAGTCAACATCATCTTCTGAGTTCACAACTATAGCACCCTATACAGAGACAGTTTTAAGTTTGGTTTGGTTTTGAGTCATGTTTGATTATTCTACCTTCCCCTTTCTCATGAACAATACTTTTATAACTCATAAATAAAGACATTGTTTCCAAATTTTTCCTAACTGAGAGTCAAATGTTTGAATAACCTTAATTTCCGAACTGTGTAGGGTCTGAGTTAATAAGATTTTACTGAATGTCACAGCAAGGGAAACAGCTCCCAGGTCAGCAAACCCATTCTCTACACACTTCATGCTTTTCCTTTTGTTGTGATTAAATGAAACATTATGAATTCCCCAAATAACCTCAATATGTTTTTATGATAAAGTATGCCATTATGTTCAAATATTTATCTTACTCATTGTAACAGTAATGATGTGGGCAACACAATATTCTATTGCACTTTCCCTGTTGATATTCTGGGTTAGAGTGGAGCAGATGTTCATATATTATAAACCATATTTTAAAGTGCACATGTGCAAGCATCAATTTCCTTGTGTGTTAAAAATCAACATAGCATTTTTGAATATGAGAATGTTAAAGAAAGGAGAAGCAAATATTTGGTGATTATGGCTTTTACCATTCACAGACTAAATTTTATATGCTTCCCTTTGATACAGAAAGATTAAACTTATAAAATGAAGAAATTATCAAAATACTTTTGTTTTTTGTATTTAGTCAAATCTATTGTAATTATGTCTATGTACTTTTTAGAAAGAGAAAAAACTGTCGATTGTTACCTTGCTGGTATACAGTTTTTCCGATCAAATTTTGTAAGAAAAGAACATGCTACTACAACTTTCGAGTGACATTTTAGTTTAGCACGCAACCAGAAAGAAGATGAACTTTGAAAAACACTTTTAGGGTTTTCCAAGTAGTGAAAAATATCTCTTAATTCTTCGATAGGTAATTAATTATCCCTTGAACCATCTATATTAACTTTAATTTTTAAATGTTACATGCTTCAGCATTTCTGTGAATTTGCTAGGTAAACTTTGATGTAATTTGCTCTCTATCTACATGGTATCATATTACATGACTTCGCAGCATTTACTAATTAGTATATTCCGACAAAGTTACTGATGTGATGGACAGGAGAGATATTGATGATGTAAGATTGAGTGGGACTATTTTTATAATTAACATATTTCTGTAATGGATATTTTTCTGCTCTAAAAATGTTTCTTTTTATAAGTCTCAACTTCTGGGATTCTGATAGAGCAGTGCTACTCAGGGAGTGGTCCCCTCATCACAGGGAGTTCTGGATCTACTTGATACTGATCAGCTAGGAGACAAAGGCAGGGACTGAGAGTTTACATTCAGGAAGTCTTTGAACACTTCGGCATTGCCACAGCATCTGGTCCCTGCCTGGTGGGACACAGCAGAGTCCAGTTCAGGTGATGTCAGACTTGTGAAGGTGGGTCGCATGGGCGCTACTCATACACAGTGAGACCATGTACTGGGATGTACCATGGGCTGGAAAAATTATTCAGAAAAATAAAGTTTCCTTTACTTGTACCTCAGCAAGATAGCTAATTCCTGTGAGTCCTCCCTAAGGGCAGAAATATATATCCTCTAGAGCTGTGTGGCCCCGTGTGGTAACCACTCGCCACCTGTGGCTATGCAGCCTCTGAAGTGTCCTTAGTCCAAACTGAAATGTGCTGTTACTGTATGTGTATATTACACACTGTGTTCTGAAGCCTACATAGATAAAAAAGGAAAAAAATATCTCATTAGTAATTTTATATTGAATTACTGTTGAAACAATAATTCTTTCGATATCTTGGATTAAACAAAATATGGTATTACCCTTAGTTTCATCTGTTTCAGTTTACCTTTTTTATGTGGCTATTCAAAAATTTTTAATTTAAATGTGGCTTGCATTTTATTTTTGTTGGATGGTACTGCTCTAGATTATCTTGAGCAGACTATGACATCTAAGCTTTGTGGTGAACACTAGATAAAAACTACTCTAATCCATGATGGTGTTTGACTCTCTGAGTCTTCCTTCATATCAAAATGCGGTGAATGAGTTTAACTGCATGAAAGTTTGATTTGGGTTGGTTAGGGTAGAAGTTGAGTGTGTTGGAGGATTATTTTTAATCTGTTAAAAGATTTTAGCTACAGCCCACAGTTATTTATAACAATTCATTTATTAAACGCCAGAAGAAAAATTAGAAAATAAAAGTATATAAAATAGATTTTCCAGGTACTAGACCATACTTAATCATTGAAAATCATATTTTTAAACTTAGAAAAACGTGAAGAAAGAAAGAAAAAAGAAAGTAAGCATTCATAGAGCCTTGATCTTAATCACTGTACTGTATTAATGTAGGTTATAATATTGTCATATCAAAAATGCATAGCAAAAATCTTATACAAATAGAAAACATTCTATTTACTGCATGTGCCCAGAAGGTCCCTCAGGGCTGAGTTCCAGGGATAGTGTGGTTTTTTGTTATCCTAACAGTCCTAAACATTTGAAAATGGGTCTATTTTCCTCTTTGTTTTCATCATTGGGAAGCTGTGAGGCTTTTTTATGGTCCAGCTTGAGCAGCTCCCTAAGGAGCCCTGACTCTGTAATTGTAATCTCATGGTAGATTTAACTAATTCTTTTCCAATTGTGTTTCTCTAACTCCAAATCTTGGGTTAAAATGATAAGAAAAGAAAAGAAAAACTCAATAAATGGTACTATCTCTAAAATATTTACTGAACAACTCATGCCTATAGTGGTTCTTCCATGCTTTGCCCAGACACATATTAGCAGCTCTTTTGCCTCTTCCTGTTTGTCTATTTTTGTTCCCCTTAAACCTTAATTATAAAAGTGAGATCACCAGGCAACATTTAACCTAATTCCTGACTTATGCTCTACTAAATGTACACAATGCCTTACCTAACCAGTTGACTCCTTTTTTGTATTAAAAGGAGTAAGAATGAAGAATTAAGTAGTTAAAGAATGAATGACTCTCTACTCCTAGTTTCCCCTGAGTAAATCTGCAGGTGGACCCCACAGACACAGGCGGACCACGTGGGCATGACAGCATCCAATTGCAGGCGGACCACACAGGCAAGACAGCATCCAAAAGAACATCAGGAGAAGTCAGCAGGTCTGCACGCAATGGAAAAAATGATGAAGAATCTGACCTCCTATCTTAATGTTTAACTGAGACGGCTACCACTTTTCCCTTTAAATTGTTGTGGCTGAGCAAAATCTTCAGAGTTGGTATCTGGACATGAGTCTACCTTCTTCCCAGATTGTTGGATTTTCTGAATAAACTACCTTTCTTCTCTACCAACATTTGCCCTTTGATTACTGGCTTTTCAGCAGGGAGCCTCTGAACCTGAGTTCGGTAACACAGAGACAGCCCTGGCAGGAAGCCCATTTAGCTCTATCATACAATCAGGACACCTGATTAAGTCAATACACACAGGAAAGATGGGTTGCCATGTATGGGCAGGAGAGGATGTAGGACCAAATGCTCTTGTGTGTTTAGGAGCACAGAGAATATCCCACAGAATCATTTTCAAGATGAAAGCAAAGATTTGGTTTTATACTCAAATATAAAACTTCAGAAACTTTTCCCTCTGAGAGAATAACCAGCATAAGAGGGCCACAAAAGCTGCACTAATTAGGAATTGTGTAGCCTAAGGCTACCTCATTAACTGCTTTGTGCCTCTCTTTCTTCCTGAGTGAAAAAAATAGTGCACACTTTTCAGAATTCTTGTAACTAAATCTTGGGCAATCAACAAGCCATATTTATTATTATTAAGGTAATAACCAGTTGTTGACAACTTTACAGGCTGCAAAAGAATACTGATCCCCAGGAGAAGGACAAGCACAGAATAGGAGAGCTTGACTGTGCACAGGATAAACTCCACTGCTTTTCCATTTTGACTTTTTAAGGTATTGGGTTGCCCAAAAATTTTGTTCGGGTTTTTCTGTAACATCGGTCCAAAAACCCGAACGAACTTTTTGGCCAACCCATAGTTAACTCTCCATTGTTTCTGCAGCCTCTAAAATTCCGTTGTTCATGGACCTCTGACTTGGAAGAGAGGCAACTGAACACCTGGCAAGGATGCATAATACTCAAAACATAAAGTTGCCTGTCTAAATATCTACACTTTCATTCATCCTCTCAGCTCTATAACATTAATTATCCAAGTCTTGGAAGCCTATTCTAATTATTTGATGTTGCAATTTTGTTTACTTTAGACAGTTGGAAAGAAGATATTTCTCAATTAAATATCAGAAAAGTAGCTAAAATATCTCACTCTGTGAGAAACAGTGTGGTCTGTAATATCTACCAGTTAGGTCTCAAGATTTCAACAACTTGCTGCTGTTACGCATATATTCTCTGCTGGGAACTCAAAGACCAGCAAATAGTGCCTTGAAATGATAAGCGATTAAGAAGCACAGGGAGAAGTTTCTCAACCAAAAGGAAACAAGTCAAGGAACGTGCTGAGAAGCAGAAAGATGTATCAATGGGTAGGAACATAGTTCTCAGCTGGAAACAGCCTCGTGATGTCCTGAAAGTGAAAGCAAGACGTATGTTCCTGGCAGGAAAGAATATAAAAGAGTTATTCATAGGCTGACTCTTGAAAGCATATATTGAAGGATCTTATTTTTCTGTCTGGTAAACAAAAATCTTTAATATGGCCATGTAGTAAATAATAGATTAATTGTGATTGTGAATATCGCAATCCCACCACAGCTAGAAAGTTCTGGAAGCCAGTTGATGTTTCTTTGCCTCTTGACAGATGCTTAACATAGTCATTTGTTCACTCATCCATTAATTCTTCCACATTTTTAAAAACTGTGTGTAACAGGTTCACTGCTGGGGATAAGAAAGCAGGAAAAAAATCACCATCTTCACAGAATTTACAGACCACAAAATGTCTCTCCCTTTTGTAAAGAATAACAAAGGAAAGAAAAAGAAAGAAAAGTTCAACAACCCCTTGGAAATCAGCTCTTAGTACATTTTTATATTCTTGTAATTCATTCTACATTCTCTATTAAAAAAAGAAAGAAAGAAAGAACACTGGAGTTTAGAAACAAATTGATCTCTAAAAGGCAAGAAGCATGTGCCATTTTCTGCTTAGCTTGAATTATTGAATTATGGGACCAGCCTCCATACTGGTCTTGGAGAAATGCTTCTTGTTTCAAAAATGTTGCAGATCATAATACAACCTAGTATCATTATAATAGATTATTAACCATTAGACTATAACCTTGAATATATTGTCCTGGAGTTGATATCCAGCAATTTTTGCCATGATCAATGACAGAAAATAGCAAAAGTTATCCTTTCCTTGTTGAAAGACTAAGGACTCAGACAAGAAGAGAGAATAATGGCCATTTAAGGATAATCTGTCAGCTTTAGATAAATCTAAAAATTTGGTGGGAGGTCTCTAACAAATAAACATTTGGTCTATATTAATTGATTTTCTTTTACATAGTCCAAATAACTTAACTATTATTAGATAAGAAACAACATGGGCTCTGAGAAGAGCCATGGCCAAAAGGATAGAAAGGATTTAACACTGCTAATAAGCTTAATCACATGTAAATATTTGCACTGATCAAATAGAAACTATGTATCATTTCAAACATACATGGAACAGCCAAAAATACCCACAACAAATATTAACAAGTTTGTTGTAATTCCAATAAGGTTTTCAAAACAAAATAGAACTCAAATCCAAAATCACTGATCAGAATGCATTAAAATTAGAAACAATAGAAAATAAAGGAAAAAAAATCTGTAAACCTAAAAAATTATGCAATATCTTTCTAAAGAACCCTTGGCACTACAAAGCATTCATAAATAAATGATGATAAAAATATTAAATACAAATCCCACCATATACAACCAAAACATAATCAGGAAAAACTGATATCCTAAAATATTTTCAATAAAAATCCAGAAAAACTGAAAAAATGTAAACTAAGCTTCAACTGAAAAAATTGCATCATTAAATAATAAAAGCAACTAAAAGGGTAAGAATAAATTCTTTTAAGAAAAAAAAGCAAAGATTAAGAAAATAGTAGATTTGATAAGTGCGATATGATTATATATTTTACAAGTTCAGAAAAAGGCAAAAAAAAAGAAGACAATTAAAAGGTACAAATAAATAGGAGTAATACATTAAACATATAAATTCTTTCTTAAATAATAAAAAAATAGAGAATATTTAAACAATCATTTCTTAGATGCTTATGATAATAATTGATAAACTAGACAGTACACAAAACTTTTTTTTCTGAGGAAGTATAAAATCTTGTCAGGCTGATAAAATAAATTTTAGTGAACGTTCTGCACTTCTATTTTACACACACAGAAGCACATACATGTGTACCAGCTGCTCCCCAATAAGTTTTACTTCTCATGTTCTACTCTGGCATCAAGAAACAGATAATATGCATGTTACATACCCTGTTTCAGAGCCTAGAAACAAATGCACAGCTAAGTAAATCATTTTCTAAGAACTATGTAGCACTAATTCCCAATGTAGAAAGGGAACATGTAAGATAATTCTGGGCAACTATCATTGCGATATCATCAATATCAATGTTAATAAAACCTTGGCAAATTGAAACCGGAGAATATCAGATGAAGTCCTTGGACAAACCATCCTAGTTTTTCCTGAGTCACCAGGATATTCAATATTAGAGAAAAAATTAATGCAAACCACTATATTAATACATTACAGGGAAATATCAATAAAACAAAATCGGTAGTTAAACAAATCATAATGATTATAAACATAATTCCAAACTAAGTTCATAGCAAGTCAGTATTTATAGCAAATAATAATTAAAGGAATCATTCTTAATCTATTAAAGATAGTTCACCAAAAGAAAAAATTCTTGGTGACAAAATATTAAGAGACTTCTTATTAAAGTAAGGAAGAGGGTAATGATGTCTGCTAATACCCCTATGAGTCAACAACCAGAGCACTGAAGGAAGTAAAAAAATATGAGACATACATACTGAAAAGTAAAAGTTAGAGCTGTCATAATTCCAGATGTTATCATTATCTAGGGAATCTAAGGGAAACAATGAATAAGAGTACAACCAGAAAGAGATTTAAAGTGAAAAAAATTAATGAGAAACATCTTCAACATACCAAAGTCAAAGGTTTTCTTTATACTGAATACTATTTTACATACCAAAATACTACTAAAACTAACACCCAAATCATAGAAAATCATGTTGCCTCCTCTTGACCATCATACTCAAAGTGCTGCTTCATGGCTGCTTGGGGGGTCAGCTCAAGCCATGCTGAGCCATCAGGGAGACCCTCTGTGTTTCAGCCTCCATGTTTTTTTTTGTTTGTTTTGTTTTGGGGGGTTTTGGAGTTTTTTTGACCTGCCAGGTCTGCAGTTCCCTCTTGATGGTTACCTGGGTGTACCTGATATTTCCTCTTCTTCTCTCTCCACAAATTTTTCAGTGGTTGAACCTCTTTTTCTGCATCCTTTTTCTCAAACCAATCTTTGTATATGCACAAAGTATCAGGAGATGTTGCCATTGACCTCATGTTGAAATTAAGTAATCATCAAGGCCATTGTTCATGAGTTTATGTCCGTTCCCTTTCAGAGTTTGCCATGCTCTTCCAACCTGTTTGCACGGGTATTTCTCCAGGAGAAATTCATTTTAAAATGGTCTACAAAAATCTGACACATTCAGATAAGTTTTAAAATATACCATTACTCTTTCATAAGGAGATTATTTGAATGTGGAAAATTATTTATTTTGTATTTGTGTGTTAGTGTGGGAGACAGAGGGATAAAGACATATAGACAAAGAGACAGAGAGACAGAAACAGAGATAGAAATAGAGAGAGAGAGAGAGAAAGAGGGAGAGAGAGGGAAGGAGAGAGGGAAAGAGAAAAGGACAGAGAGAGGGAGAGAGAAGGGGAAGAGAGAGAGAGGGATGGAGGGGGGAGAGAGAGGGAGAGAAGGAGAGGGGGAGAGAGAGAGAGAGGGAGGGAGAGAGGGAGGGAGAGAGGGGGAGAGAGAGGGAGGGAGAGAGGGGGAGAGAGAAGGAGAGAGAGCTGAAGAGACACTTGTGAACTGAGCTATCAAACAAGTAAGCACATTTCCGAAACAGATTTTAAAATGCACTATCATATTTTAATTCAGTTCCTACAAATGATTTGTTTTATTTTCTAGTATCATCCTGATGTACAGTCTTTTCACAGAAAGACCATAAAACTCATAAATGCTTAATTTTTTTTTTAATTTTATTTATTTATTTTTGGCTGTGTTGGGTGTTCGTTTCTGTGCAAGGGCTTTCTCCAGTTGCGGCAAGCGGTACCCACTATTCATCGCGGTGCACGGGCCTCTCACTATCGTGGCCTCTCTTGTTGCGGAGCACAGGCTCCAGACGCGCAGGCTCAGTAGTTGTGGCTCACGGGCCTAGTGGCTCCGTGGCATGTGGGATCCTCTCAGACCAGGGCTCGAACCTGTGCCCCCTGCATTAGCAGGCAGACTCTCAACCACTGCGCCACCAGGGAAGCCCAAATGCTTGATTTTTTAACTCATATATTAAGCATGTGCCTTGTTGCTTTATTATTCTCTGTTGACTCACTTTTTCCAGAAAAAGCAGAAAATGTCAGTCAAATATATTGCCATAATATTGACATACATTTGACTTTTTCCTCTTAAATGTTTGTGTTTAAAAATAATTGTGCTGTGCTCAAAAGCATCCATTCCAACCTTCTGCCCATTACACCCTTGACAGAAGCGGGTCCCTGAGTGCGCATACAACTGATTTAACAAATGCATCTTATTTCCTCGACCTTTTTGCCTGCTCTTACTCCTTGACATAAAATATTAAAATGATATTCAGGATTCCCAAAATGGTAAAGTATTTTTTTTTTAACATCTTTACTGGAGTATAATTGCTTTACAATGGTGTGTTAGTTTCTGCTGTATAACAAAGTGAATCAGCTATACATATACATATATCCCCCTATCTCCTCCCTCTTGCGTCTCCCTCCCACCCTCCCTATCCCACCCCTCTAGGTGAACACAAAGCACAGAGCTGATCTCCCTGTGCTATGCAGCTGCTTCCCACTAGCTATCTATTTTACATTTGGTAGTATATATATGTCCATGCCACTCTCACTTCAACCCAGCTTACCCTTCCCCTTCCCTGTGTCCTCAAGTCCATTCTCTATGTCTGTGTGTTTATTCCTGTCCTGCCCCTAGATTCTTCAGAACCACTTTTTTTTTTTTTTTTTTTTAGATTCCATATATATGTGTTAGCATACTGTATTTGTTTTTCTCTTTCTGACTGACTTCACTCTGTATGACAAACTCTAGGTCCATCCACATGTCTACAAATGACCCATTTTTGTTCCTTTTTATGGCTGAGTAGTATTCCATTGTATATATGTGCCACATCTTCTCTATCCATTCATCTGTCGATGGACACTTAGGTTGCTTCCATGTCCTGGTTATTGTAAATAGAGCTGCAATGAACATTGTGGTACATGACTCTTTTTGATTTATGGTTTTCTTAGGGTATATGCCCAGGAGTGGGATTGCTGGGTCATATGGGAGTTCTAGTTTTAGTTTTCTAAGGAGCCTCCACACTGTTAAGTATTTTTTTTAATTTAGATTTGACATAAGAGTCACCACTTTCTATTCAATACCATCTGGCATATGCAATTTACATATTTAATTTGTAAAAGCCCTTCTGTTACAGGAATGATCCAGTGCATTCAGAGTTCTTACCTTCAGGGAATAAAAGTACAGTGCACATTAAAACACAAAAATAAGTAATCCTGAAATACTCTGACCACTTAAATTGTGTATGGGTGTGTGTTTGTGTGTGTGAGACAGAAAGACAGAGAGAGAAGCTTAAGTAATTACCAAGAAATGACCTGGATCCCTTTTCAAAGATGATTTGTAGAAAGCACTGGTACTGGTATAAAAGCAATGTGTTGCCTAATTCTGTTGGATTTGGGTGTTTTCACTGTAATCTAACTTCATAATGACATATTTTTAAAAACTATCTCTTTAAGGATGGAAAAAAGGGGGATGTGGACCAACAAATCATGCTGTGGATGTAGGGTTACAATAACAGGTTTTGACTAAATTCAAACTATGGTTTATAGTCCTGTAATTCTATATAGTAGGGTATATGTTATATAGTAGGAGATTATCTATCTATCTATCTAGAGACTTCATTTCATTTTATAACTTTCATTATTTTTTTTTCCTTCCTGATCTTCCACCTTTCCTGCTCTTATCATTTTCTTTCTGTTTAGAAGACTTCCTTTAACTATTATTTAGAGTAGGTCTGCTGGCCACAAATTCTCTCAGTTTTCTTTCACCTGAGAGTGCCAAGGTTTTCCATTCATTCCTGAAGGTTATTTTCACTGCATTCATTATTCTGGGTGAAAAGTTATTTTCTTTCAGCATCTGAAAAATACTGTGCCATTTTCTTCTGGTCTCCATGGTTTTGGATGAAAAATCCATTGTCATTTAAATGAATTTTCCTCTATAAGTAACATATTTCTCTCTCAATGCTTTTAAGTATTTTTTTTTTTTAATTAGCTTTTAGTTAAAACTATGACTATGATGTGTCTTCATGTGGATTTCTTTGGGATTATGCTATTTGGAATTCATATAGTTTCTTAAATCTATAGGCTTTTGCCCTTTCCCAGATTTGGAAAGTTTTCAGTGATTATTTCTTTGGGTACTTTTTCAATCTTACTCACTTTCTCTTCTCCTTCAGGGATTCCAATGACATGAGTGTTAGATCACTTATTACAGTAATACAGGTCTTTGAGGTTCTGTTCACTTTTTTTCTTTTCAACCTATTTACCCTCAATTGTTCAAATTGGACTGTGGAAATTTTCCATCTTCAAAATCACTGATTTTTCCCTCTGTCCCCTCCATTCTCTCCTTGTGCCCATCCATTGAGAATTTTCTTTATTGCATTTTTCTCTATTAAAATTTCCATTTGGGTCTTCTTTATGTCTCCTCTTTCTTTGCAGAGATTATATTTTTTTTATTGGTTTCAAAGGTGCAAGCAATTTCTCATTGAAACATTATTTTATGATTATTGCTTTAAAATCTTTGTCAGATAATTGTAATATTTCTGTCATCTCAGTGTTGTCATCTATTGTCTTTTCTCATTCAGTTTGAGATCTCCCTGGTTCTTGGTACCATGGACGATCTTCTTCTGGAAGATGGATATATTGGTAAGTATATTATGAGTCACTAGATCTTACTTAATCCTTCTATTTTAGCTGGGTTCCTCTGATGCTGGTCCTTCAAAAGGAGGGAAGATACAGCTTGACTTCTGCTAAGTGAGGGTAGAATGCAGAGTTCCATGTTCCCCACTTGGCCTCAGTTAAGTGCTCCGCAGGGTCGTGAGTTCCAGCTCCTGCCTACACCTCCCGTGAGACTCCCGCAGCTGAGAGAGGTGTGACTACTCCCCACATGAGCTCCTTTGACATCATGACGGGGAGGAAAGAAGGTGGATTAATTCCCCCAGGAAGTATTGAAATTCCTGACTTTCCCCTAGGTCTCTTCTGACACCACGTCGTAAGACAGGGGGACAGTCACCTTGTTACTGCTACATGGGGATAGAAGCCAGTGCTCCCAGCATTGTCCCACTGACACTTTGGGTGGGGGGTGGACAGATGTTAGGATCTCCATTACTTCCTAGTGAGGAAGAAACTCCCATCTCCATAGTAAGTCCTCTGGCACCCCCAGAGGGGACAGGAGGGGGAGAGCTGGGGTATCTGTTACAATCTTGTGAGGGTGGGAGTAGTCTATACTCCCCACTTGGCCTTTGCTGGCTGGTGGGAGTGTTTTCTGTGGCATTTAACTGGATTAGAGCAGATATGTCTATAAGTTTTCTGTCTCAGTAGGTTGCCCTTTTTCTGGTACTTTGTCTAGAGAAGGTGGGCTTTTTGGTGGCTTTCCTCCCCACCCTCCCCACCCTGCATCATTGCCAACTTCGTCTGCTCCAAGTCTGGAATATGTGAAGTAAAAAGAAAACCCAGGAAGTTCATAACCCAGTCATTTCTCCAGCCCTGAGGTCTCTAGTCAGTCTACCTTCTTTCCTTCACCTTTGAGAGTCTTTGTGTGTGTGTGTGTGTGTGTGTGTGTGTGTGTGTGTGTGTAGAGAGAGAGAGAGAGACACCAAGATTTTAGTAGTACTTGAGAGAGAAATAGGACAAAGTGCAAAGTGCATCTTCCAAAACGTAGTAGTTGCCTTCTTATTTTATAAAAAATTATTTCTAAATTGTGTATACAAGACCTATTTGGCTTTAGGTACTAAAGATTAGTTTCCTACTCAAGGGTGTGTTTTTCACTCTCTCAGTGGTGTCTTCAATAATAGCTCCTCTTAATATTAATACTATATAATTTAACAATATTTTGATTAACAATGAGTACCCTTTGGATTTAAGATTTTCATTTGCCTAAATTATGAAGATATGATCTTATGTTATCTTGTAAAAAAATTGTTTTTGTACTTTTCCCATTATTATCTCCAACTTATTTCGAATTATTTATGGAGAATCAGGTGAAATACAGATTAATATTTTTCCCCTATGGACATTCAAAACAGCATTAAAAGAATACCCTATTGCAATGCAACAGCAACTTTATCATAAATCAAGTGTTCATATGTTTGGGTATTTTTTAGGACTCTCTAACTGGTCTTTTAATTTATTTGCTCAGATTTTTGCAATAGAATAATCTGTTAATTAAAATAGCTTTGTAATAATCCTTGTTTCTATAAGTGCAAGTCAGATAATCTTACTTGTTTTTACATACATGTTTTGGGTATTTTGTTTATCTTGTCAATTTACAATACATACCTACACTCCTAAACACATACACACTGGCTAAAATTTTTATTGGAATAGTGTTTAATGCATAGACCAGATGTGGATTTGACATTGTTATAATGTTGAATCTTCTAATACATGAACAGAGTATAATTTCTAATTTATGTATGTCTTTTGAAGTTATCTCGATCGTGTCTTACATACTGTACTGAGGTCTTTCACACCTCCTTTATATCTGTTCTTTGGTATTTAACAATCATAGATGTCATTATACACGGCATCTTATTTTTCATTTCTTTTTCTACTATTTGGTTGTTGGTATAGGACAACAAGGAGTTTTGCATGTGGACTTTTTGGCAACTTTGCTAAAAATCACTTACTAATTTTAATAGCTTATGCATAGATCATTTTCAGTCATCTACATAAACAATTACATCATCTGTGAATGAAGCAAGTTTCATTTCTTGTTCCAGTCCTTGTATCACTATTTAGCTTTGTCAGCTTATTAGACTAATCAGAACCTTCTACAAAATGTGACATAGAAGCTATGATAATAAGAATACATCAGGATTATCACCTGGGTTTTGTTCTGTATTATGTTAACATGTTGACTTACACTGATTGGTTATTGCACAGTTTCCATGGGTCAAGAGTGTTAGCACAACATAACTGGAGCGTCTGCTTAGGATCTTATAAAGCTAAAGTCAAGGTGCCATCAGGGCTGTGTTCCTTTCTGGAGGCTCTGGGAAGGAAAACTTCCAAGCTCATTCAGGCTGTTGGATGGTATAGAGTTGAGGTCCTCCTTCTTCCCTGCCTGTCAGTCAGGGGTCTGTTTCAGCTTAAGACCAACTTCCCTTCCTCCCCATAATTCCTTCTCATATGACTGCTTCATCTTCAAACCAAAAAACAGTGTGTTAAGTTGTTCTCACACTTCTCATCTCTCTGACTTCCATTTCTGCTTTGTACTTCTACCTTCTTCTACCTTCCTGTTCCGCCACTAGCCTGAGAAAGATACCTGCTTTGAAGGGCACATGTGATTAGACTAGGCTTACTTAGATATTCTCCCCTTTCTTAGATAAGCTGTGTCATATAACACAATCACAGGTGCTGGGAATAGGGGGCATAGAATCTCGAGAAGGTGAGCATTACAAGCATTCCTAGAAATTTTTCACACTACAGATAATATTCTTTTCTTGGCAAGAGATTTCTGAAAAGTTCTGTGCAAATTTTGTGTTAATTCCTCTCTAGATATTCTGGGAGTGGGTTTTCTTTTTGAGATGTGTACTATTATTTTATTTAAAATTCAATTTAGTATTTTTTTCAGAATTTTTGCTTATTCTTTTATCAGATTTAGTAAGTGATTTTTCAAGGAATTTATACATATCATGTAAATTTCCACTTTAACTGGAATAGCATTTTTGAAAATTTGCTCTAAGATTTTTAAGCTCTATAATCTGTTATTATATCTCATTTTATCCTTGATATTATTAATCTGTGACTTCTCTCCTTTTTCTTTTTCACGCTTAGTATAAGACATTTCAAAGGACTAGCTTTTGAGTTTGTTAATTTATCTTTTGAAAGGTGTTTCCTATTTTATTTATTTCTGCTTGATTCTATTTTTTTTTTTTTTTTGCCTGTTTAGATTTATTTTGTTTTCTTTTGTCTTCAGATGGACACCTACCATTAAATTTCCACATTTTGGTAGTGTATATATTTAAGGCTAGAAATTTCCACTGACCCATTAATCTTTTATCTTCATCCCCTTAATTATACATCTTAGTTCAATTTTATTCAGTTAAAATATTTACTATTTTCCACTGCAATTTATTTTATAAAAACATACTGTATATTTTAGAATAGTTTTATATTTACCAAAAAATTGAGTAGATAATAGAGAGAATTCTCATACTTACCCCCACACAAACACACATATACATAGTCCCCTATTATTAACATCTTACATTATTATGAAAAATTTGGTACAATTAATGAACTAGTATCAATATGTAATTTTTAAGTCAAATCAATACTTTTTTCAGATTACTTTAGTTTTTACCTTGGCTTATTTTTCTGTTCCAAGATCCAATTCAGGATACCAGACATTTAGTCATCATACCTCCTTAGATTTCTCTCAGCTGACACAGTTTCTCAAGCTCCCCTTGTTTTGGATAACCTTGGCAGTTATGAAGAGTATTGGGTATGCATATTATAAGATGAAATTTTATTGGAATTTTTCTGATGTTTTTCTTATAATTAAAGTGGGGTTAGTCATTTTGGAGAGGAAGATCACAGAAGTAAAGTGTCATCTCATCATATCAGGGAATAAGCCATCAGCATGATTTATGACTGTTGATATTGAACTTGATCACCTGGCCAATGTAGGGTCATCAGGTTTTTCCACTGTAAAGTTACTCCCCCTGTCTTTTTCAGACTTAACTCTTTGGGAGAAAATCTCTATGTACAACCCACATTTAAGAAACAGGTAATTTCTTTTTAGTTTATTGAGAGTCATTTTGCTTAACTTCAAAATGTTTAGTAATTTTTCTGGCTATCTCTTTTTGCTACTGTATGCTCTTAATTACTAGCTTAATTTCACACTGTGGTCAGAAAACACGAACTGGATTATTTCAGTTTCTTGAAATTGTAGAGATTTGCATTACCATTCATTCCATAGGAAACTTTTCATAAATGTCTTATACATTCTTGATAATAATGTGTATTTTCTAATTGTTGGGTGCAAAGTTCTATATATGTGAATTATGCAAATTTGTTAAACTTGTTCAAATCTTCTAAATCTTTAGCAACTTTTTATCTGTTTCTGTCTGTTATCAAAAAAGATATATTAAAAACTATTTTCAGCTTTTCATGGAAAAAAACTGAGCAACAAAATAAAGTAACATTGGATTATAACCCAAAGTTTAAAATAAATACCCATGAATCCATTCTGATATAAATAAATGATTGCATAAATAAACAAATGGGGGAAAAGGGACATATTCCTCATGAAGAAGAATTCCAAATAATTGATGTAGGTATCCTGCTCTCAAGGAAAGGAAACATAACAGGCAAACATACACAACTGATAAACACTACCTCAGGCAGGTGATCAAGGTCAGTAACCACAGTTCTAAATCATGTTTATAGTATGTACGCTTGATAAGATGTGATGAGAATGGCATTTCGCCTCTGTGGTCTTCTTCCAAAAGATCATAACCCCAGTCTAATCAAGGGAAAAACATCAGCATCTTTGACAAAAGTCAGACAAAAACGACTAGGAAATATCAGGATATATTAAACTTTTTGGAGTGAACCATATATTTAGAGGAGTAGAGTTTCTTTGGGTGAAATTTAGGGGGTGATGTGTATTTGGGAGTTTGGTACAACACACAGAACACACTACATGAAAGACACAGATATAGTAGCCTGTTTTTTCTACTCTCTTACAAGAGAAGTAGTGGACAAGGTCCTGACAAACAAATGGAGTTCCATGGAAAGAATTCCAAAATCAGGAGTTTTAGAGTTCTAAACAAGCTGGTTGCCTTTGTGGATAAAGTAAGTGTTAAGACCCCAGATTCAGGAAGGGCTGGAGCACAGGAGAAATATTCTACTTCTTGGGAAAAGAGTTGATAAGTGATTGAAAAAAAGGAAGCCAGAAAATAAGGAAGAATGGAAGGAAGGAAGCACATTATGTTAGAAAAGAACAAATAAAAGGAATGAAGAACAGAAGCTAACATTTTATTGAACACCTACTGTGTGTAAACTCTTGTATTTGACCCTCTTCTGTGTATTATTTCTTTTAATATTTTCATATAACTGTATGGAGTAAGTAGAGGAAAGAGTTGTTAGGAAATTAGAAAAGAACAAAAAGAGAAGATGGCAGTGTGGGAAGATGCCAAGTTAGCATCTCCCCACATCTAGGGCACCTGCTGGCCACCGGTGGGGGACCCTGATGCCCAAGGAGATGGGAGGAACCCCCAAGTGAACCAGTAGGATATGGGGGGACTGAGGGGGGAGGAGAAGTAGAGGCCAGACAGGATCAGTGCCCCTGGGGCCAGGGAGATCAGGAAAGGCAAGCATGAAGGGCCCTCTGGAAGGAGCAGAAGAGGAGCTGAGGGCATTTGCCCTGCCCACTTGCGCCCAGGAAACCTGTTGGACTCCCAGGTGAGGTCCCCAACCCTCTGAGACTGGGGTGGGGGGCACACCTGGGTCCCTTCTGTTCCTTGAGCCTAAGCCCCCACCCCCCACCACTCCTAGGGCCTTTTCCAGCCCTGTGGGTCCTGAGCATTGGCCCCGCCCACCACCCAAACCTCCCCTTTGCTCAGGTCCTGCACTCCACAGCCAAGGCCTTTTCCCCCACTTTTTAAAATTTTTTCTTTCCCCTCCTCCTCTTTTTTACTATTGTGGTACTGCTTAACTTCTGGTTGTTGATTCATCTATATTTTTATTTTTATATTCTTTCTAACATATCTGTTAGTTTCCTAGTCTAATTTTAGTTTTTCCTTTGTTATTGTTCTCTCTTTATTTATTTATTTATTTATTTATTTTGGCCACCCCACATGGCTTCTGGGATCTTGGTTCATGAGCTGGGGGTTCAAAGTTCCTGCAGTGAGAGCTCTGAGTCCAAACCACTGGACTAACAGAGAACTTCAGACCCCAAGGAACATTCACTGGAGTGAGGTCTCATGGAGTTCCTCATCTCAGCACCAAGACCCAGCTGTACCCAACAGCCTACAAACTCCAGTGTTGGAAGCCTCAGGCCAAACAACCAGTAAGACAGAAACACAATCCCACTCATAAAAAAAAAAAGAAAATAAAAATGAGACGTCAAAAAAATATGCCACAGTTGAAGGAGCAAGGTAAAAACCTACAAGACCAAATTAATGAAGAGGAAATAGGCAATCTACCTGAAAAAGAATTCAAAGTAATGATAGGAAAGATGATCCAAAATCTCAGAAATAGAATGGAGGCACGGATTGAGAAAATACAAGAAATGTTTAACAAAGATCTAGAAGAACTAAAGAAAAAACAGAGATGAACAACACAATAATTGAAATGAAAAATACACTAGAAGGAATCAATAACAGAATAACTGAGGCAGAAGAGCAAGTAAGTGAGCTGGAAGACAAAATGGTGGAAATAACTGCCAAGGAGCAGAATAAAGAGAAAAGAATGAAGACAGCCTAAGAGGCCTCTGGGACAACACACCAACATTCAAATTATAGAGGTCCAAGAAAAAGAAAGGGTCTGAGAAAATATTTGAAGAGATTATAGTCAAAAACTTCCCTAACATGGGAAAGGAAATAGTCACACAAGTCCAGGAAGGGCAGAGAGTCCCATACAGGATAAACCCTAGGAAAAAGACACATATCAATCAAACTAACAAAAATTAAATTCAAAGAAAAAATATTAAAAGCAGCAAGGGAAAAACAAAAAATAACATACAAAGGAATCCCTATAAGGTTATCAGCTGATTTTTCAGCAGAAACTCTGCAGGCCAGAAGGGAGTGGCAGGATATACTTAAAGTGATGAAAGAGAAAACACTACAACCAAGATAGCTGTAGTTTGCCAGATTACAATCAGTTGTAATCTGGCATTCCTATACACCAACAATGAAAAATCAGAAAGAGAAATTAAGGAAACAATCCCATTTATCATAGCAACAAAAAGAATAAAATACCTAGGAAAAAACTTGCCTAAGGAGGCGAAAGACTTGTACTCAGAAAACTATAAAACTCTAATGAAAGAAATCAAAGATGATGTTAACAGTTGGAGAGATATACCATGTTCTTGGATTGGAAGAATCAATATTGTGAAAATGACTATACTACCCAAAGCAATCTACAGATTCAATGCAACCCCTATCAAACTACCAGTGGCATTCTTCACAGAATTAGAACAAAAAATTTTACAATTCGTATGGAAACACAAAACACCCCAAATAGCCAAAGAAATCTTGAGAAAGAAAAATGGAGGTGGAGGAATCATGTTCCCCAACTTCAAACTATACCACAAAGTTACAGTAATCAAGACAGTATGGTACTGGCACAAAAACAGAAATATAGATCAGTGGTTCAGGATAGAATGCCCAGAGATAAACCCACACACATATGGTCACCTAATTTATGACAAAGGAGGCAGGAACATACAATGGAGAAAAGACAGCCTCTTCAATAAATGGTGCTGGGAAAACTGGACAGCTACATGTAAAAGAATGAAATTAGAACACTACCTAACACCATACACAAAAATAAACTCCAAGTGAATTAAAGAACTAAATGTAAGACCAGACACTATAAAACTCTTAGAGGAAAACATAGGAAAAACACTCTTTGACATAAACCAGAGCAAGATCTTTTTTGACCCACCTCTTAGAGTAACAGAAATAAAAACAACAATAAACAAATAGGACTTATTAAAATTAAAATCTTTTGCACAGCAAAGGAAACCATAAACAAGATGAAAAGACAACCCTCAGAATGGGAGAAAATATTTGCAAATAAAACAACAGACAAAGGATTAATCTCCAAAATATACAAACAGCTCATGGAGCTCAATATCAAAAATTTAAAAAAAGCAATCCAATTAAAAAATGGGCAGAAGAGCTAAACAGACATTTCACCAAGGAAGACATACAGATAGCCAAGAAGCACATGAAAAGATGCCCAACATCACTAATTATTAGAGAAATGCAAATCAAAACTACAGTGAGGTATCACCTCATGCCAGTCAGAATGGCCATTATCAAAAAATCTAGAAACAATAAATGCTGGAAAGGGTGTGGTGAAAAGGGAACCCTCCTGCACTGTTGGTGAGAATGTAAATTGATACAACCACTAGGAGAACAGTATGGATGTTCCTTAAAGAAATAAACATAGAACTACCATATGACCCAGCAATCCCACTACTGGGCATATACCCAGAGAAAACCATAATTCAAAAGAGACAGTTACTACAATGTTCATTACAGCACTATTTACAATAACCAGGACATGGAACCAACCTAAATGTCCATTGATAGATGAATGGATAAAGAAGATGTGGCACATATATACAATGGAATATTACTCAGCCATAAAAAGAAATGAAATTGAGTTGTTTGTAGTGAGGTGGACGGACCTAGAGTCTGTCATACAGAGTGAAGTAAGTCATAAAGAGAAAAGCAAATGCTGTATGCTAACATATATATATGGACTCTAAAAAAAAAAAAAAAGGTACTGATGAATCTAGTTGCAGGGCAGGAATAAAGATGTAGACATAGAGAATGGATTTGAGCACATGGTGGGGAGGGGGAAGCTGGGGCAAAGTGAGAGTAACATTGACATATATACACTACCGAATGTAAAATAGTTAGCTAGTAGGAAGCAGGAGCATAGCACAGGGAGATCAGCTCCGTGCTTTGCGATGACCTAGAGGGGTGGGATAGGGAGAATGGGAGGGAGACTCAAGAGGGAGGGGATATGGGGCCATATGTATGCATATGGCTTAGTCACGTTGGTGTACAGCAGAAACTAACACAGTATTTTGAAGCAATTATACTCCAATAAAAATCTATTTTAAAAAAAAAGGAAAGAACAAAAGGAGTAGAGGAATGAATTGGTTTTGGAGTCCAGGAGTTATTCTATTTAAAAATATTCTTTCTAAGGACAGGATTTATCACGTTTTTCCCAATTGTCTGTTTTCCTCATTCTCTGAGACTTCAGGAGAAACACAGGAGCCAAAGAGGTACCATCCGCTTGAATATGCATCCTTCCTCCATTCTGACTTCCTCTTGCAATAGAAGAGCTCTTACCTTTTCAGTATCAGCACCTCTGCTTGTTTTGAATACAGATACCCAAATCTCATTCTCTCTCT
The DNA here is from genome assembly GCF_965194805.1 of Balaenoptera borealis. Lineage (NCBI taxonomy): Eukaryota > Metazoa > Chordata > Mammalia > Artiodactyla > Balaenopteridae > Balaenoptera > Balaenoptera borealis. The sequence continues at coordinate 123,680,667 of NC_138863.1, read as the reverse complement.
CTTGTCTAAGCTGCTATGGCACCACGTTCCCTTTCTTCCCTCCTCTAACTTAATGCTTGTTGTTGGCTCTACCTACTTTTCCTCTACCTGCCTCTAAATGTTGGCTTTCCTCAGGATAAATATTAGAGTTCCTCAGATTTTGGAATTGAGCTTTCTTGTCTCTAGTTTTTCTAAGTGATTTTCTTCCTTTCCAGAATTAGAAACACCATTATTGTTTTTGATGGTTCCCAAAAATATATCTTCTTCGAAGACAGTTTTTGAGCTCTAGACTTGAATCGGAAGTTAATCCTCATTAATGCCATTAGAGTTTATTTCTAACCACCAAATTGATACTTGTGACAGTTTTGTGGTCATTTGTGGACATGCACAAAGCAGCAAAAATTTTGGTTTTCATCCTACACCTACCTTCCCAGTTGAGGTAAAAGAAGGCAATTCTCTTTCTTCTTGTTTCAGCTCTTATACTGTAAACAAGCGTTCTTTTTGAAATCCATTTACTGCCATATTTCTTTCCTATTTTTATGCTTTTTGTGTGTGTGATTTCTCTGTTTAAAATGACCTCTAAGAATAGTGTTGAAATGCTCTGTAGTGTTCGTAAGTACAGAAAGGCTATGATGTAGTTTCAGGCAAAACACACGTTTTAAAAAAAGGTTACATATTGATTGGTTGATGAAAACATGCCTGGAGGCTGGCTGGAATCTAACCCTGTATTTCCCCTAGGGGCAATAGTTCAGTATTGGCAAATTCATTGTCTGTGGTGAAATCATAGAGCATACTACCATGAATAATGAGAATCAACTGTATTTTCTTCACTTGGGTGACATAACCATTCACACTTTACTATGTAAAACACTGACCCCTTTCTAAAGTCATCCACCATCCTATATACCATTATCCTATTAGTTACTTAAGCTGTAACTCTGCTACTCTTTTTTGATTTTTCAATGTTTTCTGCTTTCCACATCCAATCTGGTACCTAATCCTGTTGGTGTTACCCCACAATTTACACAGAACGTATCCATTCCTCACCAACATTATGGCCACTGTCTCTAAACCAGGACCCCACATTCCCATCTCTTAATTCAAGGCAATGCAATTCTACCTCGATTAGGTTCTGAAGTTTAGGAAGCAAACACGTTAACTCTTCTACCTAAATCCTTTAATATATTCCCATAGTTTTGAATAAATTCCAAAGTTTTTGGAATGGTTTATATGCCTGGTATGTTTTTGTCACTCACTACCTGTCGGGAGGGAGGAGAGGCAAGTGAGGAAGGCAAAATAAGGAAGCCCAAGTTGAGGCATGTTAACTCTGTAAGCCATGAAGATTAAGCTTCTGGACCCTCATCTGTACAGACTCTTTACTTAGCTGTGTCCACATGGCCATATATCCATTAAGCTTTGCAAAAGTAAGATATATTGTCCATAGAACGTTAAAACAGACACCATTTGTCGGCTTCAACTCCCTCTTCATAATACTTCATGTGTCCTATGGTGTTGGAATAGTTGTGAATAAAAAAAACAAAAACAACAACAACAAAGGCTCTTTTGAGGATTTATATGGTTCAATCTCCTCAAATTATGTTATTTTTTACATTGTGATATTCATGATATTTAACAGCTTTTGTTTTTTTATTCTAATTTGATATTCTCTCTCTCTCTCTCTCTCTCTTTCTCTCTCTCTCTATATATACAGTAAAATTTGCAAAAGATATACTCATGGATATTACACCACCAATTTATACAAGGAACCTGAGCATCTGCAGATTTTGCTATACACTGGGCCTCCTGAAACCAATCCTCTGAGGATACAGAGGGACGACTATATATACAACATTTTGCTTATCTATTAATTGTTCAGTAGATACTTGGGTTGCTTTCATGTTTCAACTATTATGAATAATGGTACTATGAACATGAGTGTGACAATACCTCTTTAAATTCTTTTAGGTGTATACTCAGAAGTGGAATTGTTGGATCATATCATAATTATATTTTTAATTATTTTTTAAGGAATGGACATACTCTTTTCCATGGTGGCTTACCATTTTACATTCCCACTAACAGTACACAAGGGTTCCAACTTCTCTGCATCCTCACCAACATTTGTTTTATATAGATAGATAGACAGATAGATAGATAGATAGATAGTAGCCATTTTAATGGGTGTGAGGTGGTATTACATTACAGTTTTTATTTGCATTTCCCTAATAATTAGTGATGTAGAGCATCCTTTTACGTGCTTGTTGGCCATTTGTTTATCTTCTTTGGATAAATGTCTATTCATGTCCTTTGCCCAGTTTTGAATAGGGTTGTTTTTTGTTGTTGAGTTGTAGGAGTTCTATATATATTCTGGATATTAATCTCTTATTAGGTATATGATTTGCATTTTCTCCCAAACATTTGCATTATGTTATACTATCTCTGCAGTTTCCAGTAGTTCAAGGACTCAGTCTTATTCTCGTTGCATCCTCAACTAAGTTTGTAGAAAGCTATCAGCTACATTGTAAGGGTGAAATTAAACTTGACTTGATCCTGGCTGGTGGGACAGTATTATAACATTATATCAACTGAACAAGGTCTTGTAGTTTACCATTTCCTCCCTATTTATGTGAAGCATGGTAAAATCAGTCAGAATGTCTTTCTCATAGAGATATGACTTTGGCTTTGGCTTTGACATATGGGTCATTGAAAAATGTTACCCATTTCCATTTTGATTCTTTCAATTTAATTGGCATAATAAACTGAAGTGTGATTTTGCATTCATTTGAGGCTCAAGTGAGTCTTATATTTGAAATATTAAGTATTCCTAGAAATTTAATGTAGGAAAATTGCTTCCTGTAAGTCCTTTTGAAAATGGAAATTCAGTAGTTTTGCACAATGCTTAAGTTTTTGTTTTTAGAATTTCGTTCCTTCTCTATCACTATTCTTCTAACTTCCTTTCATCTCTCAGACCATATTTTGATTGAAAACGGTTCCTTAATAATAGCTAGCTAGCTAGCTATAGATACATACTCATGCACTGAATATGTGCATATACATAATCATACATAAACTGAATATGCTATGTCAATATATATAGAGAGAGAAACAGAAACAGAATCAGAGACAGAGAGAGACAGGGTTGAAAATAGCCTCTGAATGTGCAGATTCAGATTTAGCTTATATATATTAAATGCTTACTAAGTGCCAGGTACCATGCTAGCTTACCAGTCTGTTCCCTTAGCATATCAGCACATGTTTTTGACTAAAAATCTTCATATGGATCATCTGGTAATTCCTTTTTTGTTTATATTCTTATTAATAATCATGATAGATAAACATAATAACATCACCCATAAGTACAAATTCCATACTTATGGAAACATAAGCATTTATTTCCCGTATAATTCTTTGGGAAAGTTATTGATAGCATGAAATACACAAAACTCTACCATAAGATAGTTCTGGCTCAGCATTTTTTCAGATAATGATAAATTTGAGGGATTCATGAGGAAATTTTTGGTTGCAAGTTCCAATTTAAAATATTATTCATTCATTTAAACATTAATTTTACAAACTTTTACTAAGAATCTCCTCTGGTCTGTCTTTATCTTCTAGCAGCCCAATATACTGAAATCAGAGAGGTGTGCAAACCAAAGAATTACAGCACAACTTGATAAGTTCTTTATAAGAGGTATGAAGAGAGCTGTCAAAGAAAGATTTTAACACCTCTGCTTGCATGAATCATGTTCAGTAAATTTCAGTGTAAGTTCAGTAAAATTTGGTATAAATTCAGTACAAATTACAATTTGTCTTTGAAGTCATTAGAAAATCACTTAATATAGTTAGAAGTAATTATTTCAAGTTACTGTATTCAATTTGAGGTATATCTTCCAATATCATTTTATCAAAGACTTACTTATACTTTTTTGTTGAGCACAATACAAACAAATACTGCACTTTTGAAGATCAGAATAAATCAAGTTTTAGGACAGGCTGAACTATATTTAGCATTTTTCATACAAAAGGACTTACTAAACAAATTATTGAGGTAAGAAAGACAGAAAGGGGACATTTATCTAAGGTAGGAAAGCAACAACAAAACTTAAAAAGCAATTTGCACACAAAATATATGCTAATTAAAGAATTGTTTATATATTGAAGCAATATTTGTGAGTCCTTTATTTATTGAATTTTTTAGACACGACATTAGTAATGTGCTTAGAAATAATAAAATGATATTTTTTGCAATATTAAATGATTAAAACTAAGGTTATTATTCCATACTTATTCTTAGAGTTAAAACATTATTTATATTAATACATTCCCCCCAAAATACTTTTTTGTCAGTGTCATAAGATATATCAAAAAATAAATATATAGAACAACTCACATGATTACAAAATATAAGAAGAGAGTGCTCAAAAATCGTCTTTCGTAGAGTAAAAAAAAGATCTATTTATCTAAGTCATAGATTCTTGTTTTTGCATTGCTATCAGGAAAGGTCGAGTATAGCTGGAATTTTACTAATGCCAAGTCTCCTTAAGTAAAAAGTAGCCTCTACCAGAAAGCAAGTCTTACCAGATATCAGAAGCCTCAATGATGTACTCAGTGAGTAAATGCAGACAGTATATGCAAATCAGGCTAGGAGAGCTTAGGCCACCTCCCAAGGCTAAGGGTAGAAGAACTGTATGGTAAAGGTGACTGCGTAAAAAACACAGGAAAGCTATGTTGCTGATGGTATGTGCCATTCCTCTGTATTTTTACTCTTCTTCCCATGGGGGAAAAAAAACCTCAGGCACTCTGGGAAGTTACACATATTATTGAAGTTACAGGGAAGGACTATGTCATGGCAGTTTTTTCCTAAGAATCACAGGACATTTAAATAAGACGTAGTCTTTCATCCAGGGAGTGACATTAGGGTCCACCATGTTTGTGATATGGTGGGCAAAGGACAAAGATGTCACCATCATTTTCTTAATTAGTCAGAGCAATGGAAACTGCACAAAATCAATTCTGCAAACCTGATTAGAGTATTAAAGCCTCAGATAACCCGAAGACCACAGGAATATTTGGGACAGCCTCTCTCATTGTTTGAAAAGAAAAATCAACTGAGTACATTTGAAGATGAAATTGGCTTTACTCAACAAGTTATGAATCAGGCAGCATCAAATCTAGTGGACCAGAAGGAGCTCCAAAGAACTGCAGAAGAAGAAAGGTTTCTAAAGGCAGAAAGGGGGAGCAACAAGAAAGTCACAAATTAAAAAAAAAAAAGGGGGGATATAGCAGGTGGATCACCTCACTAGTGCCGGACGAGAAATTCCAGACTGACTGTGTAAGATGACATCCCTAAGAGAAGCAATTAGATTAGGCATCAAGTCTTGGTTTGGTGACGTGGGTTTAGAACAAGTGACTCCATTTTGGGTCTATTGTTTCTTTCTTTCTTTATTTTTGAGATTTATTTTATTTATTTATTTGTTTGTTTTTGGCTGTGTTGGGTCTTTGTTGCTGTGCATGGGCTTTCTCTAGTTGCAGCGAACCAGGGCTACTCTTCGTTGCTGTGCGTGGGCTTCTCATTGCAGTGGCTTCTCTTGTTGCAGAGCATCGGCTCTAGGCGCATCGGCTTCAGTAGTTGTGGCACGTGGGCTTCAGTAGTTGTGTCTCACAGGCTCTAGAGGGCAAGCTCAGTAGCTGTGGCATACTGGCTTCGTTGCTTTGCGGCATGTGGGATCTTCCCAGACCAGGAATTGAACCCGTGTCCCCTGCAATGGCAGGAGGATTCTTAACCACTGTGCCACCAGGGAAGCCTCTGTTTCTTTATTTTTAAACACCAATTTATAGCATTTTTTTTTTGGTAAAACTATAAATACTGTTAAGTATGCCAAGGCAAGAGAGAGAACTGGTCAAATAAGTTGGGAAGTCCTAGCCTATGATACCCTTTTTCAGGTTTCAAAACACCAGTAATCAGAAGAAAGATCCAGCAATCTGGCAGAAAACAGACCTTTTAAATTTGTCTAATCTGGCATGTCTTAAACTAATTTGGTATCTGACTTTGTAATTTATTTGATAATATCCTACCGATCTGTGTTTTTGGGAACCGTAGACTTTTAAGAGCTGCTTAGTTTGAAAGATGTGTGTTAGAATCAGCCTGGAAATGAAAATGAACCCTGATCCAGGCTTATTAAATACTGATGGATAAGCGTTGAAGAGTAATGAGAAATTGTTAATTGCTAAGTTTGCATTATTTTAAAGGATGTGTGATAAATTATTATATACTTTAACATCTATATATCTACAGTCTTATTTCTATATTTTTTAAAAACAGAATGAAATCATCATTTGGGATAATTAGTCATGGGCAATCTATAGTTAAGTCGTTGGGTAACATCAATTTTGTAGAAGAGCACATCTAGAAGATAGACTCTGAAATGCTAGCCTTACAAAAACAATTCACATGATTAAATCTTTACAAAGCATTATGACCTTTGTAGTTGTGAAACTCTTCTAAAACCGTATGCCAGCCAAGTAACATTGAGCCAATATGCCCAACCAAAGCAAGAAAACAAATTTTCATTATTTGTTAGAATTTAATAGTGTAGGAGGCTTTAGTTTCAGAATATTACAAAGAAGATTAGATCTGAGAAAATCCATCTGCCACAGAGCCTAGTGATTTTGGACGGCTCACTTTAATCCCCTGGTCTTGCCTCATGAGCAGACAGGAAGATTCAGTGATCCCTGTGGGAATTGGGGGTGGTATTGAGATAAGAACTCTAAATTCCCTTCAGTTTCCACGTTTTTTCAAGATGGGAAAGAGACAAACATGGACATACCCTTATTTCACCTATGGAAACTGATGGGGAAAAAGAAAAGGTTTTCACATGTCCCCAAAGAAAGAAATGTACTTAGACTCTTATTCTTTGGGATTTTGTCCCCAAATACTCACTCCTCACTCTAACAACCTTGAAGTTCCAGTTCATATCTTGTATTCAGTGGAGAGGAAAATTTTTAAAAAATTATTTAAGCATCCATATAATCCAAATACCTTTTATGGAAACATCCTAAGAAAAGTCACTAGCTATACAATGTACAGAAGGCATGACCTTCTCCCAGAAGCAGCTGGTAGGGGAGAGATCCAAATTATAAAGAAAACAAATATATATGTGTGTGTGTGTGTGTTTGTGTGTGTGTGGGTGGGTGGGTGGGTGTGTGTGGGTGTGTGTGTACACACACACAGAGAAAGAGAGACAGGCATAAATTTAAAAACAACAAAAAATCATAAAACACAGAGAAAGCCTTATAACAGAAGTTTAGACGTTTGTAAGTGGAATGATTCTCTTATCCCACCAAATGGATTTTACATTCCTCGAGGGTTACATCCATCCTTTACCTCTTTATATCTATTTCCCATCACCAAGCACCCAGGACCCAGGAAAGCCCTTGCAATAGCATAGACAACAGAAAAACAAATGTCTTCGAGTTGATTGCTTGATTTGACCACATGGCTTTGCATTCTTTATTCACTCACATATATTCATTCATTCACTCATCTCTAATTAATTATTTCATTCATTTGCAGTTTACTCTGGTTAGATACTAGAACTATGGGAAAAAGTTCAAACAATAAGAACATTTAAGCCCTTCACAGTCGCAAAAGCTTTGCTCTTGATTGTTTTTGTTATCTCTGCTAACAAGGAGGCTGCAAGGAAATTACGACGCGGGTAGCAGGCTTGGTGAATCAATATGCTTCGTTATCATTTATGCCCAGCTGCAGTGCTGCTGTTGCCCTGGCTGGCAAGCATTCTAACCTCCTGGGAGACACCTAGAGGGGTTAATTAGTTTACAGTTGGCCGTAATTAGGATCAAAAAGCAGCAAGAAAGAAACTCTTAAGCATCCTGACGGAAAGCGTATGCAGAGGTGAAGCTATCAGCTTGAACAAACTCCAGGGTTTTAATTAGAAATCAGACATGTAAAAGTTTGGAAGTTGTGAGATAGGAATGCCAAGGGAAGGTATAATTAGGAAGGATAAGATACTCATTCCTCACCTCATTCATGTAACTCTTACCACTTCAGAACCACCTTCCTCCCTCACCACCACCTATAAAAGTACCTCAGGTCTCTTTATCTCTTCACTATTTTAAATTTTTCTTTATGGCATTCTACTTTTTTGTTTATCTTTTTTTGTCTATCTCTTCTAATGAAATGTAGGCTCCATGAGGGCAAGACAGTTGAGTCTTTGTTTTACTCCTCTATCCCTGGGACCTAGAATTGTGCCTGGAGCAAAGAAGCAACTGAACACACATTTTTGAATAAATGATTGAGTGAATGAATGAAAGATGGATGGATGAACAACGAATAAACATTTTATAAATGGGGAATATGAATCTCCCAGAAGTTAAGTAATTTGTACAAGTTACATCGTTAGGAAATCTATGATGAGAACTTGGACTTGCTTGCATCCTTACTAATACCCAGTACACCCTGCCATCCTCCCAAGACTGACCTGTCACTTGCAAACCTCTGTCCAGTCAAGAAAATTGTCAGTAGCTTTCTGATATTCCACAAAATGATTCTAATGAATAAGGGTTAAGAGTGAGTCATAATGATTTCTTATTAAAATTAAAGTATTTCTTATCATGCTCCTCAGAAACTATGTCCAGGTCAGGCAAGAATTGCTTTGTAGACTTAAATGAAAATAGTCATACCAGAGGCCATCATATTAGTTCTTGTAATCCATTTACTGATATGTATCAAAACTCTTTAATGTGTTCTTAATCTGTGATGCACTAATTTCACATCTGGAAATATATTCTAAAGCATAACTACAAAACAAGCTAGATGTGGGGGCTTATTTATAAACACAAGTCTTTTTATGATGAATCTTAATGCCAAATAATACTACATCAGTGGAATATTTTAATGGCACATGAAAATTCTTATGAGATAATGTTAATTGATTAAAAATAGTTGTATATATAATACAGTGCCATATATTACATATGAAATACTGTACAATGTAGCAGTAATGATGATTGTATGTGGCAGATTTGTAGATACTTTACAGAAAAAGACACTTTTTTTCCAATTATCCAAGTTTTTAATGGGTATATTGTTTTATATAAAATTTGCAAATAAAGCAGAATGAGACAAAAGCAAAATTAAATAAATTAACAAAAGTTGCCTCCTGTCTAATCAATCACTGGTTATTTTCAGTATATAATTCACTGATTAGATGATGACAACCAAGTATGAATAACCTTGCAAAATTAGCAAATATGATTAAGGATCGACACACAACCATGATTAGTCTTTGCTATAGATTGAATGCTTTTGTCCCCTCGAAATTTATATGTTGAAACCTAGTCCCCAGAGTGATAGTATTTGGAGGTGAGAACTTGTGGAGGTTATTAGGTCATGAGAGTGGAGCCCTCATAGTGAGATTAGTGTCTTTACAAAAGAGGCCTCAGAGAGCTTTTTTTTGCTGCTTCTTGCTGTGTAACGTTATAGCAAAAAAGCTGCCATCTATAAACTAGGAGGCAGGTTTTCACCAAACACCAAATCCACCTAGACCTTGATCTTGGATTTCCAGCCTCCAAAACAATGAGAAATAAATTCTATTGTTCATAAGTCATTGGTATTTTTTACAGTAGTCCTCATGTTTATTTACATTAATTTCTAATGTTCCATCTAATTGGATTTTCATTAGCAAGTTCTACCGGTGAGTCCACAGGAAAACTACAGAAAAAAGAAAATAAAATCAGAACATCTACATCGTAAAATGAAGTTTTATGCAAACCATAGTTTCTTTTCTGTTTATCCTGTGAAACACATTCAATATGTCTGGGTTAGACTCTGACATGGCAAAGTGGCTTGATATAGGGTTGCTAAATTAACAGCATGTCAGATATCTTAAATGTACAAAGAAGAATAAATTTAGAAGAACATGTCTACTGAGATAGTACCAGAAGAAATTTAGGCATTGACAGGTGCAAATCAAACTTGACCTTTCAGACATCAGCAGAGGAAAAGAAGAAAGACTATTTATGCGACTTTAAGCAGTATAATCCCTGGAATGAGATGAAAAAGGGAATTTGAAATTTAAAAAAGTGTAGTATTCAGAGTTTTATTTCTTTTTCAGTATTTGCAATTACGTATTTGAACATCATAACTGGAAGCAATACATCATTAATTTACCTGGGATTACATAGGAGGGTCATCTCAAGATAATATATTAAAGCAGTTGTTGCAAAAATAACAGCAGAAGCTCAAAAAGCATCTGCTTTTTATTTGGCAACTTAATTAGAAATACATATAAATTGACTTAGAGGATGACCCTGAAAATCTTACAAGTGAGGAAATGCTTTTCCTAGACAACTACGTTTTTGGACGTATGCATAATCACTCTTTTGTGCCATCTTTCTCTGACCAGTGTTAGGTGTGTCAGTGATAACCCAAGCCCGATTAGTATTTTATTCCTCCCAGGAAATGTCTGAAAATTCTGTTCAAGCAATCAGACTGCATTCATTACTCTTTTAAACACTAACTTAGTCACATGGCTTCACTGAGTGCAAACCATGAACTAGGCTCTGTGCTGGGCAGAGGAAAACAGAGATAAATAAGGCAGCTTCCCTGCCCTCAAGGACTTCACAGTCTAGTGAGGAAGTCAGACAAGGAAGCAATTACTACAGAAAGAGGTAGATGCTCTGAATATAAAGCTGTATGAGCATGAAGTGGCACCCAACTTAATCTAGAGGAATCAAAAAAGTCTTCCTAGAAGAGGAGGCAAGTGAGCTGAGATTTTAAAGACAGTTTGATATTGGTAGGAAAAAGAGTAAAAATTGAGTGAGGGAATTTCTGGCAAAAATAAGAATAAAAAAGAATTTCATGCTGTTGGAAATTATCCCATGCCTTGGCACTTTTCCATAACTGTAAATTGTTTAAAGCCCTTATTTCACTGTTTTCCCCTACCTCTATTTTCTATATTTTTATTCTGGGAGCCAGTTTCCAGATGTTTGGAGGGAAACCTAGAAATAAGTAGGTTTCAGTAACAAACAGTAGAATATATCAGTTTATCAACTAGCTTCTGGAAACCTAGACTGGGTTTCCTACCTTTAGAACTTCAGAACCAATAAAAAGTTAATGAGACCCAGGTAGGTGCAAACGTGGATCTAATCGGTTTAGTCGCCTGTATGTGTAACAATAATAGTGACGGGCTGTATTTACGCAGGATGTGAGGCGAGGGATGAGAAGTTTACACTGACATCAGAGTTTATCTCTAACCCAGGAGCTGCTCTGTTGGGAAGATGATTTTACATTAGTTGAGGAAGCATTTAAGTACTGGGCACTGTGCTAGGGAAACAGGATGAAATAAGCACTGACAATGCAGAGTGAGAAAGTGAGATAGTGCAGAATATGCTAGAAAAATCAAGGAGTTGAGTATGGATAGAGTAAAAGAAGGGGGATGGAATGGTATGCATGGAGAGAGAGGAAGAATCTAAATAATGAAATCCTCAGTTTCTTCATTATCTTGAAGGCAGGGAGGACACCCTGAATTATTATTTTTAAGTAGATAACTATGGATGATAAGTTGGGACAACTTCAAGTAGGGTTACCAGTTTTTTGTCTTGTTTTTGTTTTTTTTCTTAGAGGGAAAACTTCCCCCAGAGAGTGTGACAGCTGTCCTGCTTCTGCAGGAGGTACTCCTGGCCACCAGGGGCTGTGATGCTTCTGGATTGATGTACAGAGGTGATGCCTCCTTCAACAAAAATCAGATCCCACAACTCCACACAGGAGTCCCTCCTTCAGCCCAGAACTTTTTGATGCTATTGCAAATGAAATTCTTTTCTTAATTTCATTTTTAGGCTATTCATTGCCGTTATATAGAAATACAATTAAAATTTTGTATATTAATCTTGTATTTTGCCACCATGCTGAATTCACTTATTCTAATGATTTTTAAGTGATTCTTTTTTTTTTAGAATTTTTTATTGTTTACAGATTATGTCATTTGCAAATGGTGAATTTACTTCTTTCTTTACAATCTAAATCTTTAAAAAAATTTCTTTTTCTTGCTTAAGAGCTCTGGATACAACCTCCAGTACTATGCTAAATAACAGTAGTGACAGTGGACATCTTGCTTCAGATCTATGGATAAAATATTTAGACTATGACCACTAAATACAATATTACCTGTGAGGTTTTCATAGATGCCCTTTATCAGGTTGAGAAAGTTTTCTTCTATTTTTAGTTTGTTGAATTTCAAATTTTGTCAAATGCTTTTTTCTTCATATATTGTGACAAATATGGCACTGTTTTTGTCCTTTATTATATTGACATAGTTTGTGATGTTGACTGATTTTTAGATGTTAACCCTTGCATACTTGGGATAAATCCTACTTGATTACATTGTGTATCCTTTTTAATATGTTGCCTGGATTATGTTTGCTAGTGTTTTGTAGAATATTTTTGCATCTATATTCATAAGAAATATTGATCTGTAGTTTTCTTTTCTTATAATATCTTTCTCTGGATTTGATATCATAATAATACTGGTTTCATAGAATGAGTTCGGATGTGTGTCCTCTTCTTCTATTTTTAGAAGTATTTGTGAAAAAATTGGCATTCATTCATCTTTAAATTTGGTGGAAATTACCAAAAAAAGCCATCTCTGAATCTGGAGAGTGTTAAAATTACCAATTCATTCTTCTTACTTGTTATATTTCAATTTAAATTTTCTATTTCTTTGTGTAGCAGTTTTGGTAGTTCTGTCTTTCTAGGAGTTTGTATATTTAATCAAAGTTATTGTTAGACAATTTCTTAGGCTAGTATCATGTGCCTTATAATTTTCTCTCTCTTTTGTCACTTGAAAAGTATCGCCTTGTAGTATTTTATACAATTAAATTGTATATATCGTATTTCTCTTTGGCCAGATATACAAATGCCATAAGGACAACAATCATAAGTTACTTTCGTAATTCCTCCAGCTTACTTAGTGCCTGTAATAATATAGGTGTTCAATTAATTGTGGGTGCTGTTACCATCATCACCACCATCATAATCTTTACCATCACCATCATCATCCATGGCAAGCTCAACATATGGAATAAAGACAAGAGTGTGTGACCCCAAGGAGTTACCATTATAGGCTCTAAGTAGCAAATGCTTTTTATCTCACTACCACACATAATCATCTGATAGTGGCTACCTGTGTGCCAAAACTTAAAGTATTGAATTTTGCCTCAACAGAGAAGTGATAGGCATAATTAATGATGTCTGTGATGCCTAATGGGGAATAGTAAAGGTTCCAACGTCTAGTACTTGCCAATGTGGCCTAAATGTGGAGACACTAATGTGTGAATTAGTACCCATGCTCTAGAAACTCACCACTATTGCAATAATACCATGCCAGGAGTAAGAACATCAAACTCCATGGTATATATAAGACATGTATAATGCCATGTTTTTCAGACAGAGACATTTTTCTTCAGACATGTCAAACCTCATTAACAGTACTGGTTGCAGTCATAACAGGAAAACGCCATATCAATTTTCAGAAAATTACTCCAGTATCAATGATTTCTGTGTCAGCTTCTTATAATTCTCTCTCCTCAACTCAAATAATTGCAACAAGAGTTTTGATTATTTGAATTTAGTGCAATGCATATTATATCTAACTGGTAGCACATTATTGGTTTCTGTGGTTGGGGAGGGAACAGAAATATGTGCCTGAATTTTAGCTGTAGGGATCATGATCTATTTCAAGCTTCATTTTTTATAACTGCCCCTGGGATAAACACACTAACTCGCTTCTTTTAACTGACACCAAATAATTGCCTTCTTTCTTCATTCTCTCTTCCTCATTACTTACAGTTCTTTAGTTCTGCCTATCTTTCTTATTTTAGGAAACCTCTTCACATTGCTTGGCACAAGACAACAATATTTAAGTTTTCCTCTTCAGTTCATTCGACTTCAACATTCCTAATGTGATTTCTTCCTGTTGACTCAAGAAGTGCCAGTAACCAAAATATCATATTATAATGAAGCACACTGTATGGAAATTCTGCATGAAGGCATCATGAAGGAAAGGGAGAATAGTGAAGGCTTAAAAAAAAGGGGATGCCATTAAAATATGATAAATCCATCTGTTACCACATCATCATAAGCTTGCATGAGGAGAAAAAAGAACTTTCAGATTAATACCCTGTGGAGCTGAGTCTCTGACTTTTTCTTGTATCATCCACTCAGCTCATTTACTTTCTTTCTGTCACTAAGAGCCAAATCACTTCCCCAGGAGACTACCATGTGGAGATGTCTCATTATTTCCAGAGAGAACTCAGTATTGGCAACATACACTGAGATAAAAGTATGCTCTCATGTTGAACTTAATCTGAAAACATGAGCTCTTCATTAATGAAAAGTATGGATTTAATTTTGATATTCAAGAATCACAGACCACTACTAGGAAGCTAGATATTAATCAGCAGGTGAAAAAGTGTTTATTGATATGTATGCATGGGTATATTTATTAACATGTATGCATTGTCGTTTACCACAGAATCACGTAAGAGGAAAATAAAACCAGTTTTATTAAAGACCAAAGCCTACTCTCCTAACTCAAATTGGCATCTACAGAGATTAAATTTCTGCTTTTGGTGTGCGATCTAGTCAGTATCCCCCAGACTAGAAAGGTTGACCTATGTTTTGGTTGAGAAAAAAAAAAAAAAAAAAAACTTAGTTCACTTGCTCTTCCAAAGAGGCTGGATAAATTGATTTTTAACTAAGAGGATGAAATGCCTAGCAAGTACATCATGTGCATCAGGTGAAGGTAAGGTCCAGTGAGGGCAGAGTTGGCAGATTCTAGGGCTTTCCAAACTCTTCACATAAAAAGGAGCACAAGAAGGGTGCTTTTAGAAACTCAGTAAAAATTGTAAGGAGAATTGACTAGCAGTGTCAGATTCAAAGCTGCTGTGAGATCTTCCTCCCCAGCACTCCAAAATTCTGAGCTTTCTCTTCCTCCAAACCCACCTCCATGAGCTTCTTGATAATTAATATTAATAATTTTGCATATTTTACATATGTTTATGAATATAGTTTATATTAATATTTTCTGCAGTTATTTTTTTCCTAAGATTTTTTTTTAGCTTTATATACATGCATATATTTTCTTAAAATCTAAATTGATTCTACTTTTTCTCCACATATATAGATAAATACTGCTCACAAAAGGATTTCTTAAATTAGGAATTGGTAAAACTATTTTTAAGAAGTTGCTTTGTAATATTTGGAGAAATTTATAATATAGTATTTAGTCAACTATGCGATGGAGCTATGAATTAAAATTATATTACCAATGCTAACAAAAAAATGGCTATACTCATTGAATTACTTTATTTTACCTGATAATTTTTTAAATTTGTCTATCTCAATTAGAAAATCCATGTAAATAAAGGCATGATTTCAAATTTTCTTTATGTTAGAAGTCTGAGTAAATCTCAGTAGAATATTGGGCGTAGTTTATTTTTCTGCAGCTTTTATGTATTCATTGGTTGATTTGTTTATCACACATTTATTGAGATATTCTCAGCTTGGTCATGTTTCTAGTCCCTTGGTCACGTTTCTTTCTAGATAAACAAGTCTTAGGTTCTGCCCTAGAAGCACACAGTCTCATGGGGTAGGCCAACACATAAACCCAGAAGAGTAATGTGGGTTAGAACAATTGTGGAGGTATATGCATATATTTCCACGGAAGTCAGAAAGAAGAATAGTCCTGCATGATTCCAGGGAAACTTCAAGGTACATTCTTTTGAAGCTGGGTCTTCAAAGAATAAATAAGAGATAAACAGGGAAAAGGGTTGGAGGGACATCCTAACAGGAAGATCAGCATTTTCAAAAGCACAGGAACATTTGGATATATCCCAGGGCCATCAGTGGCCAGACGGGGTGGTAACAACAAAGTTAGGGCCAGATTAAGAGACACCTATGTTTTCCTAAGGAATTTGTGTTTTATCTTATAATCATAAATCAAGTTCTGCATTTTTATTATCTCACCTCTGCCCACATTAGTGTGACCACTGCTTAATTTATCTAAATTTCGCTCTCTTCATCTCCTAATATAGAAATGGGCAGTTTTTCTTTCTAGCCTTTTAATGAATAATGGAAATTATGTGAGCATGGTAAGCATGCTTTATAAGTATAGTTGCTCATGAAAGTTAGTGACATCACAATTTCCATCCTTAAGTATAGAACTGCTATTATCAAGTCTGTTTTAAAATGACTCTACTAGAAATTGAAAACAGATGAGATTAAAAGTAGGCGGTCAGCCAGGAGTCTAGTTCAGGAATATAAATAGGTGCAGTCAGAGTGCCAAATGAGTGTAGGATACGAATGGCATGAATAGGAGGCTAATTCAAAATAATAATGATTATTATTATTATTATGTAAATGCCATTATATAATTATTATTATTATTATAATTATATAATGATTATTATAATAATAACAACATTAGCTACCATTACCAAAGGTCAAGTTCATGAACTCTCCTAGGCACTCCAGCTGTTATCTCATTAACTTTCACAGAAATTTATGTGAGAATAATATTTTCATATTTTTGATGAAAAATGAAATTGAAGATGTGAAGACTAACATAGTTCGCCCAAGGTAAATGCCCAAGGTAGAACTGGGTATCAGATCCTCATTATTTTAACTCAAAAGTCATTGTGTGGAGTGATGTTACCAAAATCACAACATAGGAGACCCCAGCCACCGTACCCCCCCACAAAAGGTCAACAATTAGACAGCTGTCTATGAACAAAACACTGCTCTGTGAGACCTCTGGAATCTACTTAAGAAACTTTAGCAACACAGCGGAACAAAAACACTTGAGAATAACCACGACAGAAGAGAAAGAATACAGCTTCAGTTTTGGACATCATCACATCCCCATAGCCAGCGTTGCTCAGTGCCAAGAAATTAGCAGCTAGGAAGAGTTCACTTCACCGGGAAAGGACGTGTAGGGTTCCCCAGTATTTTGTGCACCACGGGAAGGTCGCATTCAGTTTCAGCCCACCCCGATGGGCAAAGCTGAGATGCATAGGGATGGCGCGGAACAGGATTGGTATCCATGGCAGCCAGACAGTGGGAGCGATCACAGTTCGTAGTGACCCACCTTGCAGACAAATCCAGCAGATTTCGCCACTGAAGAAGCCATCAGTTAGCACAACTGCCCTGGATCTCCTGCATACCACTGTCTTCCCCCCACAGGTATTTGCATTCCCTGAGACCAGCCCCCTGAGCTCTTCCCTATTCCCCTCCTCCACCTCCACTGGGGATTAGAAACACACCGGCAGCCAGCTCAGGCCTCTGCAGCTGCATGAGTGCAAAAAGCCAGCCTAGACCCCTGCAGCTGAGCCCCACCAGCATGTGTGTGCTCAAGCCTAGCCCCTCCAGCTGTGCGCGTGCATACTGCCAGCTTGATGTCCTTCGCAGGTCTCCACTGCAGTGTACACACCTGGAGGGAGACGCGGAGGTCCCAGGAGAGCACACTAACAACCGCGGCCCCCTCAGGTGCTTGTGGGTCTGGATCCGGCCCTGTCTTCAGTCACCAGCCTGCACAACCATGCTTACCAGCAGTTAGTCCCTCCGCCTGTGTGCCAGCCTGGTCTTGGTCTGATTTGATGATTGCCCTTCACTGCAGCACACAGGCATGGGAGAAGACTGTGCAGTCACAGGAAAGCACACTGAAAGCAAGCTCCACCCCCCCCACCCCCCTGCAACAACTGGGTTGGCAAAACTGGGCCCCAGAGTCTCCGGCGCAGGGCCCTGAGAGTCCCAGAGTCAGCCCACTGGTGGGTGAATCTAGCACCCAGGGATTCCTGTGGTTGGTGTCTGCCCACAGGCTGGTGAGGCTGCTTCTAGGCTAGTCCTGGCCCACTGGGTGGGGCGGGGAGCCATGTCCATGGGTGTCTGGCTTCTGGGTCCTGAGAGTTCCAGGGCTAGTACTGAACCACTGGTGGTTGGGTCCAGGTCCTGGGGCCTCTGGTGGATAAGGCTGGGTCTTGGGGCAGCTATGGGCTCAAGAGGTCTTAAGGCAGCCAGCCTGCTGCCCGGTGGGGCTATGTCCCTGCCAGGCTAGTTGCTTGGCTTGAGATATCCCCAAACTGGTTCTGACAGGCGTATGGATGGGACCAGTTCCCCATGCTAATAAGCTAGAGGGAGAGTCCCAAAATGCAGTAGCCAGCATCAGTGTCCTTGGGGTAGAATGAACCCTAAAAATGGCCAATGCCTGTTTCTAGGTCCTCAGGGTGAACTGCAGTTTCCTCCTGCCTCTCTGGAAAGCTCTCCAAGACCAGCGAGTGGGTCTGATCCAGTCTCCTTTCAAATCACTGCTTCTGCCCTGGGTCCCTGAGCATGTGAGATTTTGTGTGTGCCATTTAAGAGTGGAGTCTCTATTTCCCATAGCCCTCTGGCTCTCCCCAAAGTAAGCAAACCCTCTTGGGGGTTGTCTTCCTGGTGCAAGACCCACAGCTGAGGAACCCAACGTGGTTTTCAAACTCCTCACTCCTTACAGAGAAACTCTGCCATTGTAATTATTCTCCCATCAGTGAGTTGCCCAACCTGAGGTATGGGTCTTGGCTATATCACATTTCCACCTCTCCTACACATCTCATTGTGGGTCTGTCTTTACATCTTTAGTTGTAGATCTTTTCTGCTAGTCTTCCAGTTTTCTCATCAATAGTTACTCTGTAAATAGTTGCAATTTTGGCATTCCCATGGGAGGAGGTGAGCTCAGGGTCTTCCTACTTCATTACCTTGGCCACCAACCTCTGGTGATTCTTATGCACATTAAAGTTTGGGAACCACTGCTCTGCACTACTCTTTATGCTTTTTACCTGTAGAGTCTTGTACTTCTCACTCATTCTAACATCTTTCAGTGCATGTTCAGGGAAGGTGATGCCGAAAAGCCAAATCACCACTAAATCAACAACTCTTTGCCCACTGTAGGATGCATGCTCACCTCAGGGTGTTTATTCAAAGCTTCTCCTCTCCCCTTTGTGCTTCCTCCACCCCGCCCCACCTTCAATAAAAGGAGGAATTCTCATAAGATCAAGGACTTTGGGAAATTTAGTGGCCACTCCTTGAAGAGGTCCCACTGTATGGAATCAAGTTTAGTTAAAGTTTTCTTTTTTCTTGAAATTCATTTCTTTTCATTCTGTTAGAGTTAGGAGGTCAGGAATGGCAAGTGAACTGTTGCCTGAGACCAGAAAGAATGTGGTAAGGAAATGTCAGGCCTGTTCCTTGGTTGGCAGAAAGCAAATATGCAGCTCATATTTGTAGGAATAACAGAAAATACCTCCTTAATGGTAATAATAACACTAATATTTCTGAGTTGGACTCCCATATGTACACAATTGGCTGTATCCCAAACCCTCTAACACTCTGCCACTATTATTAGCTCCATTTTGCAAATGAGAAAAGTGAGGTTTAAACGACTTTCTCAAAGTCATTCAATAAATTAATGGTGAGACCAGGGCTCTTTCCTGTACATCCTAATTCCAAGGCTCATGCTTTTAGCTACCATGCTTAGATGCCGCAATAAAAAGTTCCTGTGTATGCACCTCTTAGTTCGTGGGGTGACATAGTGGGTAGCATTAGCAAACAGTTCAGCAGAAGGGAATTCAAGTCTGCCTGTCCTCTGCACTTTGGGGTTAATGGCACAAAAAATGAGAACAGAATGGGTTCCCTAGAGTGTTTGATCATATTCAACGTTTGGAGTTAGGTATCAATTCAGGCCAAATTCCTAACAAATAATTAAGAGTGTACATACGCTTTGTGTGTCCAGGATTTTTGCAATAATTTGAGAAGGGTAATTGTTGAGGAGTAAGTATTCGGATCCTTTTTTTTTTTCTTTTTTAGCCTTAATTCTAACTAACTCACTGTTTTTTGAAAACTGCTGTCACCCACAAGAAAGTAAATGTTTTGTTAGTTGCTTTGTTATTGCTGGTGTTCCATTTTTAATGTAATCTCCTCAAGGATCTCAAACACAGTTTGGCCATTTTATGAATATTAAGACAATCAGTCAGTTACAGGCTCTTGTGATTTTCCAGATATCTTCAAGTGGCATAATGAATAGAAATTCTCTTTTCAGAAGCTCACTTAACTTCCATATGAATTTCTAATATACTGATGAATAAATAACAACCATCAATTATTTATAAGAAATATATTTAAAATTATAGTAATAATGATACTGATATCTTGTACATTGCTTTTATTCCCAAAGTCAAGTTATTTTTCAAAACTGAATCATTGGGGGCTTCCCTGGTGGTGCAGTGGTTGAGAATCTGCCTGCCAATGCAGGGGACAGGGGTTCGAGCCCTGGTCTGGGAAGATCCCACATGCCGCGGAGCAACTAGGCCCGTGAGCCACAACTACTGAGCCTGCGCGTCTGGAACCTGTGCTCCGCAACAGGAGAGGCCGCGATAGTGAGAGGCCCGCGCACCGCGATGAAGAGTGGCCCCCGCTTGCCACAACTAGAGAAAGCCCTCGCACAGAAACGAAGACCCAACACAGCCATAAATGAATAAAATTAAAAAAAAAAAAAAAAAAAAAGAACCGTGTGCTCTGACATATCTCAAATTAAAAAAAAAAACAAAACAAAAACTGAATCATTGGTCCAGAATATGGCACGTAGGATCAAACACATTTCCAAAATTAAGGAAAAACATTCAAATGTATGTCAAAGGCTGTATTTCTTCACAAGAATGTTGGGTCAGTGTTGACTCTTTGCTTCCCTGCATCTGGTAATCATCCCCTATATCTGGGAAAATAAAACTATTGTGCGTGTGTGTGTGTGTGTGTGTGTGTGTGTGTGTGTACTGACTGTCCTTAGAAGAGGACCTCTTTCAGTTACTGGCTGCATCATTCCCCCGATCCCCAAACCACTACTCTCAAAATAGCTTTTTACTTAAAATTCTCCTTCTCTTAATAGCCAGTCAGTCTTCACACGTTTACCTTGTCATCATGCTGGTAGAGGGATTCAAACTTTTTATGTTTTGTTCTTGTTTTTCCTTATTAGAACAAATCCAGTCCTGTTTCCAAAATTCCAAATGGCAATGTCTCCCATTAATGAGATTACACCAACATTTATCTTCTGCTCCTCGTCACCATGACTTGCTGTTCTACTCAAACACTTTCTTCCTGTCTCTCCTATCTGCCAGGGCCATTTCCACCTCAGAAACATTCCTCATATATCACTTCATGGATGATTCTTCCACTTCTCTCACTCTATCCAAATCCTATCCTTGTGTTGGTAGGGAAATGGTGTCACAAATTGTGCATATTGGAATGTACACAGGGTCAGCTTGATGCATCCGTCAGATTGAGAGAAATGATGCTGGACATATGTTTATAATGGACGCTTAGGATTTGTGAATAAGCTTGACTGAATTGCCTGGATAATTCAGAGACAAAGTCTTTTCATTCCCTGTAAATTTGATAACTCATATTCAAAATCAAGGTTTAGAAACTCCATGCTCAGATTTTTATTTCTTTATTTCTTTATTATTTTTGGGGGGGGAGGATGAAGTAGAAAAGAATAACTTTATTGCTTTGCCAGGTAAAGGGGACCACAGGAGGCTCATGCCCTCAAAACTGTATGTCCCAACCTGGGGGGGACTGTGTATGCTCAGAATTTTTTAAAATGTGTCATGTCCTTTCCTTGGGCTCCATTACAGTCACCTGTCTGTTCTTATTTCTGATATCTCATCTGAAATGAAAAGCTAAACATCATCCTAGACTATTGTTTTTAACATTATTTTGAAAATATTTATTGGAGATTTTAATTTATTTTGTCTACATTAATCACAATATAGCTTTGGTCTCTGGTGAAAACAAGTTTGAGAAAGAAGAAAATATTGTATGTATTTTCCATACTATGTGTTCAGGACTGAAATGTATTCAGCCAACAGACATTTCTCAAAATGTTATTTTCATCAGTACATCTATTCTACCATAGCAAAAAGTGAATTTTAGAATTTTAGCTAGCTCAATACTCAGAGTTTTGTCAGACTCTCTGTTGTAGTAAATTCTCGGCAGCTTCCTCTCATTCTGCTCTCAATATTCCAACCAACTCCAGATCCCTGACCTGATCCATTTCCTGTGACTTGATAAATCCACTCCATCCCTGGCCACCTGAATGCAGGAAGCACTGGAAACTAGACCTGAAAAGAGAAGACCAAAACTGGACAATGTTTTCATGATATTATTATCAGGGTAGCATTGTAGAGAGAGCAACAATTCCTTTAGGCAGGGTACTTCAGTCCCTGGTTTTGGGTGGACCTGGGTTTGGATTCTGGATCTCTATACTTTGGGTGAGGTACTTAATATTGTGAAATGTTAGTTTTCTCAGGAAAGTAATACAACATATCTCATATGTTTATCATGAGGCTTCAATTCAATGATGCATATAAAATGCTTAGCACAGTGACAGGTTTATAATAATACATGCTAGTGATTGTACTTGTTATTTTGCTGTTTCTGTTTGAAAGTAAGACTGTGTTAAGTTACAAGCTACCTCACTTGACGACTCTCTGATAAATATAATAATAACACTTCAAATGGTGATTATTCTAAAATCTGGCATATAACAGGTATTCAATAAATCTGTGTTTCCTCCTTCACCAGAAAAAAATAATCAAATGATACGTTTAATGTGCAAACGTTTAAGGATCAAAAGAATGTTTTTCTGGGTTTTGTTGTTATTTAGTCTGTTTGTTTGTTTGGCTGTCCTTCATTAACTTGTCAGTGATGGTGACTTTGTTTATTCTTATTTTCACATGCAGACACAGTCTCTAATGGACATAGCACCTCCATACATATTACACAGTTTTTCTGATAATAAACCAATCAAGCTGCATCTTCCTTCCCTGCTGATTTGATTGACATGATAATCACCACAATATACTACTTCCAAAATACATTTGTCTTTTGTCCAACTCACAACTTCACACTCTGTGAGATTACAGTCAACACTGAATAATTTTGCTAAGCCAAGTATTGATTTGTTAAATTCTGGTTCATTTAATTAAAATTTCAAACTTATGTATTACCACGATGAAAAATTGCAATTTGTTAACACAGAAAATGTTATTATTTTAGAAAAATTAGCGGTTTATCTGATAACATGAAAACAATGTCATTGCACTGTCATGAGATGTGCTTACAATCTTAATATTTCCTAATATAGTGGCATGGCTTAGAATATTGGGAATAGTAGCCTATTCTCTTGCTTTGGAACTCTGGTAAGTTCAGCTAACACTCCTACATGGGGTGGAAATAGCAACACAAATTTTTATTGAATTCATTCAGTAGCTATTTATTCACCATCTCTGATTTGCTAAGCTCTGATATAATAGGGGAATAACAATATTTTTTTAAAAAATCATGTCATTTTCATGCTTATATTCCAGTTGATAAAAGGTAGATGATCAACACATAAGCAATTAAATTAACAATAATTCAGATAATAAGAGGTCTCATTGGGAGAATACAGCAGAGTAATATGACTACTCTTAAGTAGGGTAAGGAGCATGCTACTTCATCTGAAATGGTTAAGAAAGGTCTCTAAGGAATTGAGTTAAGTGTTGTAAAGGAGCTAGCCACATAAAGACCATTGAGAAAGCTTTCCAGGAAGAGGGAAGAGCAAATGGTCTGTAGACTAAAGTTATGTTTGCCCTAAAGCCCAGAGGCATGCAGTACGTATAGGGGAAAAGAAGGAGGCTCCTCGCTAGAGTGAAGTATACACAAGGAGGAGATGCAAGGGCTGAGGTGGTAGCAGGGGGGTGATGAGCAAGTGTCCAACTCAGGGAATAATTAGAGGGAGTGGTGCTGAACTTACTGAATTGGATGTGGGAATGACTAGGGAGAACACAGGACATGAGGATGCCTAGGTTTGGGCCTGAAATATTGAGTGGATGATGGTGCTAGTAACCAAGACAGAAAGACACCCAGCACTTTTCTGAGAGGGGAACCAGTTCAGTTTATTCCCATGTCAAAGGTCAGATCCCTATTAGACATTCAGGTAGAGATACCATGGAAGCAGTTGCTCACCTTTCTGGGGCACAGGGTAAAAGTTGGACATGTGCATTGTGAAGACACTGGAATATTGATGGCACTTAAAGCCATGTGACTGAGGAAACCACTGAGGGAGAGAATGTTGGCAGAGAAAGGAAGGGTACTGAGATCTGAGAAAAGGATGAGCATCCAAAGAAAGAGACTGAGGAAGAGAACCACAAGTGTAGTAGAATAGCTAGAGAGGTGTGGCATTCAAGATGCCTGGAGAATGAGGATTGTCAAGAATTAAGATTGGTCAACTATTAAAAGTGTATAAGAGCTCAAATAAGGAATGGATGAGGAATTAACCAGTGAATTTGGCCAATCAGGATTTTGGGAGCAAGCCTGATGACCCTCCTGGGTCATTTTGTTCAGCCTGTAAATATGCCATTTCTATGACATTACCTGGAAGAGATCGAATTATTATGTTCAATTCTCCATTGTTTCCTTGTAATAAGATCATACATTCATACCTTTTGCAATGGAACTTTGCTGTGCCTCCAAGTAAAGCAGACAAGTATACATCTCTATCTCTTGATTTAGGGTTTGGCCATTAACTGGTCATACATACAGGAAAGATAGAAAAATAATCTGTAAAATTTAAATCTGTCAGTAGTCAAGAATGTAGCTTGGAGTCCAGAGTATTACAAAATAGATAGTAGAGAAAAGCTTAGAAAGAAGTAGGCATCTTTCTCCCATTGAAGTAGGAGGAAAGGTAGAATATATGGGGGAAAATGCAAGCAGGTTAGTGAATATGGTTGTAGAAAGACAAGCAGAGTATAATCCTAATCTCTCTGCTAAACCTTCTCTAAGACATCTCTGCTACTCTATAAGGACTCTGCTCTTCTTGGTCACTGAAACAAATTCTTACTAAGGAAAGTAGCCTCAGCCTCACAAGCTGAGATTTAGGGATTACTTTTGTAGTATTGGCTGAAGCCAGGGGTTCTAGGTGTTTAGCAATCTGAGGGAAAGTCCTACATAGAACAAAGCACACCTTTGCCTCCCACTTGTATTATTTAGGATAAGAATAAACTCCAGAAACTATATACAAAAGAGTGTTCAGTGGCACAACACAATACATCACAGGACTGTCTGAGAAGGAGACTCTTTGGTAGATGATTTTCCTTCTCCCAGACCCCTGTCAATATGCGGCTCCAACCTTCCTACAGCAGTGGTTCTCAAACTTTAACCTGCATTATGGTCACGTGGAGGGCTTGGTAAAATGCTGAATTCTGGGTTTCACCTCTAGAGTTTCTGATTATGTAGCTCTATGGTGGGATTGGAGAATTTACATTTCTAACAATTTCCCCAAGTGACAAGGCTACTGTCCCAGGAACAATTTTATAACCACTACCCTACAGCAATTATTACTGACTCCAGCTAGACGGTGAAAGTGGAAAGAGGGTTTGGAAGTACTACTTGTTGGGTATCTTTCCTTTGCTCCTCTTTGTCTTTCTCCAAGCTTCTCTATGCCCCAAGAGGTTGGTCTGCACCAAAGGGCCTCCTTGATCACTGGAATTCAATTTGGCTTAACCCATGAGGAACATGAGTAAGCAATGAGAGGAGGAGAAGAGAGAGAGATTGGATTTTTTGTTCCAGTTCCAATGGGACTGCTGTTAACGGAGTGTGTCCACAATCCAAGTTCTAACTCTTGGCAGGTAACACCCCTCTACACAGCTCTCTCTCTTCATTTATCTGGTATCTGTACCCTCCTCATCCCCTTCCAGGTTTATAGAGTCCAAAGACCTCCTTGCTACCACCCCTGGGAGCTACATTATTCTTTATGCCCTCTTATATTCTGCCTTCACTTTTCTTTTTAAAGAATCTAATTTATTTTTTTAATTAATTTATTTAATTTATGTATTTTTGGTTGCATTGGGTCTTTGCTGTCGTGCACGGACTTTCTCTAGTTGCGGTGAGCTGGGGCTACTCTTCCTTGCAGTGTGCGGGCTTCTCATTGCAATGTCTTCTCTTGTTGCAGTTGCAGAGCACAGGCTTCAGTAGTTGTGGCTCGTGGGCTCTAGAGCACAGGCTCAGTAGTTGTGGCGCACAGGCTTAGTGGACCAGGGCTTGAACCCGTGTCCCCTGCATTGGCAGGTGGATTCTTAACCACTGCACCACCAGGGAAGTCCCTCTTCCTTCACTTTTATAATGATATTATTAAACTCTCCTTAAATTACTGAACGTGAGCATATTATTTATTTCCTGCAGGAAACATAACTGATACAAAAGACAGAAGTTTTTTGTTTAAAGACAAATAAAATTAGCACACCTCATTTCTGCTTTATTCCTTTGGCTAGGCTGCAAAATAGGCTAGGGAATGGGTCTAACTCCGCTCCCAGACAGGAAAAGAAATGATCTTTTTTCAGTGAATCTTTAAAAGTTTCAGTGAATCTTTTCTACATGCACAACTTTTCTATGTCAGTAGAAATTCACATACGTGAAAACCAGTTTATAATTATTTGAACCTAGAACCTAACTCTATATTACATATTTATACAAAAATGTTTTTGATAATTGGCCTAAAACTTTCAGGAATACACACTTGATAAATTGAAGGAAGAAAATACATTGTTTTATTCATAACTTTACCAAGAGATGTCCCCTACTTTAGGAAGTCTTATCCATGACTGAGTCACCAATTCAAGACAATGAAATCTTGGTATTTGATCTCTTTATTATGTCTTCTAGTGTAGTTGCACATAAGTATTTACATATTGAATGTATATTATTTTATCTGCTTCCTGTTAAAGATAGGGAATTGTATTGATTTGTCATTTAAAATTATATATACTAAGGTAAATAACATTATGATTATATCATGGTTTTAAATATGTGTTATAAAAGGAAGCATTGGGTTTTGTAGGGTTGAGAACTGTATGTTATTAATAAAGAGACTTTTGAAAAGATATTTGTACTCATACACATGTGGGAAACCAGAGCCCTGAACTAATGAATCAACGTAATTAACAAAGAGAAGAAAGTAGACACCTGTCAATGATGTACAGGTGACAGCTGAATGGAAGCCACCAAGCACTCCAGCCCCAGATGTGTTGGAGAATGGCAATGCTGATTGCATAAATGCTCCTGAATTTGAATGCTGCCCTTATCATTGAGGCTTACCACCTTCCCAGCCACAGAAAACTGTACCTAACTTGGGAAAGTTTGAGTCTTGAGAACAATTTGGGAAAGTCCCAGAAGGAGGGATCAGATCCATTTTATCTGTTCACTGAATAGTATAACTTCAGTAATAGCTTGTGGTAATCATTAATACTACCTGGGATTATGGCAATTTTTTTTTTTTATCATGTGGGGATTTGCTTAGGAATTAGGACCTAAAATGTAAATAAAATATTAACCTTTATACCTCCATTGCAATAACAGAAAACAAATAACTATAACAAAGAGATTTAAAAACAAAGCCAAACAAAAACACCCTGAGTGTTAAAGGGTAGCATCGTGTTACCGATAATGTCATATATGGATGCTATTTAGAGCTCTTTGGAGCTTATAAGTGCGTTCCCATACATTACTTCATTTCTTCTTCACGACGGCCCTGTGAGATAGTTATTATTATATTTGATTCTCTGCTGAAAAGAATGTGAAACCCAAAAGGACTAATTAAATTGTCCAGCATTGCTAAGTTAGAAAAGTGTGAAGTTAGGAATCAAGATTTAAAATTCCAATAGCTACTCTTGTACCACAAGCAATGTCTCTTTTCATGTTGAGCTTTGTGTCAGACACTTTTGAGGTGATGAAAGAGGTGGCCTTGGATTTGATCAAGAAAGCCAGACAGATCCCATAAAATATGTAAAACATACCCTAATCTCCAACTGCCCTTCAATCCTCTGTATTTGATTTCTGATATAATTTTACCAATGAAATTGTTTACTAATATCATCCCGTTTTGATACATAGTAGAAGAAATTCCCTTCCTCATTTTCACTTGATCTCTGAAGTCTTTACCAAGGACATTTTTCAAAACATGTGTATCCATTTATCTGGGTTGCTTCTTAGTATTCATTAAAATAAAATTAAAACCACTCCTACAGACACCCTTCTTAGCTGAGTCCAACTACTCTAGTGGTTTTTACAGCCATCTACAAGTTGGTGGCACTCACAGCTTTCCCCTGAGCTCATGACCTTAATCTCCAATTAGTGACTTAATACCTCCTCTTAAATAATTCATGGACAATTCAGGCTCAATTGTGTAAAAAATGAACTCTTTGTTGCCTTCCTCCCACCCACCCCTCAACATACATGCATTCTTCCTTCATTCTTTTATTCGTCTTCATGAGTTCTGAAAACCTAAAATGCATCCTTGTCTGGTCCTTTACTCAAATCACCACTGCTTTATATATCAATCATCATATCTCCTATTTTTGTAGGTTCTTCTTCTCTTATTCACATGGCCACTACCTTAGTTCAGCTCACCATCATTTCCAAAGCAAATCACCTCAAATCCTGTTAGTTTTCATGATACCAGTATTTCCACATTCTGATCCACTACCTATACTACGGTGAGAGTAATATGTCTCACATAAAATTCTGACAATATTGCCCCCCTGTGCTCACCTCTAATTACAGTCAGATATACCACAAGGATTTATAGGGGGCATATGATACATGTTCTCTCTTACCTGTTGGCTACTGCACATGTGATTTCTGCATCTAGAAGCCTTCAGTAGATTGATCTCATCATGATGAGAGCTCTTGAGGAGATTTCCTCAATTTGGAGGATTTAACTCTTGATCATGGGCTTAACATTATCATGGAGTTTTGGTTACCACTTTAATTAATATGCATGTTTGTCTATTTTATTCACTCAACTTTAATCAACCTGAGAAAAGGGTTCATATCTTACACATCATTGTAATCCCAGAAGCTAACACTGTCTGACATGTAGAAGACACTCTGTCTATATCCAGCAAAAGAACGAAAGAGTTACTGAATGAATGGATGAGTGTGAATAGAATACAAATTTTGTGTGCAGTCACATATAGTGCCTTACTCTTTCCTGGTTTGGTTAGAGCTGACAATCCTACTGCGATGCTGCTTACCACACACGTGAATGATCTTGACTTGAATGAGAAAACTTATCAGAGACTTTGAAAGAATCACAACTGTAGTTTAATGGAAGGAGAGACTGTTACATATGAATTACATTACTTCTCTAAGTTTATCTCAGACAGATACACAAACGCACACACAAAATATTACTGTTTATCTCATGAGTTGAAGTGAAGTGTAAATTAGTTGGTAGATAGAATTTATATGGTGAGAACAAGTTAATGAAGATGTTTTTGGCAGTGTCACTGCACAAGGCTATGGGTTCAACCATTTCAATGGAAATCAATTTTGATTAATGTAAGTGGTGAATTCAGTCATTCAATCAGGTTAAATGTATTCCACGAAATTAACTGCAGGGTATCAGCTCAACTGTGTAAGACTATGTTTCTACTGAGAAAATCATAAATTTCATACATTTATGACTTTAATAATTTATGATCTGAGTGTGGACTTTGGGAATTTCCCTTTTACAAAGTGCATGGCTCAAAATAAATGCTCAATACTAAAGTTTATTGTTGTTATTATTTATTATTAGGAGATTATTAACAGAAGGATATTCAAATAATGTTTTAAAATCATTTAATAATCCAGAAATATTTTTGCATTTATTAAGGTATGGTTTCAAGGAACGTCTGTAATTTATATTTTCCTAACAGTAGTGACACTATTAGTAATTAGAAAATTCTTAAAATTAGGGAATAAGATATATTTCCATACTTTATCTTCAAGACACAGTTCTAGTCTCTAGAAATTGTGTGTGTATGTCTGTGTGTGTGTGTGTGTAAGAGAAATAGTACAGAATAGAGTACTATTTTCATTATCAGTGGTTAACAATTTGGGAAGTTTTCTAGGTCAGAATTTAATGAGATAGTTACAGTTTCAGGCTGACTTTGTATTTTGTACAGTTTCTGTTTTCCCAGGACTTGATGTGACGGACTATGAGGGCAAAGCCAGTGTTGACCATACAACAGTGTGTGAGCACTGATTTTCCCAGTGACCTTCAGAAATGGGCATAAACCCTTGGTGTACAAGCCTTTGCCCTTCTCTTAGGGGAGGTCAACGGCATATTTGCTTCTCAGATTCTAATTTTCTGTACTATTAGAAAAGAGTTTTGCACTTAAAAGAGTATAGATAAAGGTTTAAAATAAGCAATTTCTGAAAAGTAAGTCATAAGCCTTCTGTGGCCAGAGGATCCTCTGAGGCTGTTTTGGGCCATCATGCCATCCTACTCACTTCAAATTGAAGACCACCTTCAGTTGGAAGGTGATAATGAAGATATAAGTTTCAGAGTGAGAACTTTGAAAATCCCTCTTTTGGCTCATTATGAAAGCTCCCTGATGCATAATTCAGGTACCAGGTCAGAATCTCTCAATAAACCCCAAGAAAATCTGGGAGCACTATACCTTCTGATATAAAAAAGAAAGAGATCTAGTGAAATATGAAAATGATGTAGGGGGTGCTAATGAAAGGAAGTAAAGTCCATGGGTTACCACATTGATGGGCACCAAATAGTTATGTGTTTTCCCCAAAATAGAATATCTGTGTCTCAGGGGTAAGGAAAATAAGTTATATGAAATACCTAAACAACATATTTAGAAGTATAAATTTCTTGGGGAATAGAGCATATTAATAGTGCATTTCCTTTTTTATTGTTTACTTACTTTTTTATTATGGAAAAAAGTAAATATACCCAGAATAATAATAAAAAATATAAAAATCAATTTTTATTAATAAACAATAGAAATTATATTTAGATTATCTAATCTTTTGATATTGTTGTTACACTTCATTTGGAGCCAAGGACTCAGGCAAAAACTTCAGAGTCTGTTCATGTCTAATGGAGACCACTTCCATTCAATAAATTATTTTAATTACCTCAACCTTAACATTTTACAAGTCAATATTCTCTTTCCACATTAACTTATGTGATTCCACAATGTAAAAGAAATTTTTGTAATGTGCTCATTTTAAGTAGTGTTTATACAAGACTTTCAGACCAACTATTTGATGGATTCTAAGTCACGAAAGTGGTGGATCCATCATTCAACCGAGGTAATGAATTTCTATGAAACTGATCATATGACATTAGTTTAATTGTGTAGGAGTATCAGCCCCAACAGAGACAATCTAGCTCCCAGTTAGAAAGCAAAAAAAAAAAAAAAGTTTTATCTGATTCAGCCTTGCTTGGCAAACTTGACTTCCATTTACAGTGACTACTGACAAACACAGCCTTCTGGCATCAGTGTGTAAAGTATAAGAAAAGTATTATTAGATAGATCTTGATTCAAATCTCAGATCAATCTCTTCCCAGCTGCGTGATTAAAGCACTTGAATTATTTTTTTCACCTGTGAATTGACATTGAAAAATATCAGTTGCTGAGCACTGTTATAAAATTGAATGTTATACATGTATAAAAACTTGGCTCCTTTGGAGCATATGCAAATGATATCTATATTTTCTCACTTTTTCCTTTGGACCACTTAATTTTGTTTATTCTTCATTCATTTATTTCTTCAAGATACCCACAAAACACTCATCAGGACACAAATTTTCTTGGCTCTTGTGTTCCTCTATTAGAGCATATATAACCTGCTTTGTGTTTTATTTGTCCAAACCTCCTACTAAATTATGAGCTTCTCATCAGTGAGAAAGGTCTCTCATATCCAGCCCTTAGAACTTACCTGGGCATAGGGTGAAGACTCTCTGAAAATCACCACTGCCCTGTGAATGTTTCTAAAGTACAGCTTAATTTTGTGAATGTCTTGCTTAAGAATAGAATATACTCAATATATTTACTCCCTGACTATCAAACAAAGATCTAATTCCTAAATTGGACAATAGATAAATGGATGCATTTCATCATCTATCTCCAATAAATCTTTTCATTTGGCCCCCTCCAATTACCCAGAATCCAGGTAGTTGGAGCACTGTTACATACTCATGAATATATTTCTTTTGCTTTTGTACCTTTAAGCCCACTTTCCCCACCTCTTAGTTAGCTCCTCACTAACAAGCTATTATCCAAACTCAAACTATTCTATAAAATCATTTCTAGAGCTTACCACCATCATGACCCTGTTGGAGATGAAACAAACAGGGGCCAAAGAGGAGGCCTAATGGGATGGTCATCACTGGGCCCAGAAAAGGAAAGCAAAATTTGGGGTGAGGGCTGCAAGATGTGTGACTTTCTTCTGATTGATTGGTGGTGAGGTAACAGGGTGGTGCTCGAGGAATCTTGTGCTCAGCCTGAAGTTACCATCTCCACTAGGGTGGGGGTCCCAGTTCTGCAGAAGAGCTCAAAGACATTGCTATGCATATCCCTTGGGGAGGAATCAGAACCCCGCCCCAAGGCTGCACCACCATTTGACTGCTCCTCCCTTGTCTCTGCATCCCCTCCCTTCCCTGATTAACAACTGTTTGAATCTGCCCTTTGGAACTCAGGGAAGGTCAAGGAGGCTGAATGAAGTGTGTTCCATTTTATTAACCTGTTCATACAGGAAGCAATCTCATCCATCTCTGGATTTTATTTTGCTTGCCTGTCTGTATTAGTTATCAGTTATTGCATAACTAATAACCCCAAAATTTAGCAGCTTAAAATAAGCATTCATTAATTCACATAGATTCTGAGCATCCAGAATCCTCTGGTGGCTTGGCTTAGGGGTTCGGCGATAAGGTATCTCTTTACATTGCTGTATAGGTATCAACTAGGGCTGCAGTCATCTGAAGAAATGGAATTTCACTTCCCAGCATAAAGTTGTAAAGTCCAAGATGCAGGGATACTGACAACCATCTTGGAGGCTGACTACCATCTTTCTCATGGTCCTTATGCCTTTTTTCTTCTTTTTTAAATTAAAGTACAGTTGATTTGCAATATTATATTAGTTTCAGGTGTACAACACAGTGAGTCAATATTTTACCGAATATACCCCATTTAAAGTTATTATAAAATATTGACTATGTTCCCAGTGTTGTACAATATATCCTTATAGTGTATTTATTTTATACATAGTAATTTGTACCTCTTAGTCCTCTACCTCTATCTTGTCCCTCTCCCCATGCCTATCCCTACTGGTAGTGACTAGTTTGTTCTCTATATCTGTGAGTCTGTGACTAATTTGTTATTTTCATTTGTTTGTTTTATTTTTATATTCCATATGTAAGTGAAAATATACAGTATTTGTCTTTCTCTGTCTGATTTATTTCACTTAGCATAATCCTTCCAGGTTCATCCATGTTGTCACAAATGGCAAAATTTCATTCCTTTTATGGCTGTGTAATATTCTATGGTGTGAGCTGTTTCTTGTTTATTGAGGTAGGCCTTCACTGCTAAAAATTTCCTTCTTGGAATTGCTTTTGCTGTGTCCTATATATTTTGGAAAACTTTGATTTTACTTCCACTTGTCTTGAGGTATTTTCTCATTTCTTCTTTTATTTTTTACTGACCCATACATTTTTTGTAGCATGCTGTTTAGTCTTCACATGTTTGTGTTTTCCCTTTTTCTTTCCTGTAATTAATTTTTAGTTTCAACTGTTATGGTGAGAAAAAATTCTTGATATAATTCTTAAATTTGTTGAGACTTGTTTTGTGGCCTAGCATGTGATCTCTCCTGGAGAACATTCCATGTGCATTTGAAAATAATGTGTATTCTGCTGGTTTTGGTTGGAATGTCCTATAGATATATATTAAGTCTGACTGGTCTAATGTGTCATTCAAGACCACTGTTTGCTGATTGATTCACTGTCTGTATGATCTGTTCGTTGATGTGTTTAGGGTGTTAAAATTCCATAATACTATTGTATTATTGTCAGTTTTACCCTTTATGTCTGTTAATAATCACTTTATGTATTCAGGTTTTCCTATATTAGATGCATGTATGTTAACAAATGTTATACTTTTTCTTATATTAATCCCTTTATCATTATAAAAACTTTCTTTGTCTTTTGTTATGGACTTTGTTTGAAGTTTACTTTGTCTGATATGTGTTTCTGCTCTAGTTTTCTTTTTATCTTCATTTGCATGGGATATCTCTTTCCATCCCCTCACTTTTAGTCTGTGGGTGTCCTTAGCCCTGAAGTGATTC
The DNA here is from genome assembly GCF_965194805.1 of Balaenoptera borealis. Lineage (NCBI taxonomy): Eukaryota > Metazoa > Chordata > Mammalia > Artiodactyla > Balaenopteridae > Balaenoptera > Balaenoptera borealis. The sequence continues at coordinate 123,646,430 of NC_138863.1, read as the reverse complement.
TCTTGCAGGCAGCATATTGAAGGGTCTGTTTCTTGAGGTTTTATTTTGTTTTGTTTTGTTTTTTATCCAAACAGCCACCCTATGTCTTTCTATCAGAGCATTTAGTCCATTGAAATCTAAAGTAATTATTGATTGGTATATACTTATTGCAAGTTTGTTACATGTTTTCTGGTTGTTTTTGTAGTTATCTTTTCTTCTGTTGTTTGTCTCTTCTATCTTTTCACTGTTGTTTGATGGTTTTCTTTAGTGTTATGATACTGTTCTTTTTTCCCTAGTTTTTGTGTAACTATTTTAGGTTTTTGATTTGTGGTTATCATGGGGTTTATATATTTTGACCTATAACTATATCTACTTGTTTTAAATTAAAAGCCATTTAGATTCACACACATTTTAGATCTACATTTTTTACTCCCCTCTCCCATGTTTTGTGGTTTTTATGTCATTACTTATATCTTCATCATATCCCTTAACTATTTATTTTAGTTATGGTTGATTTTACAATTTTTGTCTTTTAATCTCTGTGCTAGCTTGTTAAAGTGGTTGATCCACAGCTTTTGCTATACATTTGCCTTTACTAGTGGGATTTTTAAATTTCCTGTAAATTCTTACTTCTTGTTGTAGCCTCTTCTTTTCCACTTACAGAAGACCCATTAACAATTCTTGTAAGGTTGGTTTAGTATTGATGTTCTCTTAGTTTTTGGTGGCTGAGAAGGTCTTTAACTCTCCTTCAATTCTGAATGATATCCTTGTAGGGTAGAGTATTCTAGGTTGTAGGTTTTCCTTTTCAGCACTTTAAATATATCATGCCACTCTCTTCTGGCCTGCAAAGTTTCTGCAGGAAAATTCACTGATAGCCTCATGGGGGTTTCTTTGCATGTGACTCTTTGTTTTTCTCATGCTGCCATTAAAATTCTCTCTTAAACTTTAGTCATTTGAACTGTGATACGTCTTAATGTGCATCTCTTGTTTCATCTTATTTGGGACTCTCTGTGCTTCCTGTACCTGGAAATCTGTTTTCTTCCTCCACTTCATGAATTTTTCAGTCATAATTATATCAGATTTATTTTCTACCCTTTTTTCTCTCTTTTCTCATTATGAGAATCCTATAATGTGAATGCATATATGCTATGTTGTCCCAGCAGTCCCTTAAATTATCCTCAACTTTAAAAAATTTGTTTTTCTTTTTGCTGTTCTGTTTGGGTAATTTCCATTATTCCATATTACTTATGCATGCTTCTGTATCACCTAGTCTGCCGTTAATTCCTTCTAGTGTATTTTCATTTCTGTTATTGTATTATTCAGCTCTGACTTGTCCTTTTTTTATATTTTCTAGTTTTCTATTAAAACGTTCACTGTGTTCATCTATTTTTTCCCAAGTTCAGTTATCGTTCTTATTACTAATGCTTTGAACTCTAACTGGTAAATTATTTATCTCTATCACTTTAGGGTTTTTTTCTTGTTCTTTCATTTGAAACATATTCCTCTCTCTTCTCATTTTTTGAAACTCTATGTCTCTATGAAATTAGATGAAACAGTTACCTTTCCCAGTCTTGAAGGGGTATTTGTAAGGGAGCATCCCTGTGCAATCTGTGTGCCCAGTGTCTTTGGTGGGAGAGCTAGATCTGAAGTGAGCACAGCCTGCATCTTCCCCTGGACTGTGCTGGCAGCTACCACCTTGGCGAGTTGTAGGGTTTGAGATGGTGGAGCTAGAGACAGAGCCACGTGTGAGCCAGGGCTTTTCCTATGTTCCACAACAGTCACGACCCTATCAGGGGTTGGGGCAGGGCTCAAGGTGCTGGAGCAAAAACTCTGAGGGTCAAGTCCAAGCTGGTTCCATTGTCTCTTAATGTCTGCATTCCCTTGGCAATGGCACATCTGTCTCAGTGGAGAGCAGTGCCATAGCAAGAAGGGCTAGACCAGGCACCTGGTGCAGGCTGAGTTCACACTGAGACAGTCACATCAAACCAGTCAGAGCCCTAGGCAGCTCCCAATCTGCCACTTCCACATGCCCACTGGCAATGGCTACCCTCACCCAGTCCAGTAGCAGGGTCAGGTCCAAGTAAGCTCTCTTCTTACTAAGTGTGCACACTCTAATTGGCACCAGTACCATTCCCTAGTTCAGAGTGTACTGGAGCAAGGAGGGCTGGAGCAGGAGCCTGGTGTAGGCTGGGGGCTTGCTGGGGTTTTCAAGAGAAACCAGCCACAAACCCAGGCAGTTTTCATTCTGTTTCCACTGCCTTGTACCTGGGAGTAAGCAAGCATGTGCATGCTCTTTACAAGTGGAGTCTAGGTTTCTTATAAGTCCTGCTGTGAGTCCCACTGGTTTTCAAACAAACTAAGGGGACTTGTTTTCCTGGTGTTGGACACCAGATCTGGGTTGCCTAATATGTAGCTTGAATGTTTCATTCACAAGGGATCACCCCCAATCTTGTGATAAACCCCTTCTTTTCTTTGTCTCCCTCCATGGGTGCAGGTTCTGACTTGATTGTTTCTCTAACCTTCCTACTCAACTCTGTGTGAAACTTTCTTTACAGTCTTAGTTGTAGAACCTTCTGTCAATCTCTAGTTTGTTTCAGTGAGAATTGCTCCACATGTAGCTGTATTTTTTATGTGTTCATTGGGGGACGTGAGCTCAGGATCCTCCTACTCTGGCATCTTGATCTCCCTCCCCCTTCATTCTTTATATTTGCACTATAATTATTTCTCTTTCCATGTAAAATCCTTGATAATTTAAAACTTTTTTTTCATTTATTTCTCCTTTTACATTTAATAGTGTCAGGAATGGTGAGAATAAATGCTTATTGAATTAATTGAATTAAAACAATTCTTTATGAAACTAAATAAAACCTTCTAACTTCTCAGATCAGGTCACTAGAATGTACTCATTTTTAAGTAGAAATTTAAAAAGCACTACATTAAATAGTTGTTTTGAAAAAACTGCAGAGATTTTCTGATAAATTCACAAAGAGATTTGGGAGTGGGGGGTGGGGAAAGCATAACCATAACATTAAAACCAGACAAAAATATTGCAATAAAATAAAACTGCAGACTAATATCCCTCATGAGCATAAATGCAAAAATCCTCAATAAAGAGTTAGCAAGCTGAATCAGTGTATTAAAAAATTGTAAACCCCAATCAAGTGGTATAACCTACGTATGCAAGGCTCATTTAAAATTAAAAAAAAAAATCAACTACAGTAATCTATCACATCAACTGCCTAAAGAAGAAAAATCACATGATCATGTCAATAGATGCAGCCAAAGCATTTGACAAAATCCAACGTCCATTTGTGACAAAAACTTTTAGTAAACTAGGAAAAAGGGAAACTTTCTCAACTTGATAAAGACTATGGATGAAAAAAACCTATAGCTAACATCCTACTTGATGGTGAGAAACTGGAAGCTTTCTCAGTAAGATTAGGTACAAGGCAAGGATGTTCCCTCTCACTATGGCTTTTCAGTATCATACGTGAAGTCCTAGCTAATGTAATATGACAAGAAAATAAAATGTATACAGATTGGGAAGAAAGAAATAAAAACATATTTCTTTGTAGTTTATATGCTTATCAATGTAGAAAAACTGAAAGAACAAAAAGTCTGTAATTAATACATGATAATATCAATAGTGCAGTTTATGAGGTTAGTATACAAAAGTCAATCACTTTTCTATATACCAGCAGTAAACACATGGAAATTTGAATTTGAAAATACAATATTATTTATATTAGTAACTGAAGAGATGAAATATGTAGGTATAAATCTAACAACATATAAAGGTCTATACAAGAAAAACTCCAAAATGATGAACAAAATTAAAAATAAATAAATAAATTGAGAGATATTCCATGTTCAATTATAGGAAGCCTCAATATAGTTAAGATGTCAGTTCTTTCCAATTTGACCTATAGATTCAATGTAAGTCCAACCAAAATCCCAGGAAGTTATTTTGTGGAAATCAACAAAATATACATAAACTTTATATGGAGTTTCAAAGACCCAGAATAGCCAAAACAACATTGAAGGAGAAGAATAAAGTTGGAGGACTGACATTATCTGTCTTAATTTAGTATAAAGCTAAAATAATCAAGACAGGATGTCATTGCAAAAAGAATAGACAAATAAATCAATGAACCAGAATAAAAAGCCCAGAAATAGACTCACTTAACTATACACAACTGATCTTTGAAAATAGAAGAAAGACAATACAGTGGAGCAAGTGGATCAAAATAAAGGTGCCAATTTAAGTTAAGTATTTCTTGCTGTAAAATTACCAGGTATAAATGAAATTCTCCATTCTTTTATCAAAACACTCACCAGCCACTTATATCCAAAGCACATGCATATTGGAGAGCGGATGCAAAAAAAAAGTGTATTTTACACAAGTTGTTCATTTAATTTAAGGTCACAAATTTTTAAGGTCAATTAAATTATACTGATGTATAGGTGAAGGTTGTGCACAGGCATGCTTACATCTTTGTCTATGGATTTCTGTTTTCAGTTTTCATAGGGCTATTTTCCTGTTGTTTATTAGTTCATTTGTTTTTCTAAGAAGTTCCGGAAGATAATTCTGATTTTTTACTTTTTCCATCCCTCCACAGGACCTAATTCAATATTCATTGCATAAACTATGTTTTACAATTATTTGGGGGAAAAATAATGGAATCTAGTCAAATAACTTGTATGGCTATGTTGGACATATTACCTATCTTCTCTGGGTTGCAATTCCCTGAATTTTAAAACAAGCATACAGATTTTTATTACAGGAATACCTCATTTTATTGTGTTTTTTAAAAATTAAAGGTTTGTGCAACAGCAAGCCTATTGGCACCATTTTTCCAACAACATTTGCTTACTTCATGTCTCTGTATCACATTTTGGTAATTCTCCCAATATATCAAATCCTCCACAAGCAAAAAGATTATGACATGTTGAAGGTTTAGATGATATTTAACATTCTTTAGCAATAAAGTATTTTGAATTAAGGTACACACACTGTATTTTTAGACATACTGCCATTTCACACTTAATATAATATAATATAATCATAACTTTCATATGCACTGGAAAACCAAAAAAATTGTGTGACTCAATATGATATTTGCTTTATTGCAGTAGCCTTGAACCAAACCAGAAATAACCCCAAGTTATGCCTGTATATTCCATTATGTTATTGAAATAATAAATGTATAGATTCATCTAACTTTTTGAGCTGTAAATTCCTAGCATGAGGCCTTGCTTCACATGGCAAGTTTGTAATGTTTACTGAACCCAAATTGCTGATTATGTTTCTTTGCTTGTTTATTTAAAAAACTAAAATATTATATACTAAGACTCAGCTATAATATATATTTAAAGAATATTCCCAAGGGACTTACTAAGGTAAATGTTTTCTTACTTTTAGCCATCTTTACCATATCCATATGTTCTAATCAGGTAACATATAACTTTAAAGTTCTTATAGTTTGATTTTGGTAACTTCTAACAGCAATTTTTTCTCCCAGACCCCTATTCTGATTCTCTCTCTACTTTCCATTTCTGCCCGTTTCAGCCAAAATGTTAAGTAGTAATTAAGGTAATCATTGGTAGAAACTTAGGACAAGGGTTCCTTCCTTGACCAAATTTTAGTCAGACGCCTGTGAGTCCTCTTTACAACCAGGTCTTGTCCTCAGCCCAGTCTTGGCTTGCCTTTAGCAAGAATGCTTTTAGGCCCATTTAGCAAGGAACCCCCTTCCCTTGATTTCTAACCAAGTTGCTTGTAGTAACTTTCCATCTGCTTACTCCCTCACTTTGCTTGTTGGCTCTAATTGTTAGCTGTTTTTTCTATATTTAGAATTGAGGTTTTTTTATATGCTTAAGTCTCTCTCCCCTACTGCAGTGGCTTGAACAAAATCTGTCTTACCATTTTAACAAGTGTCTGTTGCAACTTTTTTCTTCTATACTTATAGAAAATGTAAAAATGCTAGCACTTTCTTGAAGAGCTTTTGGAAAGAAACTTCTAGAGTCAAAGACTATATTGTTAAACTGGATTCTGTGTAGCCCTACTCAGAATCCATTATTCACATTATTAAAGTATTCAAGGGGAGAAAACAGTCATGGAAGATTTTGTCCTGTCCCAAGATGTTGTGACATCTTGGAATTTTGGGGGTGTAAGACAGACCCTCAGGAGAAGAAAGAGCATTCAATTTGGGGGGAAAATATAATTCAAAACAAAATCTTCTCCCAATCCAGAAAACCTCTACAAAGGTAGAAGACAAATAAAACATTTTTATTACTGAATAAGCATTAAACCATACTGTGATAAGGCACATTTTGTGGGTAAGCAATCTGCTAAAAAGTTTTCAAACAGAGAAATAAATCTCACTCTTAATAACTAAGTGGATAAAATCCATTCAATAAATGAGGTAGTTTTTAACATTTGAAGTCAGATGACACCTGAAATTAGGCTAATCTCCTCCCAGGAAACTGGGAAATAGAGTAATACTTTCTTTGATGACTACTTTTCAAAGATATGGCTCTCAGGTCTTTGAAGAAACATTCTTGAGTTTTGAGATTGGTGAGAACCTTATTTGACCCATTAAAAAGATTTGCATACATTTGAAAAGACCCGAGAAGGAAATTCTGAAAAAAAAAAAGAGAGGAGCGGCAGTCTTTCCTCTTATTTTCAACAGGTAGAAATAAGCCTCCTATTTTCAATTTGCACTTGCCCTTACACAGTGCCGTAAAACCCTAAACATTATAGCCTGTATTCGATGTAGAACTCCAAAATAGCAATTGCATTTCCTCAAGACAATAAACAAAAAAAGGTCATTAATGAATAATACTAGTAAAGTAATAATAATTGCAATTATTTATTAAATTTACTACACCTTAGGAAATTTAGTAACTATTATACAAAATATTATCTCATTATCTATACCTCTCAATAGCATTGACTTTGCTAAGCAAACACAGTCTCTGATTATTGGCTTAAATGTTCTTATTCCTCCTAGCTACATACCATTTGTCAAAATATTGTGATGTGTGTGTGTGTGTGTGTATAAGGGAGATCATGATAAGGGTGTGAGAGGCATTTTTTCCCCCAGATATAAATTTTACATTTGCTCTGAAGAACACGTCTTGTTAGATCAGGTCTTGAAAGAAACCTTCTAAAATGAAACATGAGGGCTTCCCTGGTGGCACAGTGGTTGAGAGTCTGCCTGCCAATGCAGGGGACACGGGTTCGAGCCCTGGTCTGGGAAGATCCCACATGGCGCGGAGCAACTAGGCCCGTGAGCCACAACTACTGAGCCTGCACGTCTGGAGCCTGTGCTCCGCAACAAGAGAGGCCACGATAGTGAGAGGCCCGTGCACCACAATGAAGAGTGGCCCCCACTTGCCACAACTAGAGAAAGCCCTTGCACAGAAATGAAGACCCAATACAGCCATAAATTAATTAATTAATTAATTAAATTAAAAAATAAAATAAAACATGAGTCCAACCCATTTATTTTAATAAAATGGATGTTGTTCTTTTTCCCATATGGTAATATTTCATCTTTAAAATATTTTCACATAAAACAATCCTATTCTAAATAATTTTAGGTTGAAAAATCAAATCAAACCAAGTTTCTTTTCTATTGTAGAAAATCTCCTGGTAAAATAGTAATAAACATAAGCATTCAAGTGAATAAACTAATGATCCACATGACTGTTAAGAAAACTTAGAATTAATTGGATTTTATACTCACTCATGATAAATCCCTGGAGTTCTGCAGGCAGTGACCAAAGACACTTTTGCTTTTATCATGCAAGATAATGGGATTACCAGCTAGTCTAAATCTTTAATCTTTGTTGATAAAGTGAGATGAATACTCAGGAAATACAGTAGATGGGCTGAAATTGCCAAAAGAGAAAGAAAGAGAGAGGAAAAGCCTGAAGTGTTAGATTGTCTATCAGGGAAACAGAATTAACTGTAAGCACATTTGCATAGCTGAAGGGAATTTCTAGCCATGGTTGCAAGGTATAATTTTAAAGTTGGTTGTCTAATGCAAATAATTGACATTATAATGAGCGACCTAATTTGTGTTCTTTCTTTTCTACCCCTTTGACTGGAATAAGCTGTATTGCTGTTTTTTGTTTGTTTGTTTGTTTTTTGTTCATCCACACACATTAATTTATTTATAAATAAAGAAAGAAAATAATTTGATTTTTGAATGACAGAAATAAACATGTTCCTTCTATTTTGATTTATATTATTTTTCTTTAGTGTTATGTTTTGTTTTCCACTTCAGACTGTGTATATTTAACAATTAGATTTGCTAAAGGATAGCTTCAAGCAAGTGACTTGTTTTTTGGGTTGACTAAAACATTGTGTGTTCTTAATAAATGTATTTTATCATGCTTGATAAATTATTTTTCAAACAATTGATGGCTAGCATAAAACATGTTATTCTACATCAAAAGAAGTTTAGCTTTTTATCACATCAACTTGAAAAAACAAAACATTAAAATTTATCCATTTGGAAAAGTAAAATAGGCCCACCTAAAACAGAGGACAAAACTGAGTTTTGAGTATTGACTTAACCTAAAACAAAAATTAAAAAAAATAAAAAATTCTGCAATGCAGACATTATTTTTATTTTAAAGTTCATAAATCTCAGGCTCAGAAAGGTAAGCTACTTTGCCCAAGCTCATACAGCTAGTAAGTGGTGGAGCCAAGAATGCAAGCTCTTAACTCCTGTGATCATTGTTTCTGAAATCCCCCCTTCCCCCAAATATTGCCTCTGACACCTTATTGGTATACAGCATCTATGAAACTTACATGTGATCTTATTTGTAAGGGTGTGTTTCTACATATGGTAAACAACAAATTTTGTTCGTTGATAAACCTGAGTGTCACAAAGGTACAGGTCACATACACCTACAGAGTTACACAAGTAAATATGTATCAACAGACATTTCTAAGTCATACATCATCAGATTTATCAACAGTGACACAGAGTTTTAGTGTAACCACATCTCCAAAATTTAAAAGAAAATTCTTGAGCATAGTATTCTGCACTTGGCCAAATTATTAATCTTAAAGATTATTAAATATATTTTCAAAGTCCTAAGATATCAAAAATATGTATACCAATCTTTACTTAAAAAGCTATTAGAAATGATGCTTTAACAAAACAAGAAAGTACATTTAAAAATAGTAGATATGGGATTTAGAAAATGAAGGATCCTGCATAGCAGAGTGGTGAAGGGAAATCCCAGGATGAACATGTATGATGTCTAGAGAACTGTTGGCCCAGTGAGAGAAAGAGGATAGTGAGATACTGTGTGTGGACTAAGAAAGCTGCCAGCCATATCAATAAACAAAGGATGTTGCAGCCATCAGCCACTACAGCTGCCCTCTATGGTGAGCCCTGAGGGAACTCAGGATGGAAACATCAAGCCATCAGACACTGTAGCCACCTCGGAGCGTGTACCCTAAGGAGACTCAGGATGAGAAGCACAGGATGTTGGCCCAAGATAGCTGAGGTGCATATCAAGGAAATGATTTCAATGACTGCAGACTCTTGCATCTTCCCATACAGAGGAAAAACACTAAATTCCTTAACTTGAGATGTCTGATTTTCTTTCATTAACAGTTATCATTTGATGTTCCTACTACCTGGTCTTTGTTGCAAAACTCCTATATATCCTGACTTCTCCTTACCTCTTTAGAGCAGTATCTCAGAGCTATCAGAGGTGCTGTGTCCTCAGTTTTGTCCACTGAATAAAACATAACTCTCAACTTCTAGGCTGTGCATTTTTTTTTTCACTTGACATGTGTAAAAGAGCCTAAAAGATTAACTAATGGAACTAATAGATTATTTTAGTGTTTGAGCATCTGGAAAAAGTGTATAGAATTTGAAAGGTCTAGCGTAGCTTTGAGAGAAAAAAACAAACAACCACAAAAACAGTGAAAGATACTGATAAAACTAATCAAATAAAATTTTAAAATTGGTGTTTATTAGTGCCAAAAAATATTAGACATGTGCATCAGAAAACAAAGTTTACTAACAGAATTATTGACTAAGCCATTATATATGTTATATATAAATCATAAAGCATAAACCATGACGATTTAACAAAAATTATTGGCATGTAGCAATATTGGGAAAATGGCAAATATAGATGGTTCTAGCTGAGATATAAACCCTCAAGTACTATATGAAGTGGCATCTAACATTGTTAAACCAAGAAATAGCCTAATTTGTTAAATATATTATTTAGCTACATGAGGATATATGCCTGAAAATAGGATTTATTTTTGAATGTGATTACCTTTGGGGAGGAAGACTATGGAATGGGGAGGGCTTGGGCAAAGGATCCCCCCTTTCATTGTGAAACATATTAGTCCTATTTGATTTTTAATCTTAAATATGCAATTCTTCATAAATTAAATTTAGCAGGGGGAAAAAATAAAAACAATTATGGTTAGCGCATTACCCATACTAGTGGCTTCTCCCTTTACACCCAATGCCTGCAGATGTGTCTTTTATGTTCCCAATAAGAGACATATCTTCGAGTGCAAGGGTACAGATGAACTTCAGTTCACTAGCCTGATCGAGTTTCATAAGATAGAAATGCAGGGCTGGCATTTTGTCTATCTCACATATATCAAGGCCAGTCTTACATTTGTTTCCCACCTGGTAAATTCCTGGTTGACAAAATTTGCATATGCATTTCAAGTTAACTTAAAATTATACAGGATTTATATTTTTATTGGTATTCTCCAAAGCCAGATTGATAATCTGCCTAATTTTGAAAACAGCTCTTTTGCCCCTTTCATGTTTGCCCATTTCTGTTCCCCTCTAACCTTGAAGGAACCTAATTATAAGAATGAGATCACTAGGCAATTTAACCTAACTCCTGACTTATGCTCTCCTGAACGCACACCATGCCTTGTCTAACACGTTGATTCCTTTCCCAGATAAAAAAGAGGGAAGACTAGCTCTCTACCCCCACCAGCCCCCTAAGCAAACCTGCAGGCATATCACTCAGGCAAGATAACATCTGAAGAGAGAACCAGCCAGCCTTCATGCAATGGAGAAGGACACAGAACCCAACCTCCTTTCTTGACGATTCACTGAGATTCTTCCCCCCATTTTTCCCTTTAAAAACTGTCATGGCTGAGCAGGATCTTTGGAGCTGGTCTCTGGACAGGAGTCCACCATCTCCCCAGACTGCTGGCTTTTCTGGTTAAACCACTTTTCTTTTCTACTGCCACTTGCCTCTCAAATTATTGGCTTCTGAGCAGTGAGCAGCCAAACCTGAGTTCGGTTCCAATTTGATTCAATCGGTCTTGAGAGAATGATAAAGAGAAGGTAGGACAGGCATGATACAGATCTTTTCCATCTATTTCCTTCTTTAGTCATCATCAGAAAATGTCTTTATGATCTCTTCACTAGAAGTTTCAGCTTCTTCCAGAGCCTGAATCCTGCACCACTGAACAAGGCTGTGTGCCTCCATCTTCCTCCCCAAGTAGGAAGTCCAGGATCTAGGTTTTCTTTTTCTCATGCTTGAAGAAAAAATACGAAACTAAACAGCTGCTTCTGAGTTCTACTATGGGTTATTTTACGGTTGTGTATCCCATCACACTAATACCACTACCTCATTTGATCTGGCAATTCAATCAAAATTTACTGACTTATTTAAATTGTGTGTGTATGTGTCTGTGAGTGTGCTTTCCTAGGATAGCGATCTGACCTAGTGGCTATGCTAATTGGAAGACATCACTGGTGTTCCATACTCACCCATGACATGTTCTCATGTAGAGAGTCTTTCTCTTCCAAAATTTCATTTTATCCATTTTGGCTTTGACCTTGGAAACTGGGTCCTCTTCTGTTTATCTGTCCTTTGCTAAAGGGGAGAAGCTTCAAAGCATCTCATTTTGCACATCATTGAAAAATATATCCAAAATAGACACTCATTATTGTTTGGTATCCTTGTACACACTTTAATTAGTTCTAATTAGTCTCTCCACATAGATAAATATTAAAGAAAGGAAAATGGACATTTTAATTGGAGGGAGATTACTTTCTAAAGACTCAGCAATCTCTGTCTTTCCATGGAAGAGTTTTTAATTATAATCATTCATACTGTTTGTTTAAAGTAGACTCTAGAATTTGAAGCAAGTGTTCACAGAAAAGCTTAATTAGTTACAAAAGCTTTTTTTGTTATGTTTATTTTTCTTCAGAACACACATACATGCACACACGCGCACACACACTAGTTTGCCAGAAAGGAAAAATTTTAAACATTGTCATTTGACTCTTCTCAATCCATCTGTCAGCAAATCAGTTCAAACTGCTGCTGAAGGGCCTGGGGGAAACATCAACATCTGGTAGAACACCTGCACATATTGATAGGACACACACAGTATTCCACATTTGCAAGGATTTCGTATCACTAGGATGAGTTAAATTTGGGCCTTTTTTCCCAAAGCCTTTAATCTGACTCAGAAGAAACCTTATCCTGTGGTTAACAGTTGTGATGGCATAAGTTTTATTAAACAAATGGCAAGATTAAAAAGCTACAAGAATACCTAATAACAGAAAGATTTCCTATTTCCTAACAGCTGTCTCCAATGCAAAAGGACCTCAAATCCATTCCCAGTACTACAGGAAACACCTCTGGGGTTTTTGAAGTATATCAGCTCTGAAACTATGCAGGAAACATTTTTCAGGTGGACTCTAAAATATACTTTCTGCAAACACGGAAGGAGGAAGAATCCAGTGCATACATTTATTTCTCTAGAAATGCTCAGCATCTAAGTGTAGGTGCTCAGATCAGTCTCTATAAAATTTAACAAGGATAGCATTTATGCTTCATTTTGTACTTTGTAATTCTCTCCATAGCTGCTTTTGATACAAGCTCTAACAGATCCCCTAATTATTGCCTAATACATGCCAACCCCTCTCTAAGGCTCTCTCCTTGTCCCCCAAGTGCACCCTACATTCTAGTTACATTCTAACTACTTATATTTGTTGTCATTATTGTTTTATATCTGATTGAGGAAGACAATTTTTCAATACTTTGGATTGCCATCCCTTTCTGTCAAGTAACCTTGAATTATATTTATATTATTAAAATGCAGTTTGCTTTAAAAAAACCAAAGACAGGAGAGAGGAAAAGAGATTAGGTTAGAAGTGGTGTCACTCTTTTAGCTTTTTTTCAGCCATTTATACCTGAGTCTGTATGTAACTGGTAGTAGCACTGATAACAAGGGACCCTAATTTAACAGAGTGGCATGTTAGGATAAACAATACAATACATGTAGTAGAGGCTTTAAAAGCTATTGTCTTGTGTTTCTCATGCTTAGCACTGTTTTATATATTGTATTAGTTGAAACTAATGATGTAAATTAGTGGTAGAACATATGCTCTGTGAGATAGGTGAAGACAAGGGGGAGGCTGGGAAGATTCCATAATCTTACAACCATAAAGTGAAATGAGCCAAGAATGTAGTTATTATCGGATTATGGCAGATGCTATGGGTGTTCCACCCATATGTCTTCAGCCCCCCTCACTGTGTCCATGCATTCCAGCCTGAATTCTAATGACCAGCATCTGCATCTTTGTTGGAGGGTTTCTCTGAGTTTGCTGGAATCTGTTATACCTAAGTAAATGTCCTTCTGAGGGAAGCCCTTAAAGAATGAATGACAGACGTGGAGAGGTAAATACTCGTGTCCTTTTGCCCCTTAGCAAGACGTGTATTCACATGATGTTCGAGTTTCTCTGTAGGATTAAGCTTCACCCCGAGTCTGAAGTCACCCATTTTTGCCCCTTTCTTCTTCCTGGAATCACTTTCTATCCTCTTTTGGTGTCTCTGCACTTTCTGAATAAACTCCACAGTTTCTGCTCTTATTCCTGGTCACAGCAAAGGCGCTCTGCTTCCACAGGACAGGACAAAGTCCAGCAAGCCAGGAATTCTTGGTTGAAAATGGACCTAGAAAATACCTTATTAAGCCCATAAGATAGAAAATACTCTTTATACTAATGTTTATATGATGCAGAAGACTACAGAAAAAAGCAGGAGTTGGGATCATTAACTGAGGTTTGCCAACTTGAAGGTGAGGAGCTGGGTTTGTGTTTGGGAGACTATAAGTCGAGAATTGGAAGTGTGGAGGACACGAGGGTGGACTTGAGAGATAGAAGACAAGCCCTGCAGAAAAGAAGCTGGGCTCAGGCTCCTGTGGGATTGGAATAAATAGATCAACCATGAGCACGGCCCAATACTAGGACACATGACAGTGGGTGAGAAGAGTTGGCTGTTAGAACAAGGAAGATAGATGCATAACCAAGCCTGGGAGAGCAAAAATCTCCTGAAATGACAAATGTCTGAGATGAGTGAGTAAAATTAAACAATCATATCCATTTTGAGAAGAACTGGGGGCAGCAAAGGAGTAGAAAAAAAATTTTTTTTCTGAAATAAGGATTTAGAATTTCAGAGATTCTTTAGGCAACTACAGGGAACTTGATGTGGCTTGAGGGTAGCATATCAGTGGAGGAGTCACCGAGACATGACACTGAAAAAGTGAAAAACTCTAAATCTTAAAGAGCCCTGTCCTAGCTGTGTAGACAAGAAATAAGAGGAAAGTACAGGAGGGAAAAAACAGTCTCTGAAGAGAGACTTGGGAAGGGAATTGGTGGGGAGGCTAAGAAGAGTGGGCAGTATGGGACAAAAAGAAATCTGTATTCATTCCCCACTATATCCTAGCGCTGATGCTGTGTTGATGACGTTTAAAAAAGGTATATTGCATCTTTTACACTTAATAGACTGAATTTGATTTGCATGGCTTGACTACTTCTTATGCTCTAAATGGCAAGGAAATGGTTGAATAAATCTGCTGGTTTAGCACCATCCACACTTCAGAACTAGATTACCTGTTTTCCTTCTTTGCTCCCAATCCTCTAAGATCAGCATCATACTCATTGTTTGAGCACCTGCAGTGCATTGCTAGTCTAGTCTTTACGGGGTAAGCTCTTTAGTTCTCATATTTTGTATGCATTTATTTTATATCATGTATTTTATTTACTGCAAACCACCATAGGCATTCATGTAGCTATAAAAGTAATCACACTTAAAATAATAATAATTTTATACTGAGTCTCCTGAGTTGGTTGTTTTTCTGGTATGGAAGCGTTTCGGTAATGCTCTGTGACAGTTTTACCCATGAGATCTTCATGAAAACAAGATGTGAAGGTGTGTATTTATGAAGTCATACCATTGAACCTATGTTTAACTAAATAAAGTACTGTTTTTTCTTCTAAAGATAGCCTGCATTTTCCAAAATGACTAAAGACTGTGTTACATCCCCCAACCAATGGAATACTACACTGTGGATTGAGGACTGCTTTGCAATAGTAGGGATTCATATTCTAGAAGAAAAAAAAAATTGCAGTAGAGGTCTGGTTCTGCTATGTGGTTTTCCATGCTTTGGCTATACTCTTCTCAAAATATGATATATTATCTCATTGTTAAATGGTATAACAAGTGACCGTGTCTTAACTGTAAAAGATGCCTAGAATGCTCAAATCTTTTACTTTCAATATCAGAAAGTGTGTCAGGTATGTCAGTGAGGTAAGGTGACCTTCATAACTAAGATACTTATAACTGTAGCTATGCTGAGATGCCCTCAACTAAAGAGCACACTCTCACTCAAAGGTATGCCCCATTCCCAGGCAGACTGTAACCAATAATTGGTCTGTATGGGGTATAAATACATGTTCAAGCCACACCCTAATTTGGAACAATTTCTTAGTAGCCATCTCAGCTTCAAAAGTCACAGTGGGGTCAGCTGAAATGTTTGTTGTTACTGTATTGCAGACCAACTTCTACCTATCGTGGCTCCATTACTCACCTATAGGTGATGACTCTGACAGCATTCTTCAACAAACTTTATTCATGATAATTTTCATCTCAGAGCAAGCTTGTCAGGGAACCCAATATGAAAGAGATGGGAAAAAAATAAGTGGGAGAGAGCTCTTGTTACGGAAAGCTCAGCCTCTCTGTGTACCGGTGCCAAATCAAATCTTGGAGACAGAGTTTTGAGTGAAGTAGCAAAGGATAGCTTTATTACTTTGCCAGGCAAAGGGAGACATACCAGGCTCTGCCTCGAAAAACTATGTGTCCCAGCCCAGGAAGATTTGATGAGGGGTTTTATAACAATGGTTCAAAGGTGGGGTCTCTGACAAGATTAGGGGGTGAGAAGGACTTCCACTCCCTTAATCTCCTCTCAGGTGGTGTTCTCCTAATCTTGATGAGCTTTTCTGGTTCCTTTAATCTTGCTTCAGGTGGATTCTTGGCTGCTCCTCCCTTGATTAGCAACTGTTAGCAATCCACCCTTTGGAACTCAGGGAAGGTCACGAAGGCTGGAGTCTTGCCTACAAGAAATGGTGGACAAAAGGAGGGCTCTGTGCCCAGGCCCCACTCAGTTTCACTCTAAGGTAACAAACAGTTCTACTGACTCTAATTAAATTCTTACAATAGTTCTATGCTATGAATGTCACTCCTTTTTGAAATAAGAATACAGAAAAGCATAGAATTTGAAAAATTTGGCCAAGATCACACAGCACAAATTTGTTAAATACTTCTTCTTCAACAACATCTTTCTTCTATTGTCCCATTAATCACAAATTTTTAATTTAAAAATTAAAATGTTAACTCTGAAAATTAATTTTTTCTTGTGATTCAGGTATATGATACTGTGATTTGTAAGAAATATATATTTGGTCATTCAGATGACCAAAATACATTTCTCATAAATATTTGGTCTTTGTACACAGTTCCTGAATCACAGCTCACCAAACCACTGGAATTTCAAGTGTTGAGAGTGAAAAATATATCTTTTGTTATTTGAATGAAGTGACTTTTGGAAAAAGCCTAAGTATGGGGGCTGATTGCCAGGGGAGCCATTCACCTGATTAGAGGGTTGGAATTTTCATTCCCAACCCCTGATCTCAGGGGAGGGAAGAGGGGCTGGAGGTAAATCAATTGCCAATGCCCAGTGATTTAATCAATTATGCCTATATATGAAGTTTCCATGAAAATTCAAAAGGAAATTGTTCAGAGAGCTTCCAGATTGGTGAACACGTGGAGGTGCTGGGAGAGTGGCCCACCTGGGGAGAGCATGGGAACTCGGAGCCCTTTCCCCACACCTTACCCTATGCATCTCTTCCATCTGGCAGTTTCTGAGTTATATCCTTTTATAATAAACCAGTAATCTTGTAAGTAAAATGTGTGGTGCTTTGGCAAATTAATCAAACCTTTGATTTACAGCCATTTGGTTAGAAATACAGTACATGGACTTGCGACTAGTATCTGAAGTCCAAGGAGGGGGTCGTGGGAAACCTCCAGTCTATACCTGTTCGGTCAGAAGCACAGGTAATAACCTGAGCTTGCAACTGGTATCTGAAGTGAGTAAGGGGTGGGGTGGGGTGGCAGTCTTGTAGGATGGAAATTTTACCCTGTGAAACTGATGCTATTGAAACCAAACCAGGACCCTGTGGGGCTCCTGGGTACAAATACTTTCTGTGTCCCCTGTTTCTTATTTGTAGGCAATAGGCTTCATTCAGCCTCCTTGACCTTCCCTGAGTTTCAAAGGGCAGAATCAAATAATTGCTAATCAGAGAAGGGGGGGAATGCAAGGAGCAGTCAAGAAACAATAGTGCAGCCTTCAGACAGGGTCCTGGCTCCTCCTCAAGGAATATATTATACATAACAATGTCTTTGAGCTCTTCTGTAGGAAGTAAGGCCCCCACCCAGGTGGAGGATGGTAACTTCAGGCTGAGCACAAGACTCCTGGAGCACCACACTCTTTCCTCACCACCAACCAATCAGAGTTTCTCCAAAACTTCTTGGGAAGTTTGGGGTTTTTGAACACAAGCCACCTGTTCTCCTTGCTTGGCCCTGCAAAAAACATTTCTCTGCTCTAAACTCTGACATATTGGTTTATTTGGCCTCACTGTGCCTCGGGCATAGGAACTTGGGTTTGGTTACACTATCTCCAGATAGATTGTGTCAGAACTAAGTTGAATTGTAAGGCATCCAGCTGGTGCCTGAGAATTGCTTGATGCTGTGTGGGAAACTCCCTATCCCCTTGTCAAACTTTGGAATTGGTTCCACAACCAATTTAAGGTATCTGAATCATTTTGAATGTTTTTATGTTTTAGAATTAAATGACTAGTAAAATTTAAATGTAGTGGGGTTGTCATTATTTTATCTGGTGTTTATATTGATTTATCATATTTTGTTTGTTTGTTTGTTTAATCAAACTTAGCTCTGTGGCTATTGTGCTATTGCAAGCCTCTATTAAGCAATGATAAATCTTCAGATCCCCATGATGAATGGCTGGTGTTCTCTACATTATTTGCTATTAAATCTTGCCTTAGATTTTAACTGCTACTTCTCACTTTAATTTTGGAAAACATGATGGCAAATGCTGAAATTTAATCACTATCCTTATCACTCTAGGATCACATTTTTATTTCTTCTGAGCATTCCATTGAAGAGCCTAGGAGGTTACTCTATTTATTTAAACCTCTTTGGTTTAATGTTGCAAATCAGCATTGAGGAAATCTGAGAGGAAAGAAAAAATGTGTATTCCTTAGAATGAAAGTCTACTTTTTTCCTGTTTGTGTTTTTTTTTTTTTTTTTTAATTTCTAGATCCTATTCTTTTATTCCAGTGAGCATTAATTGCTACTTTTCTGCATTTATTTGGCACTTCAATATCGAGCCAGGTACATTTATTTCATTAAAACATCTTGTAATAAACTTTACTGAAACATACAGCATTCCACAGTCTGAGGAAGTGGTAAGCAAGCTCATCCAAAAATTATGACTGAATTTTTGCTGTGCTATCTGGGATGAGTTAAGCAGTGTCTCTTGGTTGCAATTCTTCAACTACAGAAAGGGAGACTTGAGCATGATATCTAAATAGCAAATCTTAATATTTAATCAGTAACCACTTACTGAGATCCTACTATGTGTCAGAAACTGGGAATTTTATGATGGATAAGCAAGGTGTGCTTCAGGAGCTCATATTGTAAAATGAAGGATCACCTGAACGTTTTTGGTGACTCTCCTCTTTCATTTCTGCTCCTCAAATTTGAAGCACTTCTATAGATCCTCAAATAATTCAAAATCCATTAAAGACAATGGAAATTAACCTCATATTTTTATTCAGAAACTGAGGCACAGTGAATGTGAGAGGTGCATAATATTCACTAATTGCCATGTGGCATTTCTTCCTCTACCCTTTAACAGCTCTACTTGTTTAACTCTGCCTCTTAGCCCTTTCTCCAGGTGTCCTATAATATGAGGTCTTTTGCTGATCCTAGAAGCTTTAGTCATTGTTCTTTACTTGAATAATTCATAAAATTTTAAGAGGTTACCATATACCATTGAATATTAACCATAGTCATGTATTCTTCTTCTAACAAAAGTTTTGGTAGTCTCAATTCAAATTAAAAGGTAAGCACATTTTATAAATCAGTGTCATGAGAGCACTACATGGCTATGTTCTAGGAATAATGGTGGCAGTCATTTTATTTATTCATTCACCAAAATTTATTGGTATACCAGGTGTACCAGGCATGGTGCCAGATCCAGGTATTGCCATGGTGAACAGCAACAATAAATTATTTTCTTCATGGTTCTGGTTGGACTACTGGACTGACTTTTTAATGTCTCTGGATTGTCAGGCAATGAATAAATAATCAAATGCAATAATGGGCCATTAAATGATTTAATTCAAATGGTACATATACATAGTAGAGCTATAAATCTATATACACTCTTATACATTCATAAAGAACTTTAAAAACAGCCAATTCTTTACTTTCTCCAAAAATTAACTTTAGGATGATGTTCTAGCTGTAAAACTTAGTTAGTATTCTACAAATTTGCCGCATTCACTTGTCCAAAGAAATAATTGAACCTTAATCAAAATGTGGGAATCTCTTTTCAAGACTTCAAAACACTAATCAACCGAAAATAAATAAATGAATAAAGGGAGAAATGTATTATGAAAAAAATGGATTAATGCAAAAATAAGCTTTTAAATTGTTGGAAAGTAATGGTTTCCAGTAAAAATGGATTACGGATTATGTCTGCTTCTGGGAAGATAAAGTAGACATGATTTTCCCTATTCCTTCTGCTAAATAAAATTAAAAACCTTGAACATTTTACTAAAAACAACATAAAAAAACTAAGTGGTGGTGAGAAAATGTAGGCAGACCATCAAGGGACCTCAGCATCCAAAAAATGAAGCACAATGGTAAGTTCCTTTTTTTTTTTTTTTAATTTCTTAGCCTGGGAGCTGAAGAAGTCAGCAACCACAAATGCCAATAAGTACAAACAAACAAAGCCACAGCAAAAGCCAGCTCTGTCTACAAAGGATCAGGAAAATTTCAGTTTAGCAAGACAGAAAACATTTTTAAAATAATGGCTCTACTCCAGCCAAATGCCACAGAAAAAAGTGGATACCCCATCTCCACCCATATCAGCAAGGGTCTAGCGTGGAGTCTAGACTTCTGCCCTCATGAGGCCCTAATAATGAATTCCAACATATCTTCTGGGATAATGTCAGAGAAACCAAGTAGGAAGCTGGAACATTCATTGCACTGGGCAGCAATGAGGACCTGCCCCTCCCCAGTGTCAATAAAGACTACCTGGGTAGCCTGGACTTTCTACCAATCAGGAGCAATGAGGCAACCTTCCACCTTCTTGGTGAGTAGAGTTAGAGAAATCTTAGTGGAGAATTAGGACTTTTACCCATGGCCAGTGGTAATGAGGCCACCAACCCACGTCAATAGGGATCACAAGGTGGGCAATAACACAACACTCCTACTCTTCCCATATGAATGATGTCAGCAGAGATCCAGTGCTCAACACTGCCTAGCAATAATAGGAAACTCTCTCAGGTGTTAACGGAGGGGAAGGAGGCTCTATTTCTAGCTACACTTAGCAGAAATGAGGTGGCACCCTCTCTTCCCCTACTAGACCAGAGTTAGAGGGAGCCAGTTAAAACAAGTTTAAATAAGATCCAGAATCTCAGAATATAATGCTCAAGATGTCCAAGTTTCAACTGAGAATCAGTCATCACATAAAAATCAGGAAATTCTTTCCTTTGCCTTGAATGAAGACAACAAATAGATGCCAACACAGAGATGACAAAGATGTTAGAATTATCCAATAACAAATTTAAATCATTCATAATAAAATGCTTCACCAAGCAATTATAAATATTCCAGAAACAAAAAAAAGGTAGAGTCTCTGCAAATAAATTGAAGATAGAAAGAAAAATCAACTGATAATTTTAGAATTGCAAAACATAACAACTAAAGTACAAAACTCAATAGACAATCTCAACAGCAGAGTGGATGGGAGAGATGAAAGAATTAGTGAACTGGAATATAGAACAATAGAAATTACCTAATCTGATCAACAGCGAGAAAATAGACTAAAAAAAATTTTTTTAAATAAAAGAACAGAGTCTCAGAGACCTATAAGACTATAACAAACAAAAACTAAGATTTCTGTTGCCAAAGTCCATAAGAAGAGGCTGAAGATGGCAGAGCTAAAAAAAGTGTTTTATGAGTAATGAATGAGAACTTTACAGATTTGGCAAAAGATATAAAGCTACAGATTTGATAAACTGGGAAGATGCTAAAAAATGGTAAACAAAAATTAATCTGCACTAAGGCACTTCCTAGTTAACTCCTGAAAAAACAAAAACAAAAACAAAAACTTACCTACTGAAAGAAAATGATTTGAATAACAGTGAATTTCTTACCATAAACCATAGAGGCCATCCACTAAGTAATGACAGGAACATATTCAACTTCTGAGAGAAAATAACTATCAATGCAGAATTTTGAATCCAGCAAAAATATCCTTGAGGAGTGACGAAGGATTCAAGACATTCTCAAATAAAGAAAATCTAAGAGACTATGTGGCCAGCCAGCAGACTTATCTTTTTTTTTTTTTTTTAAACATCTTTATTGGAGTATAATTGCTTTACAATGGTGTGTTAGTTTCTGCTTTATAACAAAGTGAATCAGTTATACATATACATATGTTCCCATATCTCTTCCCTCTTGCATCTCCCTCCCTCCCACCCTCCCTATCCCACCCCTCTAGGTGGTAACAAAGCACCTAGCTGATCTCCCTGTGCTATGCAGCCAGCAGTCTTATCTTAAAAGAACAACCATAGGAATTTGTCTAAAAACAAGAAAAATGATGAAAGAAGAAATTTTGGAATATCAGAAAGAAAGAAAAACAATGCAAAATGTAAACCTAAGAGTAAATAGTTTTCTTCTTTCTAGTTCCTAAATTATATTTGACAATTGAAGCAAAAGAGCTTAACATGTACAAGAGATATTTTAGACAATTATATTCTAAATGGAGAAGAGTAAAGGACATAAGAGGAGTTAAGTTTTCTAACTTCACATGACCTTGTAAAAGACTGGATACCAATAGACTGTGATAAGTCACCATACTTAGAGAAACCACTAAAAGAAAAATACAATGAAAAACACTCAAAAAAATAGAGCTAAATCCAAACAGAATTCTAAAAAGTGTTCAAGAAATCTACAGGTAGACAGGAAAAGGAATATAGAGAAACAGAAAACAGAGAGAACAAACAGAATATGAAAAAAACCAAAAGTATAGACTTAAGCCTTAACAATAATTACATTAGCTTTAAATGGTCTCAATAGAACAATTGAAATGTATTGATAGAGTGGATTCAGGTAAAGTAGACTTCAGCTAAGAAAATTGCCAGAGACAGAGAAAAACATTACAAAATGATAAATGATCAATCCACCAAAAAGACATAGCAATTCTAAATGTGTATGCATCAACAAACATAACTGCTAAATATGTAAAGCAAAAAGTGATAGAACTGAGAGCAAAACAGATGAATCCACAGTTATAGTTGGAAACTTCAATATTTCTCTCTCAACAATAGATGAAGCAATTAGAGAGAAAATGTGTAAAGATACTGATGAGTTCAACAACACTATCAACCAGCAGGTTATCATCAGCATTCATAGCACACTTCATCCAACAGTATAATAGTCATTATTTTCAAATATCTATGAAACATACACTAAGGTAGACAATATTTGGGGTCATCAAATGATTCTCAACAATAACAGTTGATACCACACAGAGTGTATGCTCTGTCAACAATGGGATCAAACTAGCAACCAAATCAGAAAGATAAGAGAAAAATCATGAAATAGTTGGAAACTAAACAGCTCAATTCTAAATAAACCATGAGTCAGAGGGGAATCAAAGAAATACATGAACTGAATGTCAATGAAAATACAACATATCAAAAACTGTGAGGCACAGCTACAGCAATGCTAAGAGGGAAATTTATAACACTAAATGCTTATGTTGGAAAAGAGAAAAAGTTTCAAATCAATCATTTCAATTTTCATCTCAAGATCCCAGGGGGGGAAAAAAAAAGGAGAGTCAAACAAAGTCAGCAGAATAAAATAATTAATAAAGAGAATAACAGAAATTAATGAAATTGAAAACAGAAAACAATTGAGAATATCAATGAAACAAAACATTAATTCTTTGAAAGCATCAATAAAATTGACACACCTCTAGCAAGACTGACACAATAAAAAGAGAGAAAACACTAATTACCAATATCAGGAATAAGACAGAGGATACAGACTACAAACTTCAAAAAGATAATAGGGAATACTGTGAACAAGTCTACACACATAAATATGACATCTAGCCAAAATGCAAAAATTGTCCCCAAAGCACAAACTACCACAATTCATCCTATATGAAATAATGTGAATAGCCCTATAACTATTGAGTAAGTTGAATTCTTAATTATGTAATAAACTCCTCAAAAAAGAAATGTTCAGGCCCAGATAACTTTACTGCAGAATTATTCATAACTTTTAAAAAGAATTAACACCAAATATATATCATCTGCTCTAGAAAACAGAAGAGGAAAGAATACTTTCCAAGTTATTTTATGAAGACAAAACCAAAGAGTATGACAGACAGAAAACTAAAGGAAGGGGGAAGGGCAGGAGAGGAGAAAGGGAGGGAAGGATAAAGAAAATTAAGACATTAGTATTCCTCATGAATAGAGAAGTAAAAATTATTTTAAATATTAGAAAACATAATTCATCAATATATAATAATTATACTGTATATCATGACTATACAGGGTTTAATCCAGGGATTCAAGGATGATTTAATATTTGAAAATCAATCAATATAATCTACCATATAGCAAGATAAAGAAAAAAATCATGTGATTATATCACTTGATGTAGGCAAAGCATTTGACAAAACAACACACATTCATAATTAAAAACTTTCAGAAAATGCAAGGAATAGAAAGGAACTAACTTAGCAAAGAGCAACAAAAACTACAGTTAACCTACTGTATACTGCATAGTATACACTTATCATTTTACTTTTACTTAAGGGTAAAGAACCAGAGGTTTTCCACATGAGAACAGGAGCAAGGCAAGGGTGTCTGATCTCACTATTCTTTTTCAATAGTGTATTAGGGGCTTCCCTGGTGGCGCAGTGGTTGAGAGTCTGCCTGCCAATGCAGGGGACGTGGGTTCGAGCCCTGGTCTGGGAAGATCCCACATGCCGCGGAGCAACTCGGCCCGTGAGCCACAATTACTGAGCCTGCGCATCTGGAGCCTGTGCTCGGCAACGAGAGGCCGCGATAGTGAGAGGCCCGCGCACCGCGATGAAGAGTGGCCCCCACTTGCCGCAACTAGAGAAAGCCCTCGCACAGAAACGAAGACCCAACAAAGCCATACATACATACATACATACATAAAAAGAATGTAAGCAGAGAAGAATAGCATTAAGAAAAAAAAAAAAAATAGTGTATTAGAATTATTGCACAATGTAGTTTGTACAGTTAAGCAAAAAGAGGAAAAAAGTCATATAGATTTTAATGGAAAAAATAAGACAGTCCCTATTTGCAGATGGAGTAATTATCTATGAGGAAAATCCAATGTAATATAAAAAATTTCCTAAAATTAATGAATTAAACAAGCTTACAGGATACAAATCTAGTGACCAAAAAATCAATTTTATTTCTATATACTAGCATGTAGAGAGAAGTTTGGCCTAAACTAAAGATGTACTTTATATGATTTTTAATAAACATGTAGATGAGCATCTTTCATATAATTAATTATTATTATAACAATTTATAAACACTCCAAGTTGAGGCTTTTTCTTATAATTAAATATGAGAGAATGCTGGGCACTAGGTAATTTATTTTGTTCCTGTCACTTAGGCAGAGAACAAGTAAAATGTGCTACTCGTGTCTATATAGAGTTTCATTATATCTCCAAAGGATTACATGTTGGTAGTGAAAAATTTTCAGTTCAATAATTCTAATGGATATTTAGCTTAAATGTTATGATTTTTCAATTTTCTATACCTTTTCATAAAGTTGTTTTGAAACAATAGAAATAGCTTTGTTTATTTCAAAGAAATAATTCAGGTAAATTGTCATTTAATGAAATCAAAACAAAAATGTAATAAGGAAGAAATGAATTAATGGCAAAATCCTTTTAAATGTTTGACAAGAATGGTTTTTCACATTAAACTATAAAACTCAATTAACCAGGACAAATGAACTTCATCATCCTCATTTCAGAAGGGAAAACCTTCCTATGTTAATTGTGTGGATTTGTGTTCAGCTCAGACAGCTTTTACTTCCCCAAATATTTAACAAATTAGAGATGTTTTAGTCTATTTATGTTCAATTGAATTTCAGTAGAGACGCCACGACAATTAAATAGGGAAAGAACATTCATTTCCACATATGGCCGTGGGACAGCTGGACATCCAGATGCAAAATAATAAACTTGAAACCTTATATCATAAACAAAAATTAACTCAAACTGGATCACAGACTTTAAGAGCTAAAAATATAAAATTCATAGAATAAAACATAGATGCAAGTCTTTGTGATCTTGGGTTAGGCAGTGGTTTCTTAGATGTAACTCCAAAATCACAAGTAACCAAATTAAAAAATAGACACGTTAAACTACTTTAAAGGTAAAAAGATCTATTCTCCAAATGACACTACAAAAAAGTGAAAAGATAACACAGAGAATGACTGAAATATTTACAAATAATGTGTTTGATAGGGAACTTATACCCAGAGTATATAAAGAGCTCTACAATGAATAGTAAAGAGACAAACAACTCCATTAAAAATGGGCAAATTATCACCTCACACCATTCAGAATGGCCATCATCAAAATGTCTACATACAATAAATGCAGGAGACGGTATGGAAAAGAGGTAACCCTCCTACACTGTTGGTGGGAATGTAAATTGGTACAACCACTATGGAAAACTGTATGGAGGTTCCTTAAAAAACTAAAAATAGAGTTTCCATATGATCCAGTGATCCCACACCTTGGCATATATCTGGAGAAAACCATAATTTCAAAAAGATACATGCACACCAGTGTTCATAGCAGCACTATTTACAATAGCCAAGGCATGGAAACAACCCAAGTGCCCATAAACAGATGATTGGTAAGAAAAAGTGGTATATGTATACAATGAAATAATACTCAGCCATAAAAGTAATGAAATATTGCCATTTGCAGCAATGTGGATCAACCTAGAGAATGTTATACTTAGTGAAGTAAATCAGACAGAACAAGGCAAATACTATATGCTATCACTTGTATATGGAATCTAAAAAATAGTATAAATGAATATATACTCAAAACAGAAGCAGACTCACAGACGTAGAAAAGAAACTTATGGTTATCAAAGGGGAGAGGAAGGGAAGGAGGGGCAAATTAAGAGTATGGGATTAACAGATACAAACTACTAAACATAAAACAGATAAGCAGCAAAGATTTACTGTATAGCAGAGGAAATTTTAGTTAATATCTCGTAATAACCTATAATGGAATATAATCTGAAAAAATATGTATAACTGAATCACTTTGCTGTACACCTGAAACTAACACAATATTGTAAATCAACTATACTTCAATTAAAAACTGGGCAAATCTTTTGAATAGATATCTCTGCAAATAAGATATACAAATAGTTAATAAGCTTTTGGAAATATGCTGAACATATCATTAGGGGAAATGTTAATCAAAACCTCAAAGAGACACTACTTCACACACACTAGGCTGAATATAATCAAAAAGTTAGAGAATCATAAGTGTTGATGAGGATGTGGATAAATTGGAATGCTTATACACTGCTGGTGGGAATGTAAAATGGGACAGTCACTTGAAACATAGTTTGACTTTTCCTTAAAAAGATTAAACATGAAGTTACCATATGAGCCTGAAATTCTACTCCTACCTTGGTAGATGTCCAAGAGAAAGGAAGCATATGTCTACACGAAAACTTAGACATGAAGATTCATAGCCAAAAGGTAGAAACAACCCAAGTATCTATCAACTGCTGAATGGATAAACAAAATATAGTATGTCCATATGATGGAATATTATTCATCAATAAAAATAAACGAAGTATTGATACATGCTAAAACATGGATGCACCTTAGAAACATTATGCTAAGTCATAAAAAGCCCGTTACGAAAGATCACATATTGTATGATTCAATTTAAATGAGATATACAGAAGGGGCAATATAGAGAGAGAAAAAGTAGGTTAGTATTTGCCTAGGACTGGTAATATGGGAGAGGAGGGTAAAACGGGAGTGACTGCTAACTGTTATGTGTTTCTTTTTGAGACAAAGGAAATGATCTAAATTACTGATAGATCATAGTGGTATTTGAGCAACTCTGAATATACTAAATTCTAAAAACTACTATGTGTACTTTAAATGGGTAAATTTTACAGTATGTGAATTATATCTTAATAAATATGTCAAAAATAATTACAGATATTTTTATTATTCTGTTCAATTTTGCAAACAGGAAGAGGAAGAGAAACAGTTCTAAGCATTCATGGGAGGCATCCTTCTGAATTACAACCGAGATGACAGTCACCCCACGTCCCAGATTTTCTGAGATGTTACCAATTTCAAATTTTCAGCTAAGTGTCCCTGAGGCAATTGTACTTGTTTGAGGATATAATATGCCTTTTCTGTTTGACATTTATGATCACAATAACCTTCATCATTGGTTCTTTCATCAAGTTCAGCTTTTGATTACCGTAACTCTTTTTCAAGTGTCTTTCACACTTAGATATATCTAAAAGCAGGCATTTGCAGAAAAGAAAAAGAAAAGAAAAGAAATTAATGTTTGGCTGAGAATAAGACCTATAAACATAAACTTATTTTTTTTCTTGTCAGTACATTGCTTTCTTCAGAAGAAAAAGATGATTTTGACAGATTTCACTGAGGACAACAGCTGATGGTGTATGGATGTCCTGGGCTCCCATAGCCCTTCTTTCAAAATACTCTTCTTGTGTCAGCACACACTGGCCATGTGAGATTGAGACATCGTGATGGTGCTGTGGTGGGGTGGTGAGGAGGTGTGAGCTCCCACATCAGCCTCTGGTGTCAGTTCTGCCCGGCAGATTACTAGCTATGGCTACTTGAGCAAGTAAGCTTTGCTTTGTCATTTGAAAATCGAGGAATTAAACCCTACTTTATTTTATTTATTTTTATTAAAGTATAGTTGATTTACAATGTTGTGTTAGTTTCAACTGAATATATATATATATATGTATATATATATATTTTTTCAGATTCTTTTCCCTTACAGGTTATTACAAGGTACTGAGTATAGTTCCCCGTGTTATACAGTAGGTCCTTGTTGCTTATCTGTTTTATATATAGTAGTGTTCATATGTTCCTCCCAAATTCCTAATTTATCCCTCCCCCTCCCCTTTCCCCTTTGGTAACCATAAGTTTGCTTTCTAAGTCTGTGAGTCTATTTCTATTTTGTAAATAAGTTCATTTATATCATTTTTTAGATTCCACATATCATATGATATTTGTCTTTCTCTGTCTGGCTTACTTCACTTAGTATGATAATCTCTAGGTCCATCCATGTTGCTGCAAATGGCATTATTTCATTCTTTTTTGTGGCTGAGTAATATTCCATTGTGTGTATGTATGTATGTATGTGTGTGTGTATATATATATATCCTATATAAACCTATATTCTATTGTCTGTATGTGTGTGTGTGTATATATATATATATATATATATATATATATATATATATACACATATACTTTAGGAGCACAATGAAGAGTCTATGGAACAAAGGCTTTGTGTAGGGCCTTGACAGTGCCTTACACTATTCTCTTCTGCATGCACTGGCGTACAGGGAATAGCATAGCTGCCTACTCATTCTGGACTTTGGATCAGCATCTTAAAAGCACTTCAATCATTTACTAAGACAGTATGATGTGTAATGTACTAACATGTTATTTTTCAGTATTTCTATAATTAGTTAAAAAGCAACCAAACATGAGACCAACATATCTGGAGAATTTTGCTGTCTAGAGATTTTATTAAACCATATCCACAGATTTGCAGAAACTACGCTATGTGTTTGGTTCTGAAGTGGCTATTCTAATTCATGTCACTTAGAATTTTCTCTATTATTTTTTCTCTTGACCACTGAACTAGGGTAAGATTGTTAAGAGTTAGTTGTGAAATTCTGCTAAAATTGTTCAAGGTGAATGTAATTCTTTTTTAAATACCTCCAACAGCCTTTACTCTGCAATCCCAATTAATTTGTTTATACTTGGAACATTACCAGCTCTAGTTCCTTAACATACAAAACATTTTACACTTCCATTTCCTGGAAGTAATTCTGATATCACATTGCATTGTGCAAATGCTCTTCTTATAGTGATGTCTTTAATGCAAAAGGCAGACAACAAATGTTCTCAATTATTTTTAAACATATCCAAATCACAGAGGAGATGTTTACAAAGCTAAAGGAATATAATGTTTGTAATTTCTCTCTCATGTAAAAATACACTAGAGTCAACAATTTCTACATAAATATCAAGAGTGATCTGTATAACTTTTTGATTCGAACATTTCTGATCAGATTCATTTTGGCTGTGCTGGGGAGTAAAGCAGTTTCTTTTCTTTCTTTCCTTTTATTTTCTTTTTTCTCAGTAGTTTGAGCCACCACATAAAGGTTTGTTTGTTTGTTTTTCCTTCATGCATACATGCTTGTAAATGCAGGAGAAACCATCATTTGAAAACAAATACACCGATTTCAATTCCTCTTCAAAATTCTAAATGAAACGTGGCATTAATAGAAAACACCCAAAGTTGGGGAATATCTGAGCCTCCTCAACTCTCAACTACCCAGTCATAAATGACAATGAATTTGCATCTCTTAGGATAACATTCCCTCCTGGGTGGTGCAGCTATCTATCTTTGTTATCTTTAATATCCTGTGCCTCATGCACTAAAAAGCATTTTTATGAAGTCACTCAGCCTCCCAGCAATTAATGAAAAATGGGAACTTTGCAGCTAATGAAGCCAGCCAGTTCGTTTTAATTCCAGGCTTAATTTTCCTTGGACATAGAGAGCAAACACTTCTGTGGTGGGAAAAAAAATCTGTAATAACTCTTCTTACTCTAAAATCATGTCCAAATTACACCACCAATGGACAGGTCTGCACTTTGCCAAGCCAGAAGATTGCAGCCTTGCTTCCAGGTAGGGACTAGGACAGATTCCTTCTCAAGTCACCCTAATGGAATTCATGCCTATCAGCTCTTGCAAGCTGGGACTGCTTGTTTTTGGAATTTTATTTTATTTTATTTTTTTATACAGCTGGTTCATATTAGTTATCTCTTTTATACATATTGGTGTATATATGTCAATCCCTATCTCCCAATTCATCCCAGCACCACCCACCCTGCCCCGCTTTCTCCCCTTGGTGTCCATAAGTTTGTTCTTTACACCTGTGTCTCTATTTCTGCCTTGCAAACTGGTTCATCTGTACCCTTTTTCTAGATTCCGCATATATGAGTTAATATAGGATATTTGTTTTTCTCTTTCTGACTTCCTTCACTCTGTATGACAGTCTTTAGGTCCATCCACATCTCTATAAATGACCCAATTTCATTCCTTCTTATGGCTGAGTAATATTCCACTGTATATATGTACCACATCTTCTTTATCCATTTGTCTGTCGATGGGCATTTAGGCTGCTTCCATGACCTGGCTGTTGTAAATATTGCTGCAATGAACATTGAGATGCATGTGTCTTTTTGAATTATGGTTTTCTCTGGGTATATGCATGGTAATGTGATTCCTGGGTCATACGGTAATTCTATTTTTAATATTTTAAGGAACCTCCATACTGTTCTCTGAAGTGACTCTATCAATTTGTATTCCCAACAACAGTGCAAGAGGGTTCCCTTTTCTCCGCACCCTCTCCAGCAATTGTCGTTTGTAGATTTTCTGATGGTGCTTATTCTAACAGGTGTGAGGTGATACCTCATTGTAGTTTTGATTTGCATTTATCTAATAATTAGTGATGTTGAGCAGCTTTGCATGTGCCTCTTGGCCATTTATATGTCTTCTTTGGAGAAATGTCTCTTTAGGTCTTCTGCCCATTTTTTGATTGGGTTGTTTGTTTTTTTAATATTGAGCTGCATGAGCTGTTTATACATTTTGTAGATTAATCCTTTGTCCATTGATTGGTTTGCAATTATTTTCTCCCATTCTGAGGGTTGTCTGTTCATCTTGTTTATAGTGTCCTTTGCTGTGCAAACGATTTTAAGTTTCATTAGGTCTCATTTGTTTATTTTTGTTTTTATTTCCATTACTCTAGGAGGTGGGTCAAAAAAGATCTTGCTGTGATTTATGTCAAAGAGTGTTCTGACTATGTTTTCCTCAAAGAGTTTTATACTATCCAGTCTTACATTTAGGTATTTAATCCATTTTGAGTTTATTTTTGTGTATGGAGTTATGGAGTGTTCTAGTTTCATTCCTTTACATGTAGCTGTCCAGTTTTCCCAGAACCACTTAGTGAAGAGACTGTCTTTCCTCCATTGTATACCCTTGCCTCCTATGTAATAGATTAGTTGACTATAGGTGAATGGGTTTATCTCTGGACTTTCTATACTGTTCTATTGATCTATATTTCTGTTTTTGTGCTGGTACTATATTGTCTTGATTACTGTAGCTTTGTAGTATAATCTAAAGTCAGCGAGTCTGATTCTTCTAGCTCTGGTTTTTTCCCTCAAGACTGCTTGGCTATCCAGGGCCTTTTGTGTCTCCATACAAATTTTAAGATTTTTTGTTCTAGTTCTATAAAAAAATGCCATTGGTAATTTGAAAGGGATTGCATTAAATCTGTAAATTGCTTTGGGTAGTATAGTCATTTTCACAATATTGATTTTCCAACCCAAGAACATGGTATATCTCTCCATCTGTTTGTGTCATCTTTGATTTGTTTCATCAGTTTCTTATAGTTTTCTGAATACAGGTCTTTGACCTCCTTAGGAAGGTTTATTCCTATGTATTTCATTCTTTTTGTTGCAATGGTAAATGGGAGTGTTTCCTTAATTTCTCTTTCTGATCTTTCATCATTAGTGTATAGGAATGCAAGAGATTTCTGTGCATCATTTTTATCCTGCAACTTTACCAAATGCATTGATTAGATCTAGTAGTTCTCTGGTGGTATCTTTAGGATTTTCTATGTATAGTATCATATCATCTGCAAACAATGACAATTTTACTTCTTCTTTTGCAATCTGGATTCCTTTTATTTCTTTTTCTTCTCTGATTGCCGTGGCTAGGACTTCCAAATCTATGCTGAATAATAGTGACGAGAGTGGACATCCTTTTCTTGTTCCTGATCTTGGAGGAAATGCTCTCAGTTTTTCACCATTGAGAATGATGTTTGCTGTGGGTTTGTCACATATGGCCTTTCTTATGCTGAGGTAGGTTCCCTCTATGCCCACTTTCTGGAGAGTTTTTATCATAAGTGGGTGTTGAATTTTGTCAAAAGTTTTATCTGCATCTATTGAGATGATCATATGGTTTTTATCCTTCAGTTTGTTAATGTGGTTTATCACATTGATTGATTTGCGTATACTGAAGAATCTTTGCATTGCTGGGATAAACCCCACTTGATCATGGTGTATGATCCTTTTAATGTGCTGTTGGATTCTGTTTGCTAGTATTTTGTTGAGGATTTTTGCATCTATATTCATCAGTGATATTGGTCTGTAATTTTCTTTTTTGTAGTATCTCTGTCAGGGTTTGGTATCAGGGTGATGGTGACCTCGTAGAATGAGTTTGGGAGTGTTCCTCCCTCTGCTATATTTTGGAAGAGTTTGAGAAGGATAGGTGTTAGATGTTCTCTAAATGTTTGATAGAATTCACCTGTGAAGCCATCTGGTCCTGGGCTTTTGTTTGTTGGAAGATTTTTAATCACAGTTTCAATTTCAGTGCTTGTGATTGGTCTGTTCATATTTTCTATTTCTTCCTGGTTCAGTCTCAGCAGGTTGTGCTTTTCTAAGAATTTGTCCATTTCTTCCAGATTGTCCATTTTAATAGCATAGAGTTGCTTGTAGTAATCTCTCATGATCCTTTGTATTTCTGCAGTGTCAGTTGTTACTTCTCCTTTTTCATTTCGAATTTTATTGATTTGCATCCTCTCCCTTTTTTTCTTGATGAGTCTGGCTAAGGGTTTATCAATGTTGTTTATCTTCTCAAAAAACCAGCTTTTAATTTTACTGATCTTTGGTATTGTTTTCTTCATTTCTATTTCATTTATTTCTGCTCTGATCTTTATGATTTCTTTCCTTCTACTGACTTTGGGTTTTGTTTGTTCTTCTTTCTCTAGTTCCTTTAGGTGTAAGGTTAGGTTGTTTATTTGAGATTTTTCTTGTTTCTTGAGGTAGGATTATATTGCTATAAACTTCCCTCTTAGAACTGCTTTTGCTGCATCCCATAGGTTTTGCGTCCTCATGTTTTCGTTTGTCATTTGTTCCTATGTATTTTTAAATTTCTTCTTTGATTTCTTCAGTGTTCTCTTGGTTATTTATTGGTGTATTTTTAGCCTCCATTATTTGTGGTTTTTCCTTTTTTTTTCCCTGTAATTTATTTCTACTCTCATAACATTGTGGTCAGAAAAAATGCTCGATATGATTTAAATTTTCTTAAATTTACTGAGGCTTGATTTGTGACCCAAGATGTGATCTATCCTGGAGAATGTTCCATGTGCACTTGAGAAGAAAGTGTAATCTGCTGTTGTTATATGGAATGTCCTATAAACATCAATTAAATCTATCTGTTCTATTGTGTCATTTAAAGCTTGTGTTTCCTTATTAATTTTCTTTCTGGATGATCTGTCCATTGGTGTACGTGAGGTGTTAAAGTCCCCCACTATTATTGTGTTACTGTCGATTTCCTCTTTGATAGCTATTAGCATTTGCCTTACGTATTGAGGAGCTCCTATGTTGGGTGCATATATATTTATTATTGTTATATCTTCTTCTTGGATTGATCCCTTGATCATTATGTAGTGTCTTTCCTTGTCCTTTTTAACATTCTTTATTTTAAAGTCTATTTTATCTGATATGAGTATTGCTACTCCAGCTTTCCTTTGATTTCCATTTGCATGGAATATCTTTTTCCACCCCCTCACTTTCAGTCTGTATGTGTCCCTAAGTCTGAAATGGGTCTCTTGTAGACAGCATATATATGGGTCTTGTTTTTGTATCCATTCAAGGAGCCTGTATCTTTTGGCTGGAACATTTAATCCATTTATATTAAAGGTAATTATCAATATGTATGTTCCTATTACCCTTTTCTTAATTGTTTTGTGTTTGTAGGTCTTTTCCTTCTCTTATGTTTCCTGCCTAGAGAAATTCCTTTAGCATTTTTTGTAAAGCTGGTTTGGTGGTGCTGAATTCTCTTAGCTTTTGCTTGTCTGTAAAGGTTTTAATTTCTCCGTTGAATCTGAATGTTATCCTTGCTGGGTAGAGTAATCTTGGTTGTAGTTTTTTCTGTTTCATCACTTTAAATATGTCCTGCCACTCCTTTCTAGCTTGCAGAGTTTCTGCTGAAAGATCAGCTGTTAAACTTATGGGGATTCCCTTGTACGTTATTTCTTGCTTTTCCCTTACTGCTTTAATATTTTTTCTTTGTATTTAATTTTTGATAGTTTGATTAATATGTGTCTTGGCATGTTTCTCCTTGGATTTATCCTGTATGGGACTCTCTGTGCTTCCTGGACTTGACTGACTATTTCCTTTCCCATATTAGGGAAGTTTTCAACTACAGTCTCTTCAAATATTTTCTCAGTCCCTTTCTTTTTCTCTTCTTTTTCTGGGACCCCTATAATTCGAATGTTTGTGCATTTAATGTTGTCCTAGAGGTCTCTGAGGCTGTCCTCAATTCTTTTCCTTCTTTTTTTCTTTATTCTGCTCTGTGGTAGTTATTTCCACTATTTTATCTTCCAGGTCACTTATCTGTTCTTCTGCCTCAGTTATTCTACTATTGATTCCTTCTACAGAATTTTTAGTTTCATTTATTGTGTTGTTCATCATTGTTAATTTGCTCTTTAGTTCTTCTAGGTCCTTGTTAAACATTTCTTGTATTTTCTCCATTTGATTTCCAAGATTTTGGATCATCTTTACTATCATTACTCTGAATTCCTTTTCAGGTAGACTGCCTATTTCCTCTTCATTTGTTTGGTCTAGTGGGTTTTTACTTTGCTCCTTCATCTGCTTCATATTTCTCTGTCTTCTCAATTTGCTTAACTTACTGTGTTTGGGGTCTCCTTTTCGCAGGCTGCAGGTTTGTAGTTCCCATTGCTTTTGGTGTCTGCTCCCAGTGGGTAAGGTTGGTTCAGTGGGTTGTGTAGGCTTCCTGGTGGGGGGATTGGTGTTTTTGTTCTGGTTGATGAGGCTGGATCTTGTCTTTCTGGTGGGCAGGACCACGCCCATGGTGTGTTTTGGAGTGTCTGTGAACTTATTATGATTTTAGGCAGCCTCTCTGTTAATGGGTGGGGCTGTGTTCCTGTCTTGCTAGTTGTTTGGCATGGAGTGTCCAGCATTGGAGCTTGCTGGTCATTGAGTGGAGCTGGGTCTTAGCATTGAGATGCAGATTTCTGGGAGAGCTCTTGCCAATTGATATTACATTGGGCCGGTAGGTCTCTGGTGGTCTAATGTCCCGAACTCAGCTCTCCCATCTCAGAGGCTCAGGCTTGACACCCCGCCAGAGCACCAAGACCCTATCAGCCACACGGTTTGATCAGTAATGATTGTCCTAGCCTCTTGATTGCTGGTCTCGTTTTTCAAATTCTAGGCAGCAGTAATGAGCTCTTCCAACTGCGGGCACCTCTGTTCCAAATCCTGCAGTGTTGCATGTCTGAAGGAAGGTCTTAGTGACCACAAGCTAGAATATGTAGCAGATGGCAGGCAGGGGCAGTTTTTGCTCCCGGTCCTGTTTATTTTTTTAAAGCTACTTTTTGCTTTGACTCTAACCATAAAAGAGTGAGGATAAGGGATTGCTCTTTGGCATAGCTTGTTTTGAGACAAACTGTCATCAGTAACACTCCATTTATTTTGTATCATGCAATATTCAGTTTCTGCACAGCAAGATCAAAGACTACGTACCTAACTTTCTCTCCTAGAATCCATTAATATAAATAGTCTGAATAATGGGGATTAAAAGATGCCCTGAGTGGAGCATGTAATCTACTTTTGCAGACTCCTGTTTGGTTGGTGAATAACCCCAACCACCTCTTTCTGATGTCTTTCCTTCCATCATTAAATACTTTAAGTTGAAATATGTACAAAGGGGTTTTATCAGTTAATAACAATTTTCTGTCATGAAATTAATTGACATGAGACTTGCTGTGGTGGCAATTTTTTGAAAATAAAGAATTTTAGAATTTCACCAAATCAGAATAAGCACGCACAGAGATACACATGTATACTGTATCACGTGTATTATCTAACGTTCAAAACAAAGAAAAAATTGTAAAGTAGGTATGTAAATTACATATCTTAAAGAAACTTTTCTTTTTCACTTCTGATTCTTTTAACTTAATTCCCATCCATTTGTTTTTTGGAAATAATAATTTGCAAAGATCAGTTTACTCTGTTGTCTGCTAGAGTCTGAGCTTACTAGATACCTGTTATTATTGTAAAAGAAGTGTTAATGATCACTTTGCATTTTAACTTTGGTTTTGGAAACCTATTTGGTTTGATAGTTGGACAAGTCAGAATAAGGGATGTGTCTGAAACATTATTAAGCTTGACTTCCACTGCCCTCTCCCCTCTGTGCACTGCTGTTATATTTATGATCTGTCTCTAATTATAATGTTCTCAGCTGTTTCAGTTGTAGTATGCTTTTCCTTTGAAAAGCAATAATATTTGTGAAGGCCAGAATTGAGATATATATATATATATATATATATATATACACACATATATATAATTTATATATATAATTTGTATATATACATACATATATATATACACATAAATAGTATATACATAAAGAATGTATATGTGTATATATGTATTAGGAAGTGAATAATGTATTTGTTCACCAAAGTAAAAAATTAGATATAACAATTTCTGTGATGAACTGTGTCTCAGTTTCTAAAGCACATTATTGACTTGGCTAAGAACTTTTTAGTTCTAGTATCAGGACAGGCCTCATTAAATGTGTGACTTTTGAACTGATCTGTTCTCAGCTATAAATCCTTTTCTTTCAAGCTCCTATTTAATTCTGAGTTCTACCCACTTCTCTATAGCCCTACTGACAATTTCTAAGTTCAGGGATTCAAAACCCTCTTCTAACCTAGTAAAATAGCTTCCTAAGTGGTCTCTCTGCTTTAGGTCTTTTGATCTCCAATACATCCTACAAAGAGCTGTCAAAATTATCTTCCTTAAATCCAGATCTTTTCCTTAAATTACCTTAAAAGGCCATTCATTGTGATAAGTGTCCTGCAAGGTCCTTATTATCTGGCTTTTCTGCCCTGTAAGCTATGCTGTAAGCATTCTGCACTACCTATCTTTGCTGGATGCCATCAATTTCAAATTTCATGAGTATTTGCTTTGACTATGTTCTTCTATTTTCCTACTTGGTCATTTGTCCTTTATAAACTTGCTCAAATGTCGTAAGTTCTGTGAAGACTGTCCAAGATGATCTTCTACCATGTGGCCCTAGATTCTTCTCTCCTTTGTATGCCTACTGTACCTTCTAATCAGATTCTGCGAGCAACCACTTAATTTGTTATATGTCTCACTTACCTGCTTGGAAAGATCTTCAGCAGTGTATCTTTGACACTCAGTGTAAGCAGTGTCTGCCATACACTCACTGTTCAAAATTTTCTGTTTAATGAGTGCATGATTGTATGAATACATTAAAATATGTTGCTGAATTTATGCTGAAATGAAAATTTTAAAAAGCAGTGCCTCTATTCACTTCTCATGCATGGTTGTCATTTTCACAAGTTTCTAAATGCTTTTATTTTCTTTGCTTATTATAAGTTGTTAATATAAGCTTGAAAATAGCTAGTTTAATCAGATAAAGTTCTGTGATTGTGATAGTCTAGGCAAACAGAGCTTCAATAGAAAAATAATCAAGAGGTGGGGGAAGGATGGAGTGGGAGTTTGGGATCAGCAGATGCAAACTATTGTATATAGAATGGATAAACAATAAGGTCCTACTGTATAGCACAGGGAACTATATTCAGTATCCAAATGAAAAATAATGTATATATTTTTATTTTAATGTATATATTTGTATAACTGAATTGCTTTGCTGTACAGAGAAACTAACACAACATTGTAAATAAACTATACTTTAATAAATTTTAAAAAAATAGAAAAATAATCAAAAAGTACATTTGGAAAAAGAAAAAAAATAAAGACATAGGTGGTAATTTGCAAAGGAAAAATGAGTTGATTATTAATTGATGAAACAGAGATGCTCTGAAAGAAAATGTATATGTTCAATAGTTCTTTATTGAATACTGACTATGGATCAGGAACTGTTTAGACTCTAGGCTTCCAGGGTGAACAACAACAAAAGAATCACAGTCAGCACAGAGCTTATCCACTAGGGAATATAAGTATAATACAATTTTATACTGCAGTGATAGCTAATTTTTAGTTAAATTGCTATAATATTTGACTATTTTATTCAGATTAGAGACAAACTATATTCTAGGAGGAGGAAAAGTGTGAAAGTGTAAGTGTGTGCATATGAATTATAGAGCTAACTGCCCCTAGAAGCATAGCATTTGGAGATATGATTGTCACTAACAGACAAAGCAGCTCACTTGAACAAATTGTGACTTGGGAATGAAACTAAAAGGTAGGCTGAAGCAGATAGATCTTCTGTATTATTTCATTTAAAGACATGGGTGCATTCTTTTGGTGATCATTTATAAACACCAAAAATTAAAAAAGAAAAAGAGCTACACAATATGAGTAACACATTTTGCTATTTGCAAAATTGCTTTCAATGAGTTACTTATGATAAGATGGCATGCTTTTCTAAGAATAAACTTATTAAAAGAAAAAAATGCTCTATTTGCTCAAAGATGATACTATCAATTATGTTACTACAATCTACAATACTCCCTATATAAGCTACCACATGAGACATTTCCATTCAATATATTGCTAGAATAAAGTGTAGTATTTTTTAAA
This sequence comes from Balaenoptera borealis, assembly GCF_965194805.1. Classification (NCBI taxonomy): domain Eukaryota; kingdom Metazoa; phylum Chordata; class Mammalia; order Artiodactyla; family Balaenopteridae; genus Balaenoptera; species Balaenoptera borealis. The sequence continues at coordinate 123,606,773 of NC_138863.1, read as the reverse complement.
TTCGCAGTTTTCTTTTCTTTGATAGGGAAATACAATGAAACAACACATAACCCTTTATGACTGGGCTGCCAGGGAGCACAGAGTAAACTAAATATGTTGTGGCAGACATATTTTCTATTTCCTTTTCAATTTCTAATTAAAAAAGCAAAAGCTAGTCCTATTTTATAGCTTTATTGTTTATGACTTTTATTTTATTCTGCCTCAAACCTTTTCAGCAAAGAAGTGAATAAATAAAGTAGTAAGGTGTGCTACAAATATAAATGTGACAAGAACAAGTTCACAGATCCTAAGAGGATTTCATAGTTTAGAATGTGAGATGTAGGGGTCAGTCTAAATATGAGTGTGAGAAAAGTGACTGTCAGCATGGACCTGTAGCAAACTCATTATAGCTGTAGACAGGCCAGAGAGAGTTCAGAGTTGAATGCAATGCATGGTAGTAGATAAGGATATTTTGTTCCAGTAGGAGTAGAGTGATATTAAGGAGAGAAGAAATTAAAATAAAGTAAAAGAAAAAAAAAGTAGCATTAGTGAGACTGGGTTACCATTCCTCTGTTAGGTGATTAACAGGAAATGATGGCACGTTTTCTATCAATCCTGAAGAAGAAAAAAAAGGAGGAGAAGGAGGAAGAGGAGGGGGAGGGGAAAAAGAAACATGAATGAGACTGGAAATACTAGTTGGACTTCTTACATCCTAAAGCCAAACCACCTTTTCTGTGATAAAAAGAAGTAGACGTTAGAGTCAGAATAGCTTTCATTTTACACTCACTCTAAGCAAAATCTTCTCACTTTGCAGATAAAGACATCAAGGCCCACACAGGAAAAACTGAGTTGCTGCTCTTCTTCCTAAATTCTTCAAGTTATCTTGCTCAACAATTTCATCTCACTGCCCTTCCTTCCTCTCTCTCTCTCCTTGCTGCCAAATAGAAGTTCATTGGCAAGTATATTTTAAATCTTAATGATAGGGACAGAGGAAAGGGACAAAGTAACTGATTAAATAGTTAATCCCGGTAGGGGATTGTAAGTAGAAGAAAAAGTACGGGACACTTTTGTAAGTAAATAAGTACTCAAGAAAGCAGGTTTGCTTAACCACAAAACCAAGCAGGCTTGCTTAGCAGCAAAACCAAGCAACAGAAGCACAGGACGTGTCCCCAAACAATAAAACAGTGGTGGCATGAGACCCACATCCTGCCCAGTGAGTTCAGTGAGTTAATGACCCCTAGGACATGATCTCTGCACTCATAAAAAACAATAATTTATGGAAAGGTGACATTTCAAAGTGAAAGACACTCATTGTATTGAGACGTGAAATAATTTTTCCATAGTGCCATGACAGTCCTAGCTTGACAATGTAGGGACAAGAAAACTCCCCTGTCCAACCTGGAAGAGGAGCTGATGATGGAAACATAATGTCTACTCAAGAATGAAGAAGAAGTGGTCTTCTCCCCTCCCCACTTTTCCTTTGATTATAAAACTGTAGCCCCACTAAGTTCGTGGGGCACAGCACCCTCTTGCCTGCCCACCTGTAAGCCTCACAAACATCTTATGTTAATAAATCCCTTCTTATCTATCACTTTACCTCTCGCTGAATTCTTTCTGTGCTGAGATATAAAGAACCAGACATCCTCAGAGCCCCCCTGCCAAAAAGACACCTAGCAGCTTCATTACCAATCATTATGTGTTTTTTTATTATGTTATTTCAGAATTTTTATGATACCACTTTACCATCTTTCCCAAATTATTGTACATCTTAAATTCTGCTAGTCTAAAATGGGGTAAATGTGTTAAAATATATTAAGAAATTTGAACATAAATTCAATAGCATAGTGAGAAATTAGAAGCCTGCTGAGTGAGAATAATGACCATATGTGTTTAATGATCTTGTTTTTTATCATGCCGTATCATTTTGCCTTAATTTTAGAATTCTTTCCCATAGGAATGGGATTAACATTAATCCAGAGCTCACACTGTATTAGCTACTGTTCAAAGTTTTTTTCTTACTCTGCAAGACAGAAATATCTTCCCCACTTTAGAGATAAGAAAATTGAGGGACAAAGAGGTGAAACAGCACGGTCAAAGCCGAGAGTTAAGAAAGGAGAAGAACCTGGATTTGTGTTTCCCCTACGTCAAAGCAGATTCTCTTTCTGTCACAAATGCAACTAAAGCACCAATAATAATACATCAATAATACATATACTTTATCAAGACACGTGCATGAAGACATGAAAATTGGATCAAAATTTCTTATTCTCCTTTTTTGCAGAGATTTTAGCTTGCTACTTAGGTCAGTAACTCCCCCATAATTTAAACATTGTGTGCTATATGGTGGGCTCATATTGCTATGAGAACTTTAATTTTTTATATTTCTGACATTTTATTTTCAACTTGTCAATTTTATTGTGCCATTAGCACTGGTACTCTGTTTTTTTAATCATTTATTTTAAAAAGAACCCTTCATTTCTGGTGATCCAGAAGAGCATATCCAATAGGTAATTCAGTGGAAAATAAAACCCCAGACACGAACACTTTTCTGTCCTGGTAAGGAAAGATTTCCCAATAAATCAGATGTACTGACTTTCTCTTTATTAATGCAAAATTATTGGCTGGAAGTTGAATTAATTCCTGTTTGTGATATATTTGGAAATATCTCTGTACAAAAAACATAAGTCTAAGCTAGCTGCCATTTTGTTTCTCATCACTGGTCCACCACATTGAAGATGCTTAGTACAAAATAGTCACCTGCAATAGCCACATGAAGGTGAGGGATAGGCAGCAGGTATGGAGGCAGAAGAATTGAATTCCAGTTCATCACTGTTTAGAGACTTGAAAACTAAAACCATAGAGATGAGTCAATGTCATCACTTTAGTGGTTTTAACTGAAAGTATAAAATATAGTGAGAAAGGCATTGGGCTGTGTTCAAGAACAGGTTCTACCAATTAGGGACTATATCATTTTAGAAAAAAAAAAAAAAAATAAGCTGCAGCTTCCTCATCTGTAGAATGGGGGTATGTATACCCAGAATGGAATTGTGAGGCTTGTAGATTGTCATGAACTTGAATTTGCTAGCCATACTAGTATCTACTGTAAAACATTGTTTATGTCACCAAACCATGGCTGTTGTAAATGCCTTTTATGCTTGCATGGGAAAGGATGTTACATATACAACAAGACTTTTTAAATTCATATTCCACTAAGCTAGAAATAGAGAAATCGGAAAACAGAGTTTTTATTTCCAAAGTGCTTTAAGATATAAGGGTTGACAAAGAAAGTCATTATCTTAAAAGACTATTAAGAACAACATAAATAATTTAGCTTAGCTGTTTCTTTTTTCAAGTACTAAAAGCTCCTGTTTATATGAGCAGTTTTCTACTAAATATACATCAGTCACACCTAGGGACAGAAGGAATTTCCCTGCGAGCCCCTACTTAGTTGCTCTTGGTTTAGTGCAAATTATTGTATAACTTTTAAATCAGAAAACTGCATCCATGAAAGTAGATTTTTAAAATTTCAAATTTGATTCTAGCTGAATGATCTAACTACTGAAAGTGGGTTAGGTTAGACTCTGGAGTGTCTGATATTCTAGAAATGTATAACTCAGCAAAGGAATAATGATTCATTACTCAATTCAGAAAATGCTGAATCAGTTTTTACTATCACTGGGAAATTTTTCATCATATTTCTTACTGTTAATTTCATAACAGGAACAGATGATATATTTTAAGTAAAGTTCTAAATAATGGCAGTAGCAAAAATTTTTATCTCATATATTACGCATAAAGTTCACTATTTTTTATAATAACTTTTGCCTCATTTAACTGAATTCTCACAACTCTGTGATGCAGATTTTATCTAGTTTACCGATAAGGGGGGAAAAGGCAAGAGATATTAAGTAAATACATCAATCAAAATATCAGCTCTTAACCAGAGGATCCAGGATATGGGGCCAAAACATGTACACATATTACTGTGTAGCACCGACATATTCATACACATTTAACAATTTGAATTTTTCCTGTCCCAATTCCCTTTATCCACCATCATCGATGGGCTTTCAAATTAATCCAATTGTTTTAAATTAATTCAATAAAAGTTTTCTAGATTTAAATTTTACCTATTGCAAAGGGAGATGCCCTTATGAAAGCAGCTTTTCTGCCCCTTTTTCTATTTACCCATTTCTGTTCCCCTCTAACTTTAAAAATGAATTATAGGAATGAGATCTCTAAGCAATTTAACCTAACTCCTGACATACGCTCTCCTGAATGCACACCATGCCTTGCCTAAACTGTTGATTTTTCTCTCAGATAAAAAGAAGTAAGAATGAAGCAGTTAAAAAAAAAAAAAAAAGACCATCTCTCTACCCCTACCAGCCGCCTTAGTAATCCTGTGGGCAGATCACACAGGAAAGATAACATCTGAAGAGAGAGTCAGCCAGTCTGCACTCAATGGTGAAGGATGCAGAACTCACCCTCCTGCTTCAATGATTCACTGAGATTCTTCTCCCCAACCCCCATTTTTCCCTTTAAAAACTGTCATAGCTCAGCCAAATCCTGGGAGTTGGTCTAGAAACACAAGTCCACCTTCTCCCCAGATTGCTGGCTTTTCTGATTAAAGCAACTTTCCTTTCCACAGACACTTGCCTCTCAAATCATTGGCTTTTCTGTGGCAAGCAGATGAGCCTGAGTTTGGTAACACTTGGACATCCCTGTATTAAAGATTATACATTTTTAAGTTAAATGATTAATTTCACTTTTTTTCCTATACAGTCAACAAGATGCCTTAAATAAGGATATGGCATCTGAATCTCTTTTATTTGCATTAAAAATAAAATTATAGTCTGGTAATATTTTAGTACCTTAAGATGTGAGCCATTGCAGCCCACGTAGAAGTTCCTACTCTTGCACAATCCAACGGGGTTGGTGAGAAAAGCTCTCAGGGAAGCATGCGGTTTGGGAAAGAATTTGCCCTGAAAAAAATGACAGGCATTGAAAGTTGCTCTAATCTGATAACTTCAAGCCCCTGTCTGAACGCATGGACCTTATTAGGCCTAAGAAAAATGGCTAGAGGTCTGTCTCCCTAATATCATGATCATCTTTCTTCTCCTACCTGATAGACAACCACTGACCTCATGTGCTATTCCTATAGGACCTTCCCCAGAACAAACTCAGTGCTGAATTTTTTAGGGTCTTGCTCTCAGTAGACAGTCTTCTAGTTCCCCTGAAGGAGTGAGCTTATAAAGATTTCAAGTGCTAAATGACTTTTTAAGCCTTTGCGAGGAAGCAATAATAATGGAATTCCAGATAAGACTAAGTGGAGAGAAGCCAACATTGTTGCTAAAAGGACACTGAGAATGGCTTCTTATATTTCTCTGTAATTCCACCTTGGACACAGTGACTCCAGCAGCGCATTCATTCAATCAGGCAAGACCAAGGATACAGAAACAATTGCATCTAATGTTTTTACTAATGTAGCCATAGATCTTTAATAGGTAACTAATTCTCAGTAGTCTTATCTATAATATGAGGAAAAAAAGCATGATGTTGTTACTATAAAATGTGACATCATCATGACTGTGCCTAGAATGTAGTAGTCATTGGGTACTGTTTGTGAATACTAAATTAAACTTGAAAACTAGGTCTTCTGGGAGATGTTCTAAGGCCACTTCATTTAAAAATTTCCATTCACAGGCTAAAAATTCTCACTGTGTCCATGTAACATTATAATTGGAATCAAATACATTTTTGTTGTTGCTGTTTAAAATATAATTGAATGTATCAATTTTTAACCCACTTCATTCCTGAACAGATACACAGTGACTAAAAAGGATGTGTCTGTATTATTGCTGCAATAACAAATTGCCACCAACTTAGTGGCTTAAAACAACATAACTTTATTTTCTTAGAATTCTGAAGATCAGAAATTCAAAATCAGTTTTACTGGGACTAAATCAAGGTGCTAGCAGAGCCATGCTCCCTCTAAAAGCTCTAGGAGAGAATCTAGTTCCTTTCCTTTTCTAGCTTCTAGAGCTGCATCCCTCTTCAAAGCCAGCACTATAACATCAAATTTTTGCTCCCATAATCACATGGTTTTCTCCCTCCTGTCTCTGACTTTGACCCTCCTGTGTCTAATTTATAAGGACCTTTGTGATTATAAATTTGGGCTTGCATGAATAATACAGCATAATATTCCCATCTTAAGATCCTACATCTGTAAAATCATCTTTCCTGTATCAGGTAACAAATTCACAGGTTCCAGGGATCAGAACTTGGGCACCTTTTATGTGTGTGTGTGTGCACATGCATGCACACACGTGAAGGAGACCTCATTAGTCTACCACAGCATACAATACAGTTATAAAAGATGGCTTAATATAGGAGGAATATATTTGAGGAATACAGAATATTTTAACCCTGGTGCAATGCTTTTTAAAATGTTTTTCTGTTTCTGTTTTGTTTGGAGATAATTTTGGACTTGGAGATTTACAAATCCTAGATAGCTATTATCCAGTTTCCTTTTATGTTAATATCTTACATAATCATGGGAAATTAATCTAGGCTATGAAATTAACTTTGGTACAATACTATTAACTAAACTATAAATTTTATTTGGATTTCATGACTTTTTCCACTATTGTGCTTTTTCTGTTCCAGAATCCTATCCAGGATCCCACAGTGAATTTAGTTGTCATGTCTCCTTAATCTCTCTAATCTGTGACACTTATCAGTCTTCTCTTGTCTTTCATGATCTTGACTTTTTTGAAGAATCCATTATCTTCACATCTTGGTTGATTAAAAAAACCACATAAAGGACTTCCCTGGTGGTGCAAGGGTTAAGAATTCGTCTGCCAATGCAGGAGACATGGGTTTGATCCCTGGTCCAGGAAGATCCCACATGCTGCAGAGCAACTAAGCCCATTCGCCACAACTACTGAGCCTGCATTCTGGAGCCTGCGAACCACAACTACTGAGCCCACATGCCACAGCTACGGAAGCCCACGTGCCTAGAGCCCGAGCTCCACAACAAGAGAAGCCACCACAATGAGAAACCCGCACACTGCAATGAAGACCCAAGGCAGCCAAAAATAAATAAATAAATAAATAAATAAATAAATTTAAAAAAACACATAAAGTTCAAATTTTGTATTGTGTAGTTTTACAGGATTTAGATAAATGAATAGAATTATGTGTCCACTAATATCTTTCCATAATAAATATTTCTGTCACCCTCATCTTTCCCCTAAGCTGTCCCCTGCAGATAATCCCTGCCCTCCCAACCCCTGGCAACCACTGACTTGTTTGCTTCCCTCTAGTTTTGCTTTATTGTATAGAATCATACAATATGTATCTTTTGGGGTTTGCCATCTTTCATTTCAAACACACACACACACAAAATTTAACAGCAAGCCAAGTTACTACATAAATCAATAGTTCTTCTGTCCCTTTTAATAAGAGTAGCATTTTAATGTATGGCCATATCACAGGTTGTTTATGCATTGGTGGGTTGAAAGATATCTGGATTGCTTCCAGTTTTTGGCATAATTAATAAAGCTGCCATAAACATTCATGTATAGACTTTATGTGAACACAATATTTCATTTCTCTTGGGTAGAAATCTAGAAGAGAGACTTCTGGGTTGTATGGTAGGAATATGTTTAACTTTATTTAAAAAAAAAACAGATGAAATTTTTTTAAGATATGGCTGTACTATTTTACATTTTCACTAGCAATGAATGAATGTTCCCCAAACAAAGGTTTTTAATTGAAATAAAGTTCAATTTATAAAGTTTTTCTTTTACATATCATACTTTTGGTGTTGTGTATAACAACTGGTTAATCCAAAGTCACACAGTTTTTTCTCTTATGTTTTCTTCTAGAAAATATTAGAGTTTTAGGTTTTACATTTAGGTCATGAACCACTTTGAATTAATTTTTGTATTAGATGTAAACTAAAAATTGAGGACTGTTTTCTTAAAAAATGAACAACTCAATTAGGATATAATATACACACCATATAATTTCCCCATTTGGTGTACAAATGAATGTCTTTTAATAGAGTTATGCAACCATCACTTCAATCAATTTTTGAACATTTTCATAAACCACACAAAGAAACCTCACATTTTGTAACTGTCACTCCCCAACCATCCACCTCTATTGTCTCAGTATATGTGCATATACAATCATGATTTTTTTGCTTTGAGAATTGACTACTGTATCATCATATAATGCCCTTCTTTATCCCAAATAAGATCCTTATTCTGAAGTCTACTCTATCTGATATTAATATAGCTACTTAAGCTTTCTTCTGGTTAGTGTTTGCATGATTTTAATTAAGTCTTACCTTTTAATGCAATCTATCAATACCTGTCTTTAAATTGGTGAATCTTTTCTTTTCTATTGATGTATCACCTATGCCTCTTTTAAACATTTCTTTTATGTATTGTCCTAGGATATGCATCTTAAAATAATCTAAGTCCACCTTCAAATAATATTATGCCACTTCACCTGTAGTAGAAAAACTTTACCACAGTTTATTCTATCTTTATTCTTCCATCATTTGTGTTATCATTGTCACACCTTTTAATATTAAACATGCTACAAACACATAGGACTTAGGTACTCTTTTGCTTTCCATAGTCAGTTGCATTTAGAACAATTAAATGTATGGGAAAAAAAGTAAATTTAATTTCATCTTCCATTATTTCATTTGTAGCACTATTCATTTCCCGTAAAACTACACGATATAAACATCAACCCAAGTTTCAACCTGATGCCATTCTTTCTTCCTGAAGAATTTTCTTTAACTTTTCTTTTAGGTGTGTTAACAATGAATTCTCTTAATTTTTGGTTTTCTGAGAAAGTTTTTATTTCTTTTTTCATTTTTGAAAAATTTCCCCCCACCCCAGGTTTTGAGATCTGAATTGACAGTTTTTTGGTGGAGTCATTTATTTCAGCAGTACAGGTCTTGACACACGGTAAAAAATGTGTTTGTTGAAGAGATCAATAAAAAAATTCAAGTTTAACAGATTATTTATATATTATTTTTTAGAGTATATTTTGAATATTTCATATTGAATAATATTCATCTCTTACCACTGGCCATTTCCACTGGACATTTTTCTCCACTTAAATTTTGCTTTTCTGCTACACAAGTAATCAAGACTATGTCTGCAATACACCAAAGCATCTGGCTCATTCAAATAATTGAATGAATAGAAACCATAGTTATATACAAATGAACAAAAATATCAATTAGAAAAATCAGTCCAATTGTGTCTCACCATAAAGATGATACAAACAGTTGATTGGCTGATTTTTTCCACTATTCAATGCTTTGCTTTAGCATTATAGTGACACAACTTGCAAGTGAATGCCTCGAGTCCTTGAGTTAGAGCCAAACATCAATATCTCAGTGAGAATCATTTAGGAAAGAAACCCATTCACTAAAAATACATGGTGCAGACCATAAGGAAAGATGGCCAACTATCCCACCTAGAGATTATGTAATTTTTTTCCTGGAAAAAAGTATATGATTTATCCGTAGGAAGGAAGTTCAAAGACTGAACAGATTTGAAAGAAGAAGTTGAGCCCACTGGGCCAATAACCTAGATAAAATTCTTTTTTATGCCATCTATACGTATTTGAATTATACATTTATTTATATAAAAACAACACTTTCAAACGCCTAGTCTATAGACACTCAATAACTTCTAGGCACCTATTAATCTTGCCACCTTTTCCCAGAAATACCTGTTCTGTTTCTCAGTAAGTTATGTCCTTCTTTGGGTAAAGATATATTTTTTCACCCCCATATTGCCAATAATTAGCAAAGTGCACGGTACGTGGTGACTACAATTCAGCTTTGGTGAGGAAGGAAATGGAAAATCATAAGTTATCCAAATTATAGTCAAACGTGGTTGGTAAAGATGTTGGTTAAAAGGCAGCTTAGAAAAGCAGCTATGTTTTCCACTTCTAGTTGGAGTTTTTAGGAAACAGAGAAATCTCCAATTTTAAATTGCCAGGTGCTTGTGTTAACTGAGGATATTAGAATGTAAATATTTCAATTATTTTGCAAATAGTAGTGTAGACTAAACAAGTTAATTTGAGGTGTAGAGCATTGCGGCCTGTGTGCCAAGTCAGTCACTCAATATATATGTAGACACACAAAGAAAATAAATGTGCACTAAGTTAGAACTCATCATGCACATAGATGAAAAATCTTGAGGATAGACAGCAATACCAAGACTCAGGAATAAATGTTAAGAACTTCCTCTATGGAAGAACCAAAGCCAAATTAAGGATTAAAGCTGTTTAAAAATAAGCTGTGGAATTTTAATTAAAATTTTGTTTTCTATGCAACCACTTCTTTCCTGAAATGTGAGGAAGAATGCCAAAATTGTGACTTGGCTAATGAATATTGAAAGCATAGTTAGAGAAACAACGGGCTGCAGAAGTCCATGTCTTTACACGCACTAACTAAGATGTGGAGACTTGGTCATCCTCAGTCTACTCATTTATTCATCTAAATTCTGTCTTATTTCAGAATTAATTTAAAGAGTCAGACTCTACCATGTATAGCACACCATAGGGCAACACACAGTAGTGGCTCAGAACATTAGTTTTGGAGCTAGAGTGAGTAAAATTATATCCCATCTCTGCTTTTGTTTAGTTGTGTAATCTTTAGCAAGTTACTTAGTTACCTTGTCTTTAGGACCATGGGAATTAGCTTAGTATTTTATCTTCCCAGAAGGCTTGTTGTGAGGATTAGATGACAGAAGCTGTCTTATAGAAGCATCAGGCACGTAGTGCTCTGTAGGTGTATATGTGTATTTTTGTAATTATTACAAGGCCATGTAAGATACAGGATCGTCAAAGAGCTAAAGAAAACGCAAAAGACAAGAATAAGAATATTAGTGACATCAAAAATGAGTTTAAAGATGTATACCCACAATCTTTCTATATGTAAGTCACAGTTTTGATTCTACTCTTTCCAGAACTCAACCTAAAAATCTGGTAAGTTACACTTTTCATTGGGATCATAAAATTAAACAGAAATTAACTATTCAGTGGATAAATAACTGTTCTTGGTGGTGAAGCAGGCTATTTATTCCAAGGTTGCTGACAAAGAGGAATGCTCCAATTTCATGAAGACATCTTTAGGGACATCCTTACAATAGACACAGAGGCTGGCTTCACAGAGATGCTTTTAGAATAAGGTTTTGGGACTCTGATTTAAACCTCATTCAAGCAAAGCCCATTTGTGGAGGACTATGTTACTTAAACTCCACTCTCTGCTTTTTCTGTATGACTTGGGCAATTAAAGGGAAACAAAGGTTAATGCACTGCAATTATCCTGAAGTGGTGATTTTACAGTGGGATTTTTAGGCAAAGAACCTCACTGTTTCATTAGAATTAAACTGTTAGTGGAATATTGTAAATTGTTTTCTTGTGAGTCATGTTACCTAGAGGCCTTTAAATTTCTGGAGTTTTTGCTACCAGATATACTGATAAGCAAGCACCCTCAGACACCAAAGTTTTCACTAAAATAGGCTAAATAGAAATCTCTTCATTGTTTCCCTAAGGGTGTCAAAACATTAAACAAATATGACTTGAACTCTCAACATTTTCTCTGAGATAAACTGGGTAGAAACCGCTTTACTCAACTATATTCCCTGTGGATATCAAACAGCAACAGAATGACTAAGACTTTGTAAATCTAAATTGAATATCTTAGTTGCGTGTTTGAAAACACCCAAAATACCATTTTGAAAAAATAAACTTTTTATTAACTTCTCCAAAAAACATTTGATGGGTACGAACTTTAGAGATTAAAAATAACTAAAACTAAATCTTTATCTTCAAAGAACTTGCAGAGTAATAATAATTCAATTCTCTTCTTGTTCAACTTTTCCTGCAGTGAGCAGTGTGAAAGTCTGAATACACATACCATTTGTTGATCATTTTCATATCCCTGATAAAACATTTTTAAGGATAAAGATAGTAAAATGATGTACATCAGATTCACTGATTTGTGTAAATTAGTAGGAGAAAACTTCTGGCCAGAGGGGACTCCTGGCTTTAATTTATCTGATCCTTAGAATGATAAGAAACTGGTACCAGTTTTTATCTTCCTCCTGTGAGATGACCTGCTGTTGCTGGGCAGCTCTAAGTAGCATCTAAAGAATGAAGGATACAAAATTTAGAAACATCTTGGTATCATTTAAGTATACGATGGATGCTTAAGAGATCAACAATAATAGTACTCAGTAACACTCAGAACATGGTTTAGTCCAAATATAATTTAAATATATACATTTATATTTATATGTTACCTAATGGTCCAGTGGGATAGATCCACTTTTTATCTGGGTTTCAATTTCTTCTTGATTGCCTTGATTTGTCTAATAAGTTTCAAGTAATTGTGACCTTCACCATATCCCCAAACTGAATGGATTTGGCAAGAAATAAATAAAACTTTGATTTTTCTCTTCAAAAAACATATGCTTTTGTGGCAGGGTGGGATATAAATAGAAAAATACGTTCTTTTCCTACATCTTTTCCTCAGTTTCTTCTCCTACCATAATTATGGCTCTGTTTTGCATAACCTATTACTTCCTATGTATTTCTCTTTTTTTTTTTACTTTATCTCATTTCTTACTTGATCTTCTTTTTTCCCTTCTTTCTACTTCTATCTTGTATTTTCTTTCTCCAATCAATTTTCTTTACTTCATGTATCTACTCACTTTCTCCCTACACTGGCTCTTTGTGGGATTATACTAGTTTACTTTATTTTTTGTGTTATGTTTTAAAATGTCCACTCCAAATAATTTTATATTTCTTCCACTCAATTCAAAAGCTGGGAAATTTAAGCCTTATTATTTTGTTCTAATTTTCTCAACAACTTAAAACATTCTGCTGCTAAGCTAAAATTCCAGATGCTTTGACTAGAGTCCTGAGCTTTCAATTATCTGATGGTGCAATGTGGACAAAGTCTTTGAACTCTCTGGGCCTTAGTTTCTCCATCAGCAATGGGAGTGTCCTGGTGATCTGTAAGATCTCGACAGCTCTAAAATACCATGCATCTATTTAAAATTTTCAATACTTTGTTCCTTTGGATCTTAGGCCTGGGAGAGGAAAACATATGATGTTTTTTCTCACCATTCCAGGTAGAGTGTGGTAATTCTACCCATGATTCAGACTAGACCTACCCAAAATATGGTTAATGGTTTCTCCCAATTAAAATTTTAATTGATTCTTTTCTTTCCTCAGCACTAAAGTTGACCTGGCAAGCTATATGTTTCTATGTCTCTGAAGGACTGACTAGGAGATTTTTTTTTTTAAATTAAACATCTTTTTAAGCAAATTCAGGAACTCTAATCTATTATCAAGATTAACTTGCTCAAAGCACACTACTGCCCCACAAACACTGTAGTTTTTAGTATAAATTATGTTCTGACTGTTAGCCTGTAGAAACATTCTCATTTATTTTACAACTGCTGCTGATTAATTAAGGGAATAGTCTGCCTTTGCTTGTGTCCTCCTACAAATTTATTAAAATAGTGATTAACACCTATTTGATGAATTTGAATGAACCAGCATAAAACAATTAATCTTATAGGCTTGTGCCTCACTCTGTGATTCATACATTCCTGAGCATTATGTGAATCAAATATATTCCTGTTACAGTTAGTTATCTGAGACTGAGTTTTTGGGTGGACACCTCTGTGAACACCCTTTGTATGTCTTGGTAGAAGTTTTTTGCCATTTTATTATCCATGTCACAGAACTCTTGTAAGTATCACAGAGTCTAAGAGTGGAGTCTGCACAGAAATAAAATACTATAAAATTCAGACCAAAGAGAATAATTATGACTTGCATACTTAGAACCCATAGTGTGTCTGTTACTGTATGAAGAATACTGTCTGTTACTGTATAAAGGGCTGCAGAATGGCCTTTGAAATAACATCATCTACAGACACTGTTAAGACATCAATCACATCACTTTTGAATAACGATTGTTACCATGGGAAATTAATGTCAACAAGTTTAAGAAATTAATACATTTCATTTATTGACCTTTCTTCTTCATAAGTTACTTTCCTCCATAACTAATATTGATAATTATTCCAGTATATTTCAATGATTATATTTTACTTGCTTCACTTCTCTCTACATATAAATATACATGTGATATATATGTGACTGTATTTCCATACACTTATACACAAGCACAATAAATCCTCTGGGTACCCTAATCCAACCCTCCTTGCTTGAAAAAAAGTTAGTAGATTAACAAGTCAAATGTATATAAAGCCTGGGAAAGAGTGTATTGTTTCTATTTTTCTTATGTATTTATAAAAAAATAACCATGTTTCTTTGATAATTCCATAGGAAATTTGAAAGTTTTTTCTTGCACATAAATGGTAGTTGGCTAAACAATGTCAGCTTAACCAAAGTGTATTTCTACATTTAATTGTCTTTAGTCTTTAAGGTTGACATGTGCTTTATTTAAGACCAACACCTAAATGAAACAATAAATATATGTGAGCAGAGAGAAGAAAAAGATAAAGATTTGCAACCCCACACCCCATAAATATCTGAATAATATATTTAGAGTATTATCAGTAAAAATAAAATATTTATTAAGGTATTGAAAATTGCCCCAAAGTTATTGGTATGGGACTTGGGTTGGGTTAATCAAAGTAACAGAAGTTTATAATGAATGATATGGCTATTCTGCATACTAAGCCCTTCATTATCTTTTGTATATGTAAAGATGTGATAAGTAGTGTAGAGTTTGAAATGTGTGTTTTCTTTTCCAAGAAAATCCTTCTGGCAAAGCCATTGCTTGCACTGCTTACATTATAGCTTTCACAAAATCTTTTTTGACCGCTAATTAAATGAGAATATAGCATATGTGTCAGATTGAGTTGGAGCAGAAGAGAATGTCACTATACCTTCAAAGAGTGACAGAATCCTTTTTTATTTTTTCCAGTTAGATTTGTGAATCACTTTCATGATTGATTTTTACATAACCTATTAGGTTCTGATTTAATTGGTAAGAACATTCTGTTTAACACAACCTGAGTTTATATAAATCAGGTTAGCTATTTGGGACATTTATTTATCCACTCATTGATTTGTTTATTCATCCATTAACTTACTCACTCACTGATTTGCCCAATCAGAGAAAATGCTTTGAAATTGAATATGTGGAAAGACTGGATGAGACATTAAAGATGAATCTGAGTGGTCTCTGCCCTCAGTTGGTTCACAGTTCATAAGTGAGATGCACACATTTACTAATGAGCACAATGAAGTGTCAAGTATTCCATGTTAGAAATTCACACTAGTTATCCTGATGCCTCAAAAAAGGGAAATCTTTCCTAAGGAAATTATCCTAAAAGAAATTCCATGAAGGAGGTTGTTGTTGATGTGAAATCTTGAACTAGGAGTTGTTGTTTAAAAGTAGGGCAAGGCAGTCAAAGGTGTCCTTTGCAGGAGCAGAATGAATAATGGGATTCTGGATGACAACCTTCTCAGGTTTCTAAAAGTTGTAAATTGTTCCAATCCATGGTTTTACTGTCTCAAAGCAGTGTTTCTAAAATGGAGGGAGGGAATTTGCCCCCTCCCCCAGGGGATAGTTGCAATCTCTGGAGACTTTTTTTTTTTTTTTTTTTTTTAATTTATTTATTTTATTTATTTTTGGCTGCTTTGGTTCTTCGTTGCTGTGCACTGCTTTCTTTAGTTGCAGCGAGCGGGGGCTATTCTTCATTGGGGTGCGCGGGCTTCTAATTGCGGTGGCTTCTCTTGTTGCGGAGCACGGGCTCTAGGCGTGCGGGCTTCAGTAGTTGTGGCACACGGGCTCAGTAGCTGTGGCTCGCGGGCTCTAGAGCACAGGCTCAGAAGTTGTGGCGCACGGGCTTAGTTGCTCCACGGCATGTGGGATCTTCCCGGACCAGGGCTCGAACCCGTGTCCCCTGCATTGGCAGGTGGATTCTTAACCACGGCGCCACCAGGGAAGCCCTTAATTAATTAATTAATTTATTTATTTTTGGCTGTGTTGGGTCTTCGTTTCTGTGAGAGGGCTTTCTCCAGTTGCAGCGAGCGGGGGCCACTCTTCATTGCGGTGCGCGGGCCTCTCACTATCGTGGCCTCTCTTGTTGCGGAGCACAGGCTCCAGACGCGCAGGCTCAGTAGTTGTGGCTCACGGGCCTGGTTGCTCCGTGCCATGTGGGATCTTCCCAGACCAGGGCTCGAACCCGTGTCCCCTGCATTGGCAGGCACATTCTCAACCACTGCGCCACCAGGGAAGCCCGAGGTACGATTTTAGACTCACTAGAATAAATGTCTTTTTTTTTTTTTAAAGGAAAATAACACATGCTGGAGGATGTGGAGAAATTAGAATTTTCATACATTATCAATGGGAATATAAAATGATGTAGCCCTGTTTGTTTTTCTCTTGTTAGTATGTCTATTATTACAGGAGTCTAAGCCAAGAACCATGAAGGGTAGAGAAAAAATAATTTCTTCGTTGCAACATCAAGGTGTTCTTCCAAATATGGAAGAGATCACAGAAGTGTGGCTATATCTGCAACTGTTTGCCTAGAAAGAAAAAGTATTTAATTACTGATCAAATCACTTGAATTTAAGCTAGAGGAATCAAGGAAAAATATGAACCCTCTCCTTGCCATTAGATTTGATCCTTTCGTATAAGGTTTACACTTCTATAAAGCAGTTCTTGAAAAATACTTTAATCATCTGCATCTTGTTTATGTCTCAGACTGGAATGTCAAAATCTTAAGGGCAATGCCTATGTTACATTTAGTTTATTTTCTGCCTAGCACAGTACTTGTACAATTTAGGAAATCAGTAAATCTTTACTGTTATATTTTAGTTATGATTCTAGTTAAATATGTGTTGGCTACCTCCAAATGTAGTGTAAGTGCTTTAAAGGCCAGAATAATCTCTTAAGCTTTTTACCACAAAACATAGAGGACTATTTTTTAGGAGACCTATAAATTGTCCTGATTGACATATTTCTATACAACCGCATGATGTAATTTACTATCATGACTAATGTAACTGATCTGATAATATTTGATTGCAACTACAAAGAATTGGGAATTTTAAAAGCTTCATCCTTTTGAATTAGGAGGCTGGGATTGATATATATATATACACTAATATGTATAAAATAGATAACTAATAAAAAAAAGAAAAAAATTAAATCAAATGTAAAAAAAAAGGTTTCATCCTTTATTCATAACTTTATTAAGAAAATGTTTGAGGGCTTTGCTGGTGGCACAGTGGTTAAGAATCCACCTGCCGATGCAGCGGACACGGGTTTGATCCCTGGTCCAGGAAAATTCCCACATGCCGCGGAGCAACTAACCCATGCGCCACAACTACTGAGCCTGCGCTCTAGAGCCCATGAGCCACAACTATTGAGCCAACACGCCACAA
Organism: Balaenoptera borealis; assembly: GCF_965194805.1. Lineage (NCBI taxonomy): Eukaryota > Metazoa > Chordata > Mammalia > Artiodactyla > Balaenopteridae > Balaenoptera > Balaenoptera borealis. Next base: position 123,589,313 of record NC_138863.1, on the reverse strand, counting down.
CTACTGAAGCCCATGTGCTTAGAGCATGTGCTCTGCAACAAAAGAAGCCACCGCAATGAGAAGCCCACGTACCGCAATGAAGAGTAGCCCCCGCTTGCTGTAACTAGAGAAAGCCCACGAGGAGCAATGAAGATCCCACCCAGCCAAAAATAAATAAATAAATAATAAAGAGGTAAATTAAAAAAAAAAATGTTTGAGCATGTACATGTACTACACACTGCATTAGGAGTTATAAGTTAGGAATGCAACCGTAAGAAGAATTATCCCTGTATTCAAAGGGCTATGTATTATTTTATTTGGGAGTGATGGATAAGCAAGTAAACAATCACAAAAAATAATATATGCTAAATATAAGTAGGAACAGATTTCTATGGGAGAATAAATATGGTTCTTTTAACCCAGGGAGGTGGAGGTGTGTCAACCAAGAAATTCCTCTTAGGGATATTGACAAGTCAGCTGAATTGTAGAGGGTTGCTTGGAGTTAGCCAATTAAAAAGAAGTACTGCATTCCTAGCAGTGGAAAGTTATCTTCAAAGGCACAGAGGTGAGAAAGAATGTATGGTACGTCCAGAAAATAAACTAACAAAATAGTTATGTTTGATACATAAGGAGAAGGAGGGAGACCGACTGGAGTTAGGCAAAATTGACATCATCAGGGGCTATGTGTCGTCTCAAATGTTGAATTATCCTGAAGGAGAATTTTTACTCACGTAACTGTATGATTTTACAAAGTCTCATGAGATCCCACTCTTCAAGCTCCGTAAGTCCGACCTCCAACCTTTACTATTCATCATTCTTCCCTAGAAGTGTTTATTTTCCCCAATTCTTTGTAGATTGCCAGAGGGAATGAGACTGTGGTGTTCCTTCAGAATAAAATGCCAAGCATGCAGTTAACATTCATAGCAAATGTTCCATTTGGAGTTTCAGCAGAGAGAAAGCATTACTCGAGGAAGCTTTGCCTAAAAAGATGTTAAGCTGGTATATTTAAATAAGGGGAGGGGATAAAAGAAGAGCCTCATTTCGGATTCAGCAGTGAATGACTGAGAGAACAGTATTGATGGACCTTCCTTAACCCTAAGCACAGCCAATAAGCTTATGATATTAAACTCCCTTAGGTGTAAACCAAAATGCTCTAACTCCCAACTCAAGCAATATCACTTTTATACTTCTGTTTTGTTTGCTGGCTTTATTACAGAGTTCCTAAGAGAATGCTAAATTGTTGGGAGTTTTCTTTATGCCTGACTTTCAACATTAACTTTTAGGCTATCAAATTGCCTAAATTAAGTACCACAAAATAGCTTTAGGTTATCCTATTGCATAAATTATGCACCATAAAATATTAATAAACAATCAGACTTAAACATGATTGCACCCCTTGTGAAGCATGAAGAGAGAATTCTCCATGAACATGCTTTATATTGCAAAGGTGCTAAAATATATATCATGTGATTTTGCACCTGGGCTTGATTTTAGGCAAAAGGAAAGCTAAAGTTTTCTTTCCTATGTTGCAGCCTCCAAACCCAGAATGGGGAGAGGAAATGCTTTCTGTTATTAAATAGTAAGATAAGCTGGGCTCTGACATTGCAGCCTGAACTGCACTGATTTGTCCTTTTATTGTTAAAGACCATGTTATGGTCTGAACCATGTCCACCCCAAAATTCATATGTTGAAGCTCTTATCCCCCAATGAGGTTGTATTTCAAGATAGGATCTTTAGAGAGGTAATTAAGGTTAAATGAAGTCATAAGTGTGGGACTCTAATCCTATAGTATTAGTGTCCTTATAAGAGGAAGAGACACCAAGATTTCTCTCTCTCTCCAAACCAGCACAGAGGAAGGGTCATGTGAGGGGTCAGCAAGAAAGTGGTTGTCTACAACCCAGGAAGAGGAGACCCACCAGAAACCAACCTCATTGGCACCTTGATCTTGGACTTCAAACCTCTTGTACTATGAGAAAATAAATGTCTGTTATTTAAGCCACCTAGGCTATGGTCTTTTTTTTAATGGTATTCCTAGCAGACTAATATAGAACTCTTTGGTGGGGGGTTAGGGGGAGCGAGTATAAGACAATGTAAGAAAAATATGTTGGAATGCCTCTACAAAGACCAGGAAATTACCAGAAAGGACATAATTAAATATCTTTCTTTGGTCACTGCTGTATGCAGCCTTTAAGAAGCTCTCCAATGATCCCCACATACTAATTCCCATGCTCTTCTATAATCGTCCACCCCTTTGAGTGCAAGTTGAGCCTAGGAATTTGCTGCTAGTGAATAGAATGTGATGAAAGTCATAAGATGTCACTAGCTTGGATTTGCCAGATTTAGCAAGCAAAACTTCAGGATGCTCAGTTAAATTTAAGTTTCAGGTAAACAACAGTTTTTTTTGTATAAGCATGCCCCATGTAATATTCTTTAAAAAGTATTATCTAAACTTTAAATTTAACTGGGTATGCTGTATTTTATCTGACAAACCTAGACTAGTTCAATTAGAAGGCAAAAGAAATGATGGAATATCACTTCCAAGATTGTTACAAAAATATGCTGGCTTCCATCCTGGATGCCCACCGCCCCCCCTTTTTTTACAAAAAAGGAAAAAGTGAAACACTTTTATTTTCCACAAGGAAGAGCAACAGGAAAAATTAAATCATTTCTCACATATTGTTTTCTAAAAACAGGTCTACAAGGACATATTCAGCACCAAATAAAAAAGAAGAGGAAAAGAGAGAAATTACAAACAGCCATAGAATATAATCTACAAAGCAAACATTTAATATTGCACTTTGTTTTGCTAACATTTTGGATTTTACTTTTCCTAATTGGAAAATCAGGGATCTATCTTGAATACTGGAATACACCTGAGAACCTCACGTCTTATGTCAAGAATTGACCAGTGTTTAGAAATGAGTCAAGGGGGCATCAAGTTTGGTGCCCTCTGGTGCTCGATGGAAGCCAGCAGTCCTATTCTGAGCTCTCCTACAAAGAGACTCTTTTGGAAAATATCCAAGTGGTGTCTCTGCCCAAGAGAGAGAGGCCTGGAAACAGTCATGTGAGTGAGCTTGGAAGTGATACTTCCCCACACAAGACTTAGATGATTGCACCCCTGGTCAACACCTGTATTATAGCCTCCCTGATTCAGAGACCAGCTAAGCTGTGCCCATAGTACTGATCTACAGAAACAGTGACGTAAGTATGTATTGTTTTAAGCTGCTAAACTTTGAGTATTTTGCTAGGCAGCAATTCCTACAGCAATTGAGCCTTCCCCAAATGTCATTTCATTTCTTTTTTCCTGAAAATCAGTGGGAAGCCTCCTGCTACACCTCTGCTTGGGATACCCTGTTTCACTCCAATACTCACTCCTCTTTACTTGGTTCTACACCTGGATATCCTTTAGTGTACAGCTTAACGATCACCTCTTCCAGGAAGCTTTCCCTGCATTTGAAGCTCTTCCGTATACATATCTATAATATACTTTAAATAGTTTTACTGCATTTACTACCACACTATATTGCAATTTTACTTTTTTTGTTTCATTTTATTCTCTGACTAGTTGCAAGTATTTGGTATAGCACTGTGTGTGGCGTATAGTAAGTGCCAACAAAGAGTAGATACATGAGAAGGATCAGAGCACATTAAAAAGTAAAGATCAAGTTTTGACCTGACTCTCCAGGATTTTTGGAAGGAGGATGAATCCTAATTGTGTTTCCTCTGATTAAAGTACAGGGAACATTCACTAGAACACGGTCAGGGCATGGTGGTTCTGGAAGCCCTCATAACCAAGAGGCATTGGATGGAGAATAGGATGAAAAAGGAGAAGTAAATGACACTTCCTCTGTTTTCCAGAAGGCTGAACTCAGAATATCAAGAGATGTTATATTTAATCAGGAGTGTGGGCCAAATGATCTGATGTTGAAATCTGAGTCCTGCCTTGTATGGTGATGTGGTCTTGAGAAAATAACCTAAACTGTCTGTACCATAACTTTCTCATTAATAAAATAGAGGTACAGTGAAGGAAAGCTAATGCATGGTAAGTGTTTAGAGTAGGCTAAATAAGCGTCCCCATTATAAGGAATATTCTTATGATAATGTATATTTCCATTATAAGAAATGGTAATAGTATAAGGGTGCAGACACTATGGAAAACAGTATGGAGGTTCCTTAAAAAACTAAAAATAGAGTTGCCATGTGATCCAGCAATCTCACTCCTGGGCATATACCTGGGCAAAGCTATAATTAAAAAAGATTCATGCACCCCTATGTTCATAGCAGCACCATTCACGATAGCCAAGACATGTAAGCAACCTAAATGTCCACCAACAGATGAATGGATAAAGAAGATGCGGTAAATATATACAACAGAATACTGCTCAGTCATTTAAAAGAATGAAATAATGCCATTTGGAGGAACATGGATGGACCTAGAGATTATCATACTAAGTGAAGTAAGTCAGAAAGAGATAGACAAATACCATATGATATCACTTATATGTGGAATCTAAAATATGACACAAATGAACTTATTTATGAAACAAACAGACTAACAGACATAGAAAACAAACTTATGGTACCAAAGGGGAGAGGGGGTGAGGGAGGGATAAATTAGGAGTTTGGGATTAAGAGATACACACTACTATACGTAAAATGGATAAATAACAAGGTCCTACTGTATAGCACAGGGAACTATATTCAATATCCTGTAATAAACCAAAATGGAAAAGAATATGAAAAAGAACATGTGTATATAAGCATAACTGAATCACATTGCTGTACACCAGCAAATGTCACAACATTATAAATCAACTCTACTTCAATTTAAGAAAAGACAGAGTATAAGGGTGAACTGTTAGAAAGTAAAGCAGTGGAATGGACTATGTCGTTACAATACTAGTGGTTACCAAGCACTTGGTCTATATGGGGCATGTGCTCACATGTATTAACTCAGTCCTCATACACACCTCATAAGGGAGATGTACTTTTCTTTCTGGTATCACAGATGGTCTAGAGAAACACAATACAATTAAGTATTTTGTCCAAAGTCACAGAACCAGTAAATATTGGCACTAGGACTGGGCCACACAAGATCAAGATTTAGAGCCTGGGCTATTAACCATTTTACTACCCTGTGTCTCCTGAGTGGTCAGTTTCCACTTCTCAAAGCTATTCTAGCATCTGCCGCCTGAGATTTTGTCTGTGTGGGACGTTAAGATAGGTATTATTTAGGATTACCACAATGTTTTTTTAGGTTCTATAATTAAGTTCTTTTACCCCACTCAAACCATTTTCTCTTTTACTCATATAATTACTTTAAAAAAGTAATTTGAGTATTACTTTTTGAGAAAGCTCTGTGGGAGATAAAGCTAAATTTTTATTCACTAATTTACAAAACAGAAACACACTCACAGACTGAGAGAACAATCTATGGTTACTGGGGGGAAGGGTGGGGGGGTGTCAATTTGGGACTGACATGTACACACTACTATATGTAAAATGGATAACCAACTAGGACCTACTGTATAGCGCAGGGAACTCTGCTCAATATTATGCAACAACTGAAATGGGAAAAGAATTTGAAAAGAATAAAAAAATAAAAAAAGAAAGCTATTGATACAGTCAAGTGGGAGATGATGAAGACGTCAGTTAACTTGCAAAAGGGGAATGGATTACAAACAATTTGGTAATAGAGAAGGAGAGTAACTTGATCAGTTAGGTGATGTGAATGAGGAATAGAAAAGAATCAATGTTGATTCTAGGTTTCTGGCTTGGGTGGCAGTGTGAAATCTTTAGTGTGTTTAGAAGTCTACTAGCAAAGAATTATGTTCATCTTCTATGAACAAATATTTGAGGGCATTGGCAAATATAGGTTGTTTTCTCTTCACATAAAAGATTTCCACATTTAGAGTTCATGACATGTATAATAGATCCAAGAAATTGTAACAAAGCAAGACTCTGTGGGGCCTTTCTGGGACAGGCCTCTTGATGGCTTCTGCTTGCCTCTTGTTTGTAGAAAAGCTTTAGTCTCCCAGGCCTTCCCTGAGTCACAAAAGTTTGGCTCAAGAGTTAATAATTGAAAGAACGTAAAAATGTAGTAACAAAAATAGCAGTTGGGCCAGGAAAACTGGTAAAAATTTAAATAATAAATCAGCCACATAGCAGTTACAGAATCTTTAGTCCCTCTCTGAAGGAGGAACAATTATAATAATACACATTCCTGAGTTGTTCTGCAGATACTAAAACCCTCACCGGGTGGACAAATTTAACTTCATGATGACCATGAGAATGTAGCCCTCGGACTGGTTTGAACCAGAAGGCTGATGACTGAGATTCCTGGAACACCATCCTCTTACCTCACCGCCAACCAATCAGAAGAAAGTCGCACACCCCACAGCCCTTCCCCCCAGATTTGCCTTTTAAAACTTTTCCCTGAAACCCATGAGGGACTTTGGGTCTCTTGAGCACAAGCCACCCATTCTCCTTGCTTGGCCCTGCAGTAAACCTTTCTCTGCTCCAAACTCTGACATTTTGGTTTGTTTGGCCTCACTGTGGGTCAGGCATACAAACTTGGGTTCAACAACAATTTCATTAGAGATCTATGCTTTTTCTCTTTCCCTTAGCCCTTCTGTAAGCTGTTTCCAGCTATGAGGTCACCCTATAGTTAAGAGTTGGTGCAGGAATTTAAATTTTTTTGTCCATTTTCTAGGCTAACAAAGGAATGAGAAGAAATGGGAAAAAAAGTATACACCATTCTCCTCCTTTTTAAAGATATTTCTTAAAAATTTCACATAACTCTTCTAGTTATATGTCTCTTTCATCAGATCCGAGTTGTAGCACCTCACCTAGGTACACTATATGCTCAGACTCTTTATTTGGTAACAATGTGCATAAGTACAATTTAGGGTCCCATTCCTAAAGCAGAAGAAGAGAATATGGGGACAACTATTGGTCTCAGTAACAAATAAAGGGAACTTGAGTTTGAAAGAAAACTGTCTTATCGAGCTTTGTAAACATCACAAAGCCTACCAAATGTCTTGCCCAGAATAGAGCCTCAATAAAAGTTTATTAAATTGTTTTGAGCCAGTTTTACCATGTGAGTTTCTCCTTTAACATGCTTGAGTCTTCTTTGTTTTGTAAATGCTACCACATATTTAAACCAAGATCACATTGTTTGGAAAAACTAGGAAATTTTACATTTGTTTCTTGGTTGTTCCAAGGGTAGAATCTAGGTTGGATTTTTGTGTGTGTTTAGAGGGGCACTGCTGGAACTATAAAGATGGATGTAGGGTTAAGAATGACACTATACCATTTAATTTTTGAAATATATTCCCCTCTACTACCACCACAGAGACACAAATCAAATACTACTTCTTCTTTGCTTTGCTGAACTAAATTATCTCTTCATTCTTTATTGTAAATATTGTTGTTTGACTTTTGTTGCTATCTTCATATTTTCTGTTTGTTTGTTCTGTTTTACTTCCATTTCCAAGAAAGAAAAAACTGTATCTTTTTCTTAGAGGAGGAAATATTATAACATATTCTGCACAAAAAAAGTTTATGGTGTAAATCCTGGTCCACGTTGGTGAAAATTTACAGACACACATTTGTTTTTAACAGGTGTCAAGTTCTCAGCAATAGTGATCAAAGGATTTCAGTTAAGGTGTCAGTAAGTCTCCCTACAGGACGTGTCCTAAAGGTGTAATAGGAATGAAAGGATCAGGGTGATCTGTTCTGATCCTATAGCCATTATCGTAAAGTTAACACAACAACAGCTTTGCTAAGGTCAGTGCCTGGCAGGACGCATGCCTGAGAAGCTTGTGGTAACCACTTGGGACATTCTCTGAATCTCTTTCTCTCTGCCTCCCTGGTAGATGGCAGTATTTCATGTCTGGGATCCCATGTGAGGGAGAAGTTATGTGACCAGTTTGGGTCAAGGAGTTTTGAGTAACTGTGACAAACATCATATAATTACTGGTGTAATGCTCTCCAGAGAACTTTCTTCTCACTATGAAAGAAACTGGAGAACTTCAAGATGATGGCAAAGTAGACCTCCTAAACCATTATGGTCATATGACATGAATAAGGATCAAATCTTTATTTCAATTCCCTATTTTTCCTATTATTGTTGTTGTTATTATTATTGTTACCCCAATACAACCTGCCTATCCTGAATAAAATAGATCTCAACAATCTTTGTTTATAATGAAGATGAGGAAACAACAATGGAACAATAGATAGTGTTTTACTTTTAATTTACCAAGAAAGCCTTTTTGAGAGAAGTGGTTTAATTCACTATATGTGAGAGATTAGCCTTTGGGATTTCATGATGGGATTGCTTGAGTGGAATTCTTATAAACCAAAAAAGAGATTCTTATTGTCTCAATATGATAGCCAGACTCCCCATCCTGTTTTTCAAAACCCTCAGTCACTGGCTACAACCAACTTACCCTAATTATCCCACAAGTTCCCACTGCTTCTATCCAACTAATTGCTTCATTAATTAGCATATTCTATGTTAATTCCTGCTTTTATGCTTACACCTAGGCAGATGCCTTCACCTGTATTGCTTTCTCTTTTCCCTTCTTTATAATTAAACCCTAGGTGAATATAAGTGGAAATGATAAAGATCTCCAGAAAAATCTCTTCTTCAAAAAAGCAAGGAGAAAACTTGCAAAATGGTAAACAATCAGCATTTCAGCATTCTAAAATTTGTCTGATTTTTTTGCCTGTCTCAGGGTATTCACAGGCTGAGGTTTAGGCTTGCCCTGTCCAGTTGAGGTTAGAGACTTAAAGGTTAATTACCCACTTAGCCCCAGCTTCTGTTGCCTTAGAAAAGGATGTTGTTATTCTTGGAGGCCCCTGGGTGAAGGCTTAGGCCTGAATCGTGGGCCCACTGGGAGCCCAGCCCTCCTTGCTGTGAAACCTGGGACCTCACGCGTCAGATCTTGTTGTTGTCTTGTTGTAGACAAGATGAATAAATGGATGAAAGGTGGATAGATCAAGGGCCATGAATGCACAGTGCTTTGCACACCCCTGTGCACACAAACCGCTGGCTGGAAACATTTCAGTGAGCATGAGAGCCTGTAGGATGTCAACTAAAAATGCCAACTACAGGTTTGCAGCATTTGTTCAAGAAAAACAGCTAAATCTTGGTAAGGAGAGTAAGTTTATGGCATTTTAACTTGCTGTCTTCTCATCCTTTTCTTTTCAACTGCAGGGTAACCTTGCAAACCAACAAATGCACCATGGTAAAAACCAGCAGCAGCCAACCAGAGCTGGAAAAATGAGTTTGGAGTTCCTTTATAGCCTCATTCTCAGAGAATTGTCATTATTTACCCTGGGTGATTGTTCACTGGAAGAGCACATTTTCAAGATTGCCTTTATCTGACCTGACTTGGAACGTGCTCAGTGAGAAAAGCCTTTTTCCCAGGAATGTTTGTCAGCAATTGACACAGAAATCTTAACTTCACAGATGCTCAAGGCAGGGCATAACAGTTGGGAAGAACAATACGTTAACCAAAATGTTTAAAATCTGAGCAACAAGCTGTTTGTAGAAGGTTGGAACATTTCCAATGTATTCCTTGTAATCTAGAAAGCCACACCCATGTGTAGGGCTGTATGCATACCCATTAAACAGCTAGGAGAGATCTAAGCTCTTATTCCTGTGTGATTCTGAGTTTCTATGTAAACAGAGAGAGAAGGTTAAGGCAGCGTTGTAAACTGCCTGTGTCATTGTTGAAGATGTGTCCAACATGCACACAGAACTCCTCAGCAAAAGCAAGGAGACTCACTGATTCCAGGAGTTTAAGGAAATCTCTCTCTGACCACTAAGTTAACTGAGCAGAAATTTCAATGGCCACACATGATTAAGACTACATATATTATAGAATTAATTCAGAATATCCACTAAACAAACAAACTACAGTATCAATAACATCAAAAACAAATAGTAGCAGCAACAATTCCTGGGGTGAGGGAAGAATTTTAGTTTCATATTTAATTCACAATACATTGTAAAAGGTTTAGGTTTCAACAAAAATTATGAGATATGCGAACACACAGACCCACACATACACACACAGACTGCAAGGTATAGATCATAAACAGAAAACAAAATTTATTAACAGAAACTGTCCCTGAGAAAGGTAAAACTTTGGACTTAATAGAAAATACCTATAAATCATTTATATTAAGTACATTCAAAGAACCAAGGGAAATCATGTCTAAATAACTAAAGAGAAATACAAAAATGTCTCTGCAAATAGAGAGTATAAATAAAAATATATAGGTTATTATAATAAGAACCCAATAGAAATTCTGGAATTGAAAAGTACAATACTGAAAAAAATATCACTGGAGGGACTTTAACCAGTCAGAAGAAAAAAAAAAAAAATCCGTAAACATGAAGGTATGTCAGCAGAGATCAACCATTCTGAAGAACATAAGGAAAAAAGAATAAAGAAAAATGAACTGAATAATCTTCAGAATTGTGTGGGATGCCATCAAGCATATCAACATACCATAAAAGCCCAAGAAGGAGAGGAAAGACAGGAAAGGGCAGAAAGAGAATATTTAAGAAAAGAGTGGTCAGTGTTTAATTTCTCCAGGAGGTCTTGCCCAGCTCAGGGTCTCTCAGCATGCAACAGTGGTAGAGGTTCATGGTGAAATTTAAAAGGTTGGGTAGAAGAGGGAGCAGTGGAATCCAGGATGAGTTGTTACTAAGGATAAAATGGGGAAGCTAAGAAACTCAAAACAGGAGTGTTTTTAGTTTATTTGCAAAATTGCATTCTACTCATGGTCGTTTATGTACAATGCAGAGCATTACTGTTTTGAGAACGCAGTAACCAAGAGTTTTACACCTGATGAAAAGTAGAATAGCCCACTCATTTCACTCTTATTTAACTAGGTAAACCCAGCATCTGATGAGGAGAAGCTATTAATAATCATATGTAACAACATTGGAAATACAATCAAGATATCTTCTTTCCAACTTTTTGACGTAGTCAAGTCTTCCCCTTTTTTGATAATTCAGCTAAAGTCCTAAATCATATGTTTATAAAATATTAAGATTAAAATAACCCTTTCACTTGTATGATATAGGAAAAAAAATAGAACTTTTAAATGATCGCCTCTAATACTGAGGGCCATTAAAAACGTGGTGAAGTTATACTCATATTTTCCCAAAGGGCATTTAAAAGTAGATAATTTTATTACCCCCCCAAATGAGTTAGATAATTAATTATGTATCCCAGTGTGATTTATTGATAGGTGCTCAATATTAAATAATATCAGCCTTTTTCCATAGGGAATTAATTGATACTCTGAGCAACCAGGAGCGAGCAAGATATGAAACGAATGATGTTTCAGTAGCAGATGAAATCAGCTATAATATCTTTACATAAATAAAACTATGTAAGCCTTTCCTTGAGTTGTATTTGTGTCTCTCCAAGGCAGGGCTGCAGTGCTCTGCTCCTGCGGAAGGCCAGGGGCAAGAGAACACTGATTACATTTTCAATAATCTTGAATGCCTCATATACATCTTACATTATGTTATACTTTGGTAACAGATAAAAAACAACCTGGTAAAAGCCATCATTTAGCACAGCTTATGCAGTATAAGAGAGGGGCCAGAGTTTACAGACTCCTTTTCAATGCCATGCTTATAAGAGACTTTAACCCTTGGCAGGGAGAAAAATAAGTGAGAGAGATGGCATCAAGATTCTTTTTCTTGTATAAATTTTATTCTTTTTATTTTATGTATATTCAATGTTTATGGAAATATAAAACACTGTTTTATATTTCCTTGTATCTTCCTAGTAGTAAATTAAATGTGTGTTAGATCAGTGATATTTTTTAAATTAATTTTTTTGGAGTATAGTTGCTTTACAATGTTGTGTTAGTTTCTGCTGTACAGCAAAGTGAATCAGCTATACATATACATATATCTCCTCTTTTTTGGATTTCCTTCCCATGTAGGTCACCATAGAGCATTGAGTAGAGTTCCTTGTGCTATACAGTAGATTCTCATTAGTTATCTATTTTATACATAGTAGTGTACATGTTTCAATCTCAATTTCCCAATTCATCCCATCCCTCCTTCCCCCCTCCTTGGTATCCATATGTCCATTCTCTATGTCTGTGTCTGTATTTCTGCTTTGCAAATAAGTTCATCTGTATCGTTTTTCTAGATTCCACATATAAGTGATATTATACGATATTCAGGGTTTTTTTTTTTTTCTGACTTACTTCACTCTGTATGACAGTCTCTAGGTCTATCCACATCTCTGTAAATTGCACAATTTTGTTCCTTTTTATGACTGAGTAATATTCCATTGTATATATGTACCACATCTTTATCAACTCTTCTGTTGATGAACATTTAAGTTACTATTTCGGCTGGCTATTGTAAATAGTGCTGCAATGAACATTGGGGTGCATGTATCTTTTTGAATTATGGTTTTCTCCAGGTAGGGAGATTGAGATCCCAGGAGTGGGATTGTTGGGTCATATGGTAGTTCTATTTTTAGTTTTTTAAGGAACCTCCATACTGTTCTCCACAGTGGCTGTATCAATTTACATTCCCACCAACAGGGCAAAAGGTTTCCCTTTTCTCCACACTCTCTCCAGCATTTATTGTTTGTGGATTTTTTGATGATGGCCATTCTGACTAGTGTGAGGTGATACCTCATTGTAGTTTTGATTTGCATTTCTCTAATAATTAGTGATATTAAGCATCCTTTCATGTGTTTGTTGGCAGCCTCAAGATTCTTAGTGAAAGGTTTTCTGCATATTCGGGTGTTAAATGGGTGACAACCAGATGTTGAGATCCGTTTTTACAAGACAGGCTGTTAGGAGTCTCCTAATGGGGATGCAAATCCCAACATTCCAGGGTTCGCCATTGGCACAGTTATAAAGATAAAGAAAATAATCTTTATTTGGTAACTTTTCACCTCCCTCTTATTTCTCCCCTTTTCTTCATGCCTAAATCCTCAGAATTCCATAGACTTTTTCTTAGAGGTTACCTAACCTGCTAATGCATTTACTATTCTTTTTTTTTCTGAGTTAGTTGTCAACTCTTACCTGGAAGAGAATTTATAGGCTTACCTCTTTTCACTGCACTTTACTTTTACTGTGTTTTGCAGACACTGTGTTTTTTAACAAATTGAAAATATGTGGCAACCCTACCTCAAGCAATTCTGTTGGTGCCATTTCTTGAAAAGCATTTGCTCCCTTGTGTCTCTGTGTCATAGTTTGGTCATTTTGGTAATATTTCAAACTTTCTCATTATTATTATATTATTGTTATTGTGATCTGTGATCAGTGATCTTTGATATTACTACTGCAATTATTTTGGGGCCCCACAAACCACACCCATATCAGATGGCAGACTTAATCTATAAATATTGTGTGTGTTCTGAATGTTCCACTGATTGGCTATTCCCCTGTCTCTCTCCCTCTGCTAAGGCCTCCCTCTTCCCTTAGATACAACAATATTGAAATTAGGCAAATTAATAACCTTACATTGGCTTCTAAATGTTCAAGTGAAAGGAATAGTTTCATGTCTCTCACTTTAAATCAAAAGCTAAAAATGATTAAGCATAGTGAGAAAGGGATGTCAAAAGCTAAGATAAACTGAAAGCTAAGCCCTCCTGCAACAAATAGCTAAATTGTGAATGCAAAGTTCTTGCAGGAAATTAAAAGTGCTACTCCAGTGAACACACAAATGGTATGAAAGTAAAACAGCCTTTTTGCTGATGTGGCAAAAGTTTTAGTGGTCTGGATAGAAAATTAAGCCAGCCAAAACATTTCCTTAGGCCAAAGCCTAATCCAGAGCAAGACCCTAACTATCTTCAATTCTGTGAAGGCTGAGAAATGCGAGAAAGCTGCAGAAGAAAAGTTTGAAGCTAGCAGAGGTTGGTTCATGAAGTTTAAGGAAAGAAGCCATCTTCATAACAAAAAAGTGCAAGGTGAAGTAACAAGTGCTGATGTAGAAGCTACAGCAAGTTATCCAGAAGATTCAGCTAAGATAACTAATGATTCTGGCCACACTAAACAACAGATTTTTAGTATAGATAAAACAGATTTAATATTGGAAGGAAATGCTATCTAGGACTTTCATGGCTAGAGAAAAGAAGTCAATGCCTGGGTTCAAAGCTTCAAAGATAAGCTGACTCTCTTGTTAGGGGCTAATGCAGCTGGTCACTTTAAGTTGAAGCCAATGCTCATTTACCATTCTGAAAATCCTAGGGCCCTTAAGAATTACACTAAATCTACTTGCCTGTGCTCTAGAAATGTCACCCAAAGCCTGGATGACAGCGCATCTGTTGACAACATGGTTGACTGAATATTTTAAGCCCAATATTGAGATCTACTGCCCAGAAAAAGAAAAAATACTCCTTTCAAAATATTACTGCTCATTGGCAATGCAACTAGTCACCCAAGAGCTCTGATGGAGATGGACAATGAGATTCTCATTGTCTTCATGTCTGCTAACATGCCATCCATTCTGCAGCCCATGGATCAAGGAGTCATTTTGACTTTCAAGGTTTATTAGTTCAGAAGTACATTTCATAAGTTCATAGATACAATTGATAGTGGCTCCTCTGATGGATCTGAGAAAAGTAAATTGAAAAACTTCTGGAATGATTCACCATTCTAGACACCATTAAAATCATCATAATTCATGGGAAGAGATCAAACTATCACCATTAAGCGGTGTTTGGAAAAAGTGAAGCCCAACCCTCATGGATGACTTGGAGGGGATCAAGACTTCAGTGGAGGAACTAACTGCAGATGTGGTGGAAATAGCAAGAGAACTAGAATTAGAAGTGGAGCCTGCAGACGTGACTGAACAACTGCAGTCTCAGGATAGAACTTTACTGAATGAGGAAGTGCCTCTTATGGGTGAGTAAAGAAAGTATTTTCTGGAGATGGAATCTATTCTTAGTGAAGATGCTGCGAAGATCGTTGAAATGGCAACGAAGGATCTAGAATATTACAGAAACCCAGCTGATTAAAGCAGCTGCAGAGTAGGAGAGGATTGGCTCCAATTTTGAAAGAAGTTCTACTGTGGGTAAAATGCTATCAAGCAGCATTGCATGGTCAGAGAAATTGTTCATAAAAGGAAGAATCACTTGATGTGGCAAACTTCATTGATGACTTGTGTTAAGAAATTGCCAAAGACACCCCAAGCTTCAGCAGCCACCACTGTGATCAGTCAACAACCATCAACATCGAAGGAGGAACCTCCACCAGCAAAATGATTATGACTTGCTGAAGGCACACGTGATGGTTAGTGGGTTTTAGCAGCAACGTAGTTTTCAATTATGGCATGTACATTTTTTTTTAATACCTAATATTATATTGCACACTTAATAGTAGAGTGTGAACATAACTTTTATGTTCATTGGGAAACCAAAAATTTTGTGTGACTCACTTTATTGCATTGTTGGCTGTATTGCAATGGTCTGGAACCAAACCCACTATATCTGCAAGGTATGCCTGTACTGATAATTAAGGTGTTAGGTGTTACGTACTGGTCAACACATTATACTCTTATACTCTATTTACCTCTACATAAAATTTCAGGTATGACTCCTACTTGTATGACTTGTATGATTCCTACTCTTACTTTAAAAGATTGGGAGCAATACAAATACGCTAGATTAGCTTGTTTAAAATTAACTTTGTCAAGATTCTTATTTTAGGTGAAATATTATCATCTTTAGTCTATATAGGAGAAAGGTATATTTTGCATTGCAATATTTTAGGATTTTTGATGTCTTTTGAAAAAAAGGGGGGGTTTGTAGCCAAAGAACTTATAATCTAGGTGAATAAACAGAAAAGTTTATCTTAGGTGCTGTATTTTAGGTGCTAGATTTGGGGTACATATGCTTTAGATTATAACAATGCAATGGAAAGATACAACACCAGCTTGGAAGTCAAAGGAAGCCATGCAGGAGGAGGTGGAGAATCAAGAGTTCTAGAAACTAAGATACAAAAATGGTATCCTCTAAAGAGGGAAGGCAATGTGCAAATAAATTCAAATATATGGCATTTTATGGGGCTGAAGAAGAAGGATGTTCACAAGCTAACATTTTGATAAATGTGATAAATGATAACATTTTCACAAGCTAACATTTTGATAAAAGAATGGGAACTTTTTAGCAATGGCAACATCCTACAGGAAGAGTTTGTAAATATTTGTTTATTTTATTTTCTAAGCATCAGTTATCCATTTTTCTAGTAACAGATTTCTAATTTTTCAAAAAACTCCACTGTTAATCTCTGTGACTTCTATCTCTACTCCAGTGGTTGTCATGTAACTATAACTAGCCAAAGTATGTCATCACATTGGCCACAGTCATAGGTCAGAGCTGAACAACTAGCAAATCAGGAAACAGCATGGTCCAATTGGAATATTTTGAGAATATTTGTCTGAGAAAAATCTCTCTTCAATTGGAGCTAGTATGGAAGTCTGAAACTGTCAGTGGCAAACTGGAATAAACAGGAAGAGTTTCTGCCTCAGAATTGTGTCATTCAGAAAAACAAAACAAAACAAACAAACAAAAAACACTGAGAGAGAGGGTGAGAGTCTGTCCTGAGGATGCTGAGCCAATGAAATCTTTATATTTACCTGTGCCCTTCAGCTATTGCAATCAATACATTTAATACTTGAGAGTAAGTCTAGTTTTGTAGCGACTGTACTCAAAGACATTCTGACTAACAGAAAAGCAAAGGTGTATGTTTTAGTTGCTACTTTTAAAAATGATGGCTTTAATTCATGGAAACAAAAATACTGATGGGTTTATATTTCACATAGTTGGGGTGAAAAGATCTTTGACAAAAGAGTCCTTTCAAAAATGCATTTGTATCTAAATTACAAAATAGATATTCATAAAATATACATTCTCTTTATCATTCTGAAGCCATAACTAAGTTTCTCTTTTTTATTTTATAAATTATGTATCTCAGCAGGTAGAGGTATCTTGACTTGCAGTTACCCTCAGATGCTTTACTACCCTGTGAGGCCACATCAGCAAAATATTCCTTTCCCTTTCACAATCTAAAATTTGACTGTCTACTCAACTGAAATAAATTGGTCTCTGTTCTGTTCCATTTAAACCAACAAACAGTTGTTGAGGTAGTCCAAGGATCTACAATAAATGCTAGAATACTAATAAAAAAGATGCATTCTGTGCCCTGCCACTGGTTAAGGTCACTGGTAGAGACAAACGGGTAAACAGATTTATGGTGTGATGTGCATTTGAAGACAATTAAGTGCACAGTACAGTCACTGTACAAGGAGGCCACGGCTACATATACTGGTTCAGAGGAGAATTAGTCATGTCAGTGGGGGTTTCAGAGGTGATATTCTATACCTTTCAGGATCATTCATGGTGGATGTGACATTTACACTCTGGATATATCAATCTCAAGTTACCAGCAATATCTGGCTTTCAAAATACAAGGATAACCTCTATCTTGTATTAAACTGCTTTTTCCAAAACAGTTATGTTGCAACAAATATAGGTCAAACCTCTTTCCATTTTCTGACTTGTCAAGAAAAACATAGTACGTACAAAAAGAGAGGCAAAGACATAAAACATTCATAAAGATTCTCCTGAATGTTCTAAAATTCTAAGCTTTGCTGATGCATCATAATGTTCTCAAATAAATTAGTCAAAAGGCAGAAATTGGAACAAATTTTTACCTTAATTTATATTATGGGAGCCATCTTTCTTTTTCAAAACATAAATAAGATTCTAAGGGGAAAAAAAAGATTTAGTTGACTAGAGTAGGATGCTTATTTTGATATTGAAGGTTTTCCTTCAAAAGGAAAAATGAATAAATGTAATTTTTAAGTTCTTTTAAGGGACACACAGAGGTCTTTCTGAATTTAACAAATTTAAAAACCACATAGACCTTACTTAGAAATGTAATCAAGTCCAGCTCTCCTATTACTCACTTGATTACATTCAAAGTGCCTTTCTTCATTCTTTAAGTTTCTCTCACCATTTACATTATTGTCCAATAGTGCTTCTCTTGATATCAGCAGTGGATTCAAAATATTCGCACATGGTGTGAGGTAAATAATGTTTAGCTCATTATTTATTGCACTTTTCTTATTTTTGAAATGTGCTGATGTTTGTATTGAATTTTTTCACCATTATTAATCACAATCCCCACTTGGTATATTTAGGAAAAAAGTTGTAAAGAACGTTTATAATATTTAGTTAATATTTTTTGAAAAATAAAACTGTCACTCTTCACACAATGCATAATAGTGCATACATAAAAAGAAAAAATAATATACAGATAACACCTTGAAATTAATAAGTTAATACAGTGAGGTCACTGATAAAAGATTAATATAATTTTTTCACTTTTTGTATATAAGTGACTAGAAAATGAAAAAGAAAGGTATCATCTACAATAATACCAAAAATCTAATTACTGAGGATAAATTTAAAGATAGGTGTTCTAAATCTCTACACACAAAATTAATCATATGACCTAAGTGAAAGGTATTAAAAACCTAAGTAAGTGAAGATATACACAATGTTCATGTATTGAGGGACTGAATAGTAGAAAAATATCAATTCTGCATAAATCAAGCTATGAATTCAATATACAGATAAATTTTAGCATGTTTTTAATGAAAATTAGCAAATGTGTTAAAATTTATGTGGAATATGTAAACTTTTGTGTCTGGAGTTTTTCACTTGGCATAATGTTGTGAGGTTCATCCAAGTTGTAGCATGTATCAGTACTTCATTCCTTTTTTAAAAATTTGAATAATATTCCATTGTATGTATATATTATAATTTGTTTACCCATTCATCTGTTGAGAGGTGTTTGGATTGTTTCCACTTCTGGCTATCATAAATAGTCCTTCTATGAACATACATGCATCTATTTACCTATATTTCTTTGAACATCTGTTTTCCATTTATTTGGACATAGATCTAGGAGTGGAATTAATGAGCCATATGATTATTCTATGATTAAATTTTTGAGGAGTCACCAAACTGCTTTCCACAGCTGCTGAGCAATTTTAGATTCCTACCAGCAATGTACAAGGGTACTCATTTCTCTCTCTCTCTCTCTCTCTGTGTCTCTCTGTTATCGCCATCCTAGTAAGTGTAAAGTTGTATCTCATTGTGGTTTTCATTTTCTTTTCCTTAATTATTAATAATGTTGAGAAGTTATTCATGTTCCTATAAGGCATTTGGCCATTTGTATATCTTCTGTGTGGAATGTCTATTCAAGTCTTTGACCACTTTTAAATGTATAGTTTGTCTTTATATTGTTGAATTTTAGGAGTTCTTTATATATTCTGGATATTATATATACATATATATACACACACAATTTCAAAATATTTTCTCATATTCTGTAGGCTGTCTTTTCACTTTCTTGATAATGTCATTTGATAAAGAAAAGTTCTTTAATTTGGAAGGTGTCCATTTTATCTATGTTTCGTTTTGCTGCTCATGATTTTGGCATCAATATCTACAAATTCATTGCCAAATTCAAGGTCATGGATATTAATTTCTATTTTTGTTTTCTTCTTCATCAATATTGTTTTGACTATTTAGGGCTGCTTGAGACTCCATATGAATTTAAGGATCAATTCAATTTGTCAAATGGCCACTAGAATTTTGATAGGGATTGAACATTTCTATGAATTGTGCAAGATAGATAAATTAATAAAGACAGAACACAAACTGGTGGTTGACAGGGGATTAGGAGAAGGGAGGATAGGAAGAAACTCTTTAATAGAATTTAAGCAATTTAATGGAATTTAATTTTGGAGTTTTGAAAATGTAATTGTACAATTTTGTCAATGTCCTATGTATCACTGAATTGTGCACATTAAAATGATTATTTTATGTTATATGAATTTTACCTCAATACAATAAAAAATTATGTAGAAACACCAAGTTGAAGAAAAATCAATATGTCTAGAAACAGTAGAACCAAATTGAAAGAAACACACAGTAAGATATTAAGACAGTACAAATCTACGTAATGAAAAGTGTGGTGTTAACAGAAGGATTAAAAAAATAAACAAATGGCAAAGAATTGTCTGGAATAAGAACCCATATAATTTTTCAAGAAGCATTGCAGAAAGACTTAGATTTTCAATTAATAAACTTGAGTCAATTGGAAGTGTGTATTGGAAAAAAATTAAAAAACAAACTTGTCTCTCATTATATATTATACTATATATTACATATATTACACTCATTAACATATATGCATGTAATACAGTAGCACCTAAAAACATAAAGCAAATACTAACAGACATAAAGGGAGGAATTGACAATAATACAATAATAGTAGGAGACTTTCACACCTCACTTACATCAATGAACAGGTCAACCAGAAAGAAAATAAGAAAACAGTGGTTTTAAATGACACAATAGACCAGCTGGACTTAATGGACATCTACAGGACATTCCATCCAAAACCAGTAGAATACACATTATTTTCAAGTGCACATGGAACATTTTCCAGAATAGATAACATGCTAGACAACAAAATATGTCTCAACACATTTAAGAGGATAGTAATTATATCAAACATATATTCCAACCACAACAGTATGGAACTAGAAATCATTCATAGGAAGAAAAATGGGAAAAGTACAAACACATGGAGTCTAAAGAACATGCTACTAGAAAACCAATGGGTCAATGAAGAAATCAAAGAGGAAATCAGAAAAAACCTTGAGACAAATAAAAATGGAAACAAAACTTTACAAAATTTAAGAATTACAGCAAAAGCATTTCTAAGAGGAAAGTTCATAACAATACAGGCCTACATCAAGAAGGAAGAAAAATCTCTAATAAACAACCTAACCTATGATCTAAAGGAATTAAACAAAGAAAAATAAAGAAAACCCAAAGTCAGAAAAAGGAAGGAGATAATAAAGTAAGAGAGAAAAGAAATGAGACACCCCCAAAAATAATTTAAAATGCCAATGAAACCAAGAGCTGTTTTTTGAAAACATAAACAAAACTGAGAAACTTTTAGCCAGTTTCACCAAAAAGAAGAGGACCCAAATAAAATAAATAATAATAAACAAAAGAGAAGAAATAACAACTGATATCACAGAGATACAAAAAAATCATAAAAGAATATTAAACATGATGCCAAGAATTGGGACAACCTAGAAGAAATGGACAAATTTCTACAAACTTTCAAACTTCTAATACTGAATCAGGAAGAAATAGACAATCTGAACAGACCTATCATAGTAGTAAAATTAAATTTGTAATAAAGAAACTCACAGCAAATAAAAGTCCAGGACTGGATGGCTTCAAAGGGGAATTCTAACAAACATATAAAGAAGAGAAATGAAAATTAAAAGCACTAATTTGAAAGGATAAATGCACCCCAATGTTCATAGTAGCATTATTTACTATAGCAATATTGTGGAAGCAACCTGTATGATCATTATATGTATACAATGGAATATTACTCAGCCACAAAAAAGAATAACATTTTGTCATTTGCAACAACATGGGTTGACCTGGAGGGTATAATGCTTAGTGAAATAATTGAGACAGAGAAAGACAAAATGTCTATGTTATCACTTATATGCAGAATCTAAAAAATAAAACAAATGAATGTATATAAACAAATAGAAAGAGACTTATGGATATAGAGAAAAACTATTGGCTACCAGTGGGGAGAGGAAAGAGGGGGCAATATAGGGATAGATGATAAAGAGATACAAACTACTATGTAAAAAGTATAATCTATAAAAATACTGAATCACTGTGTCACACACCTGAAACTAACATAATTTCATAAATCAACTGTACTTCAATTTAAAAAAAAATGTGACCTAGTTCATTTCATAAGCAAAAATCAACACCAGGTGAATTTAAATCCAAATATTATAGCTAAAATAATAAAACCTTTAAAATTCAATATCTTCTTGACTGTAGGGTAGGGAAGGGAAATGTTTCTTAAATAGGAATCCAAAATTAAAAACAAATAGGACAAAATTAAGATTAGGAATTCTGTCCATCAGAAGACTGATTAAAAAAAAAAAAGACAAAGAAATGGAAGAAAATATACATAATGCATTTAACTGACGATGGTTTGTATCTAGAAGTTATAATGAACTATAATTTAATAAAAATTAATAAGAGTATCAAATAGAAAAATAAACAAGAAATAAACATCCATTTTCAATTTAATCCAGCAAGAAAAATAAATACATGAACTATTGTAAAACCTCATTAGTAATCAGGGAAATGCAAGGTAAAGCAACATTTTGATACAAACATGCACAAAAGTATTAAGAAATAAAATTAAGAAATGGAAAATATCAAGTCTGGGCAAGAATGTGTAGCACCTGGAATTGTACTTTGCTGAAGGGATTGTAAATTTGTATAATGTCTTTGGAAATCTGTTAACAGTACCTACTAAATTTGAGCATATGTATTACTTATTTTTTCAGCAGTTTTACCCCTAGGTATATAATCAATAGAAATATGTTCACCAACAGACATGTACAAGGATGTTCGTAACAGTGCTATTCATTTTAGCCAAAGATTAGCAACAAACTGAGTACTCAACAATGGTAGAATGAATAATTTGTGCTACACTAACTTGAATTGCATACAATATTGAAAATAAATGCCTTGTTATGCTAAACCATATGGATGATTATTGCAACATAATTCTGAGTGAAGAAAACCAGAAACCAAAAGTACATGCTGTGGGATTTTGTTTCTATAAAGTTCAACAATAGGCAGAATTAGTTTAGATCGTTGGAAGTGAATATGGTATTTAACATTGGGAAAATTGTGGGATGTAGAGACTAGAGGACTATACTGAAGACTTTGGCAAAAGATTCTGTTTCAGGTGGTGGTTATGTGTGTGTGTTTACCTTGTGATAATCCATACATCTCTACACTTATGATGTTATTTTTGAGTGAGTGTGTTATATTTCAATTAAATGGTTTATTATAAAATGTTGGTTATTGATAAATATATTGGGATGTCTTTAATAGAAGTTGTATTAAATAAATAGGTGCTGGAGTGAATATCAATGTCACATAAATGTCACAGTAATCTGATAGAATTTGGAGATCTACCAGATAGTGTAAACTCCATCATCGTATTCTAACTTGAAGCACATTGTAGCATATAGTACTCATACCGATAAACTAATTTGAATAAATATCTTTATTGTTTATTTTTATTATTTTGACTCATTTTAAACTGCTTTGTTGTCAAGATTTTCTTGTTGATCTGTTCTTGATTCATAATTATGCCTTAAGAATTATGCTTGAACCTGAAACTAAATAAATTAAAATTGTGTATTATTGTCCTTTGTTTTCTTAGCATTGTTTCTATTGGAGAAAACATAATTCTAAATTTCTAAATAGACAATTGCCACAAAGTATAATAAGAGCACTAGTAAGATCAAGCAAATTATACAATAAAGGCAAGAGAATCTCTTCCATAAATTAATGATTTGATAATTAATTTATTAAGGTGCTCAGGCATCTGTGTCTGAGAAGATAAATGAGGAAATGTTGCTGCTGACTTGGAAAAGCACCAGGAGTAGGTAATTCTCATACCAGTCAGCTTCTGTGAAGAGAAGGGAGTACCAACATGAGGATTCAACATTGGTTACACAGACAAGGATTCCATTCATGTCTCTGTGAAAAGGCTAATTCTCTATTGAAAAGGCTAATTCTCTATACGACAGGATTATTTACTGATGACATTTTAGAGACTGCTAACTCATTTAAAGTAACACTGAAATACCTAGATTCTGTGATATTTGGAACTTTCAATCTATTTGGAATCAAATTAATATCCACAATGAGCTTGATGAATAGTTTTTAATTCACAAACTAGGAATTGTAAAAGAAGAAAGTTATTGCAAACTGCAAGCATTGAAGGACTTGTCTTCATATATTTGGGTAGGAAATTATGTTGAATTGTTCACTTTATGTGAGTGTCTAACCCTGAAAACAGACTATTTCACTCATTTTTTCTAAACCTACAGGTATCATACAAATTTGCACTGTTTTTTACAAATTTTAACTGAGTTAGAGTTTCCTGATTTTTGTAAAGATTTTGAAAAAAAAAACAATTTTTATAACAGGAATTTTTAATCTCCAAAAGCACTGCATAAATATTTCTGTTCAATTAATTATATATTAGGTACCCATTACATACCAGGCCATGTTCAGGGGTAGGGGAAACAAATAGATAATGATGTTAAATTCCCTTGGCCTCAGGAAATTCATTATAATAAGAAAGACATTTATGTGTGTATCTATGGCATGTATGCATGTATACATATATACATATGCACATTTATGTATACACACATAGATATACATATATGTAATGTGTCAAATATAACATATACAATAGTAGAAGAGATAATTAGAAGAAAATGTTGACTTAACTGTCCTACGCATCATTTCTAAATAATAATTTAATTGAATATATTATAATGATATGTTCCTTAAAAAGAAAAAAATCATAAAATAATATGAAGAGAAAAGTGACAAATTAGTTCAAATGGCTCGATCTAATCATACCCAGTATCAAAATGTGATAACGGTATCTGTAAGCAACAGAATCCACTCCAGAGAGTTTAAGCAAAAAGCAACTTATTAAGAATCTTTGAGAAGGCTGAAGAAACAACTCTAGGCTAAATGTCCAGCCACACAATAGAGCTGAGTGCCCAATGGAACTGCTGCTTTTGCCAATAGCAAGAAGAAAGCAAATCAGGAAGCCACCACTATAGATACTCCCATCATAAACATGCTCCTTATATCAAGATAACCATCAACAAAACAGATGATCTGCATCATACCTCTCTCTCCCAGGTAACTTAGTCCAATATTAAAATCTTATTCAAGTGCCTTTCCCTCTACACGATTCATTCTAAATCAAGATCTAGGATCTAGTGTAACTACACCTGATCGGTAGGCTCTAAATCACATTTAAAACCCTACAGGAAAGCAAGTCAGGAATACAGAGGATTTTATCTTTCTCATTTCTGCTCACGAGAAGAGGGTCGCAATTGCTGTTGAATAAATCAACATACTGGTCATCATTATGAGCATATAGGTCAATAAATGAATGGAAAGATGGAAGGATGGATGGATGGATATGTAAAGAGATATTGGTAGGTGAGTAGGTAGGCAGACAGATGGATAGTAACAATTAATCAAATGGAAGTATAGTATGCATTTGATTTCTAATAAATTTATTAAAGTTAATTTCAATTGAAATTAATTTCAGAGAAGAAAAATTGAAATGCAATGATAAATAATGCTAAATTTAAGATAATTATTTATTTACCACAAAAAAACAAGGTTTTAAAAGCTACTTTGAAGTTGGAAGTAAAAGGTAAAATGGTTATAAATAATTTTGAGATTAAATTTATTTTGGGGGTAAATTTCATGTTTTATTCATAGACAGTATGCCTTAAATTTATTATCAAAGGTGAAGTAAATCATTTTACATTTTTCATAACCTCTTGAATTTTCTTGATTATATTAAATAATTGGGGTTTTATGGAGGCTTATAATATTTGCATTCTCTTCTGTAATCCAAACTCCCACAGCTATTTAGTCATTTTTAATCAAGCATATTTAGCATAACATAAAAGGCATAGATCTTAGTGTATGGTTTAATGAGTTTTGACAAATATATACACCTATGGAGCTACCACCATAATCAAGATATAAACAAATTCCCATATTATTCCAAAAGTGCACTCTCATGCCCCTTCGCAGAAAGCCTTACTCTCAACCCCTTTATCAGACAGTCACCAATCTGCTTTTTGCTACTGTATCTGAGTTGTATTTTTCTAGAATTTCATATAAACAGACTTATGCACTGTGCATACTTTTATGAATGTCTTCTTTCCTTAGTATAATATTTTTGAGATCCACCTACACTATTGCATTAATCAGTAGTTGGTTCCTGTTTACTGCCACTTAGTATCCATTGTACGACTATATCTGAATTTGCCCATTTATCTATTTTTTTTAAATTTATTTTTATTTATTTATGGCTGTGTTGGGTCTTCATTTCTGTGCGAGGGCTTTCTCCAGTTGCGGCGAGTGGGGGCCACTCTTCATCGCGGTGCATGGGCCTCTCACTATCGCGACCTCTCTTGTTGCGGAGCACAGGCTTCAGACGCGCAGGCTCAGTAATTGCGGCTCACGGGCCCAGTTGCTCCGCGGCATGTGGGATCTTCCCGGACCAGGGCTCGAACCCGTGTCCCCTGCATTGGCAGGCAGATTCTCAACCACTGCACCACCAGGGAAGCCCCTGCCCATTTATCTATTGATGAACATTTAGGTTGCCTTGAGTTTTGGGGCATCTAAAGTTGATATAAGCATCATTCATACACAAGTCTTTTTGGAAATATGTTTACATATCTTTGGACTAAATACCTAATTATGGAATTGCTGAGTGGTATAGTAATACTATGCATAACTTTATAAGAAGCTATTTTCCATATTAATGTCCAGAGTGATAGTACCACTTTATCTCCCCCATGGCAATACATGAGAGTTTCAAATTGTCTGTACGTTTTCCACCATTTCTCATTGCCAGCCTTTTGAATTCTAGTCATTCTTTTTTTTTTTTTTTAATTCTAGTTATTCTTGTGTGCACGTGTAGTGCTATCTCATTGTGGCTTTAATTTGTATTTTCTTGATAACTAATGATTTTGAAACACCTGTTAATATCCTCATTGGCTTTTTATAGGTCTGTGATGCATATATGCAAATCTTTTGCTCATTTTTCATATTGTGTTCTTTATTTTCCTACTGAGTTGTACGAGTTCTATATCTATTCAGAACACAACTTACTTGTCAGGTAAAGAGGTTGCATGTATTATTTTCCCATTCTGTGACTTGTCTCTTAATTTTCTTTTTTTTTTTTCTTCTTTTTTTTGGCCATGCTGTGCAGCATGAGGGATCTTAGTTCCCCGACCACAGATGGAACCTGGGCCCTCGGCAGTGAGAGAACGGAGTCCTAACCACTGCACCCCCAGGGAATTCCCTGTCTCTTAATTTTCTTAATTATGGATTTTGATAAGTAGGCATTTTTATTTTGAAAGTCCCATTTTTCAGTTTTTCCTTTATTTTTAGTTCTTTTGGGTGGAAATCTCTATATTATTCAATGTTATAAAGGAATCTCTCTATGCCTACTTTAAAAGTATAGGTTTTAGGTTTTAGATTTATTCCCTGATACATTTTTATTGAGCTATAATTGACATATAACATTATATTAGTTTTAGGTGTACAACATGTGATTTCACATTATGCATATATTGCAAAAAGATTACCACAATAAGTTGAGTTAACATTATCATTTCACATAGTTAAAATCTATTTTTTTTTTTTTGTGATGAGAACATTTAAGATTTGCTCTTTTAGCAACTAAGATCAATTTTAAGTTAATCTCTGTTTAGTATAGTATATCTGTGTCTAGGTTATTTTTTTTTCTCCCACGGGGACCTACAATTGTTCTGGCACCATTTATAAAAAAGACCATTCTTTCTTTATTGAATTACCTTTGCACCTTTGTAAAAAATGGTTGATTATATTTGTGTATGTTTAATTCTAGACTGTCTATTCTGCTCCATTGATCAACATGTCTTTTCTTTTGCCAGTACCATGTTGCCTTAATACAGATGCTCTAGA
The DNA here is from genome assembly GCF_965194805.1 of Balaenoptera borealis. Taxonomy (NCBI): domain Eukaryota; kingdom Metazoa; phylum Chordata; class Mammalia; order Artiodactyla; family Balaenopteridae; genus Balaenoptera; species Balaenoptera borealis. The sequence continues at coordinate 123,561,612 of NC_138863.1, read as the reverse complement.
AATTTTTGAATTGAGTAAAATTTGTTCTCTAAATTTGTTCTTCTCTTCAGAATTGTGTTGACTATTCTAGGTCCTTTGCTTTCCAAAAAATTTTAAAACACTTTTTAGTATCTATGACAAATTTTGCTAGAATTCAATATTGTGTTGGTTATTCTGGGTCTTTTGCCTCTCTATATACACTTTTTAATTAGTTTGTTGATATCTACAAAATAATTTTCAGAAATTTTGGTTAAAATCAACATTGAATTTACAGATCAAGTTTTGAAGAACTAATATCTTGACAATATTGAATTTTCCTATCCATGAACATATTTCTCCATTTATTTAGTTCTACTTTGATTTTGTTCATCATTTTATAGCTTTTCTTATGCAGCTCTTGTACATATTTGGTTAGATTTATACCCACATAGTTCATTTTGTGGGGAGCTTACATAAATAGTATTGTTTTTAATTTCAAACTACTTTTTCATTGGTAGTGTATAGAAAAGTGATTTTTTAAAATATATTTACCTTGTATCACACGACCTTGCAATAATCACTTAGTTCCAGGAGGGTTTTTTATCTTTTTTTTACAATTCTTACAGATTTTCAACATAGACAGTCATGTCATCTGTGAACAGTTTTATTTCTTTCTTCTCAAATTGTATACCTTTTATTTCCTTTTAGTGTCTTATTGCATTAATTACAACTTCCAACATAATGTTGAAAAGGAGTGGTGAAAGGGAACATCGTTGCCTTGTTCCTGATTGTACTGGGTAGCATTTCATTTTGATTCTTTCTAAAGTTTCTCTCTCTGATGACATTGTTCATCTGGTTTGACATGACGTCGATCTTTTTTCCAATTAGATCTCACAACATATTAATCATAGTTATTTTAAATTCCTTGTCTAGTAATTCTAAATGTGTGTTGATCTGAGTCTTGCCCTAATGCTTGCTTTGTTTCATCAAACTGTGTTTTCATACTGTCTTTTAGCATGACTTGTTGTTTTTTGTTGAATGACAGAGATGTTTTATTAGATGACAGTTACTGGATGAAACAGGTCTTGAATGTAAAGAATTTTGTTAACCTGGTATTGAGTTGGGCTATAGGTAATATTTGTTTTATCTCTAGTTATTAGTAGCTTTTAATTCTTCTATTTTCCTTGTTTGTCCCACCTCCTTTGGCATTAGGGTTTCTCCTCAGAGATATTCCAAGATTTGTAGCTTTTCAAATTTCATCTACTATTATTACACAGGAAGCTTGTTCTTGTGGATGCAAGGTCCCGGGGGAGAAGAAATGTTCAGGAATCTTGTTTCAACCTCAGTCTTTTAATTGACATGTGCCTGGGTTTTCACCCTCCACAGGTCTTCCTTTTCTTTTCCAAGTATATAGATAGTTCCCTCTGTCTCTTACTTCCTTTCCAGACTGCTGCATTCTTAGAATTCAAATCTACTTCCTCAAAGCTCTGTTTGTGTTGGCTTTCCTGTCTTTCTTTAAGCAAGAGAGACACTGCCTTTTATTCTCCCAGCTAGGATAAAGTTTCAGATTTCTTCTCTTGTGAATTTCTTTCTCTTAGCGACTAGTCCTTTAGAGAGAAGAATCTAGGCATGTATTAAGAAGGCTACTCTTCTCTTTTCTTGCCAAGGCCATGAGGGGATGTTTTCACATTTTTACTATGAGAACCTGATGGAGTACCTGGATGGAAAGCTCACAAAACTGTGGGGATCCTCTAAGCCTGCCACTCCCAGGAGTTTTATACTCTCAAGTTAGTCCACCCACTGTTTCCATCAGTTATCAAATGACCATTTGATTGTTCCTACCAGTTTATGCATCCAGCATCTTCTACTCCTGGTAAGCAAATTTTAGATGCTGTTTCTCTATGGATGCAACTGTCTATTCAAATTACTGGATGGTGATTTTTCCCTATGTCATCAGTTTTCTAATGTATCCAGGACAAGTCATTGATTTTTCAATTATCAAGCTTTTTTTTTCTTGTTGAAAGAACTGGAATGATAAACTCTAAAATCTTTGCATATCAAAGGTGAAATTGATTATTCTGTTATTTTTTTAATATGGTGAAATCTACTGATTTGAATTGATTTGAATGTTAAAACAACATTACGTTCCTACAACGTACCTTACTTGGTCATGATATAATATCACATTTTAAATGGCTGAATAAGATTATTATTATTTAATTAAGAATTTTTGTGTGTATGAACATGAAGCTTAGTGTTCTGGACATTTTTTTTTTTTTTTCAAATATACTTTTCAGATTTTGGTATCATTGTTAGACTTGTAAGGTGACCAAGTCTCATTGTTTGTCTGAGATTATCTCAGTTTTAATACTGAAAGTTCCGTGTCTATGGAAACCTCTCTCTGAGATTTAAAAAAAAATGTTATGACAGATGCAGAAGTTTGTAGAAAAATTACACAACACATACAACATCTAAAATAAAATTAAAGACTAAGAGTACACTGATTTTAGTGTCAAAATGATATGATATATCATAGTAGTCCCTATAATTTTTTTTCCAAATATAGGCAAACTTCTGAACAGGGCAACTTAAGTGTGCAATGCAACTTAAGTGCATTGCAATTGTGATTTTGCCATATAACTATTGTACTTTGTATTGCCATAGTGCTGGTATAATTTTTAACCTTTTGAATATTGTGAGCACAGTTGTATCACCACCCCAGACGTCACAATAATAGAAAGCTAAACAACTGTGTTATTCAATGACAGTTGGAAGAACATATACAACTGGATTTGTATGGTGCATAATCAAAACAGAGCCTACTGCATGATATGTAGAAATGAATATGAGATTGGTCACTTTTTGATCACCCCAAAACGTGCAGAAGCACTTAATGAAATTTTTGACTTATAGAAAAAGAAGAAGATAGCTTCCCTATCATTTGCCTACAAGATGACTATCACTGCTGCTGGCCATAGAAAAGATGTTAAAATGTTAGCTTGCCATAAAATCATATATTGTGCATGTGGGACAAGAAGAATATCCTTCTCTAATTTGGAAATTTATTGAGGATATGAATACAGAAAAAGGAGCACAGTAAATACAGAAATGTGTATGTGGTTTTTCCAAAACTGCATGATGATCTTTGAAGAGGCCATAAGGACTTTAAAAATGAATAAATCGACTGCACCTGAGTTGTTCAATTTTATGTGTAGTTTGCAACAAAAACAATGCAAAAAATCTTAACTTTTGGAAACAAAACTTCTTCAGAACTCAAAAATATGTCTCAAGAAAAGGGCAGCCAAGTTAAACAGAACTTTCTAAATTTCTTTACTAAAACTGTCACTTATTTAAATTCCAGCTTCAATTTCACAATTTCAAATTATTTCTTTGCCTTAAAAGTTGACCTGAGAAAGGTTCAATCCATGACATCTAATGTTTTTCATAGTGTTATAAAAATAATAGTTTAGACATGGATAAAATATTGATGAATTTATAGGTGCAAAGGACCTGATTGACAAACAGCTGATATACCAAAATATGTCTATAGGTTTAGGGCGTATGGCCACATTTGAAAATCTGGAAACTAACTCCTACAAGCCTACAAAATTGCTGTTGTTAATTTCTGAACTGGTCCATGCTTAAACCTGTATTAAGAACATATTTAACTTGATGCCATCACTTGGCATGATAGCAAGAGTCCATGTAAGGTGAACTTAATGAGAGAAGAGCTGCTACTCAGAGAAGTTTATGTTCCAGTGTGTTCAGTTTGACCACTACATATAAAAAAAGAGGAAATTTTTAAATTTTGCTGATGCATGAAAGAAGTATTATTAGAAAGGGAAACAGGTAGAGTAAAAATATTGTGTTATCATTGGACAAAAATAAAACAGTTCAATGCTGTTTTTTGTTAAACAGAAAATGTTTAGTTAGCCATATTGTAATTGTAATCTCCCTGTAAACAGTCAAACATTTTGGTGGCTTAAGAATATATGATAATAAAACCTACAAAGTTTAAATACTCAGTGAAGAGTTAAAACATAAATAAAATAAATGTTAAAATAAGTGTTGGAAGATAGAAAAGAATTATAAGATATTGTTATGTTTTTCTAACACATATTATTTGTTTAATTAGTCCTATTATTAATTAGTACTAATTGTCACTAGTAACTAAGTATAGGGTTGTTTTGTTTCATTAAGAGTATTTATGTAACAAAAATAAACATAATAATATATAATTGTAAATAAATGTCCACTTTATTTTTTAGTTTAAATTATTTATATATATATATACTTCCCAGTCCCCCCCGCCCCCCAGTATGGTTGTTCCCATGACTGACTGTTTAAAAAGCTGGTTACCCTATGACTTGCCTTATAAACAAACTGGGAGATGTCCACTTCTCTCTTATAGTCTTAAGATGTTTGCAAAGTATAGGTATTCTCTCATCTTCAAACTTTGGTAGAATTCACCAGTAAAACTATTTGGACCAGAAGTTTTCTTTAGGAAAATTTGTATTACAAAACCAGTTCCTTTAGTAGATGTGAGCTCTTTGACTTCTCTTTTTTTGTTCTTGTGTCAGTTTTTCTGTTTTTGTTTTTATTTGTTTTGCTTTATTTTTTTGGTCACACTGTGTGGCTTGTGGGTGTTCCCCAACCAGGGATGGAATTCAGGCCCCCTGCAGTGGAAAGGCTGAGTCCTAACCACTGGAATTCCAGGGAATTCCCCTCTTGTGTCAGTTTTGATAGTTTCTTTTTGTTTGTTTGTTTTAGGAATTTGTCCTTTTCGTTATAAATTATCTTATTTGTCGGCATGAACTTGATCATAACAAGTCTTTATTATCATTTTAATATGTGCTATTTGTAATAATGCTCCCCTTTTATGCCTGACGTTGGTAATTTTCCATACTTCTACTGAGTTTTGTCCCCTTGATTTTAATTCCTAATAAGTATGTGTTAAAATCTCCAGCTTTAATTGTGGATTTGTTGCTCTTTATCTTAAGATCTATCAATTTTATTTAATAATTTGGAAGCATATTTAGTATTTATATATAATTTATAATATTTTTATTACAAAATGTTCATCTAATTTTTCTTGAAATCTTTGTTATTAATAGAGTCATTCCATCTTTTTTTATGTTTACATGATAGAAGTTTTACCATCTTCATTCTTTCAAACAATCTGGGTCTTTACGTTTCTTGTAAATAGTACATAGTTTAGTCTTGTGCTTTGTTTTGATTTGTTTTCTGCTTTATTTTAGCTTTTTTTTTAAATCCAGTTAATAATTTATGCCTTTTAATTTGTATTTAATCCAATTAAGCATAACATAATCATTGATGTGATTGTATTTACATTTCTCATATTTGTATTTGTGTAGTTTTTTTTCTGTTTCTTTGTTCTTCTTTTCCTACTTTGTTTTGGGTAAAGTATGTATTTTATGATGCCATTTTAATATTCTCTATTGAGTTTTTTGCTATATCTTTAGGTATTATTGTTTTATCAGTTGCTCTAGAACTTATAATACCTTCAAGTTATAAAAGTATATCTTTAAATAATACACTACGTTATGTACAATGTAAAAAACTTATATGAGTATAACTTTTTTGACCCTCTTTGACCTTTTCACTTCTCTTGCCTTAAATTTTATTTCTATAACTATGCTATAAACATGAACATATTTTTTATTATTTTTACCTTACTCAATAGTCTTTTTCAAATATAGACAGACAATTTTAAAAGGGCATTTAATATTTACCAAAATACTTATGGCTTCTGTTATTCCTAAGTATCTGGACTTGTTCCTTCTATCATTTCCTTTCAGCCTGAAAAATATTTGTTAACATTTTGTGTTGTGCAAGTCTTCCTAAAACAATTTTTCCTAAAAAAATTTTCCCAAATATTGACTCTATAAGAATGATTTTATTTTACCTTCAATTTTGAAGAATATTTTAACCAGATGCAGATTTCTACTTTGAGAGTTTTTTTCTCTTATTTATTACCTTCAATATTTCATTCTGTTATCTTCTAACCACCTTTGTTGTGAGAAGTCAGTCTTCTTACCATTGCTTTTAATATCTGTTCTTTACCTTTGCTTTATAAAATGTTAAAATGGTGTGGCTGTGTTGGTTTCTTGGGGTTTGTTTGTTTTTTTTGCATTTATTCTTTTGGGATTCACAAAGCTTCTTGAATTTATGGGTGGATTTCTTCTCATGAATTTTGTAAAGTGCTTCACCATTTTCTCTTCAAATTTTATTTCTGTCCTTTATCTCTCTTTTTCTTTTGGAGAATTCTAATTAAATACACATTTATACTAATTTTTATTAAGACACAAATCTCAGATTTTCTGTTTCTTTTTTTCCCCCCACAGTTTGTTTTCTTTCTGTTTCAGTTGGGTTTTATCTTTCAATCTTTCTTCATAGTCACTGATTCTTTCCTCTGCTCTCTTCAGTCTGTTATTAAGCACAAATCATAATTTGTGATATTTTATTTTCATTTCCCGCATTTCTATTTGGATCCTTCTAACATTTTTGTGCCTCTACTGAAATGACCCATTTCTTCATGCATATTACCCATATTTTCTATTATATTCTTTATCATTTTTCTCATAATTACTTTAGAGACCTTGTTAAGAATTCCAACTTCTGGGCCTTTATTCATTGGCTGTTTTCTCTTTTAACCATGGGCATTTTTTTTCCCCTTTTTGTAACTTGTATTTTGATATATTATACACACATATACAATATATACATACATACATATATAAACAAGTAGATGGCTTTATATACGGCCACCAAGCTCTTAGATCATTGATGTACATTCTTTGTTTTCCAGGCTTATCCACTGTTCCCTGTGCCTCTGGTGATCTCTTACAAGCTTACTTTTCCTGCCAAAGCTTTGAAAGGCATATGGCAGGCATCATAGGCTCCTTAAAGTTCTTTAGGCTCTTGAAATGGTTTTTCTTTTCATCTCTTGCCTCATATTCATTCTTCAGGGATTGAAATACCGGAATGCTGTCCTGTCCAACCCTCAGCTTTCTTCAGCTGAAAGCATAAATATCTCTAATGGATTTCTTTCCATTCTCCAGCTGTCTTCCATCCTTATTTGGGACTTCATACTTGGGAGAGGTTCCACATGCCTCTGGGGATTTGTCTCTTATCTCTTCTTTGTAACTCATCCACTTTGACCACCATCTGCCAATTTATTCATTGAAATTGGCTGGTGAATGTAAACTTGTTCTGAAGGTAGGATTTTTCTGGATTCTAATCTGTCACCCCAGCAGACATATGATTGTTAAAATTTGAAAAAAAATATAGCTCTTTTGTGCTTTTATTGTTCTATTCATTCCTCCGTCCATTCATGCAACACATACTTCTTGAGTGTTCTCCATTTGCCTCGGCATGACTTTGTTGATAAAGCAATGTGCAAAATAGAAATAGCCCTGGCCTCTTGAGGCATAAAGAAAATTGTGGAATAATAGCATTCAATTTAGTACTTTCTTCAGGACACCTTTCAAGGAATAGTGAAACAAGGTAGAAATGAGTATCCTGAAATTCCTTGTGCATGGCGGTGTCTACAACAACTTGTTTCCAGAAAAAGGCAACACATAAATATTCATAGACTTGTTTGGACTATGTAGTCATACTGTGAATAATTCAAATATATTTTCACATATGAGTAAATACTCAATTCAAGTTGTGTTTACTTATTCTCAAGGATTTGTGTATTACATAGATATTATAATATTTTTGTGCTGTGCTTTTGCAAATTGTCAGGATTTAATTCCATGAAGGGTTTCTTAGTGTGTACCCTTCACTTTCATTCACTTATGGTCAATGGCTCATGGTAATTGAGGTGACTGGCCATGGTTCATACTTTCATCTCTCCTCACCAGCAGATTTCTTCACAAATTCTCTGTAACATTACCTTAATAGACTATATAGATACCAGTATACAACATAAAATAATGCCTCCCATGATTTTAAGTTTCATATATATATATATAAAGTGTAATATAGATGCTAAATCATAACAATGATGAAAATGAAGACTGGAGCCTGGTGCATAAAGCAGAGTTGGATAAGTGGACTTAATGATAGGAAAGTGAGAGCTTGTTTTACTAGGCCACAGCATCCTGTTTGGGATTATGAGTCTGAGAGCCACAGGTCTGCTGCATCTATTCAGGTAGACTGCAGAGTTATATATCTAGTAAGCAGGAAGAAACCTCATGAGAAAGCAGGTCTCTGAAAGTTTAGCCTTTGTGTTAGGATATCTGGATAAAGTTGGCTCCAAATAGAGATATTCGGCAAAGAAAAAAATGATCCATGTAGTCAAGAAAATATCTGAACTGTTTTTCATGGGGACAAGCACACTGCTGTGCAGATTTTGAAGTATTATACACTAACTTAATTGGAGGCAGACTGGCTAGCTTTATCTCTCTGCTTTTGCTCCTTACCAGCTGTGTAAACTAGGTTGGTTACTTAATCTCTATGACTCTTTCTTTCTCATTTGCAAAATGGGCAACTTAATATCTACTATGTCTCATTATTGTAAAGACAAAATAAAATGGTGTATATAGGATTCAGCATTTACACTGGTGGCACACAGTATACACCAGTATTTGTGTCCTCTCTCTCCCAGCTCACCTCAAGACCAACACACCCAATGTCTAGCTAAAGAATGCCTCCTCCTGCTGTGATATTGGGTTGAGTTTCTTGCAGAGGTCTAGTAGAGTCTTAACTCAGTACTTTAGTATATGTATCATCACCTTTTAGATGATGAAACTAAATCATAGGGGCACTACTTGAATTTACAAATGGAGTTTGAATTTATAACAAGAATGACTTTTGATTCTAATCTTTGGGTGCACTCTTTTTGCCATGTTAGCCCCCTTCCTTCTAAGAGTTGAAGGGACTTCATTAGTTCTTAATTATTGGGGATTCTCTGTCTTCTGTCTCTGGTGGCATCTAAGTGTCTCCCCATCTGCAAAATATATATGTGACTTTCACAAGAGAAATTCAGAGCCTCGTAGGCTCCACAAGGGCTATATTTACCCTTATCAATTTAAGGGTCTATGGGAAAAATGCATACATAACAAAATCTGCTAGAAATCCTCACCTGTCATACTTTTTTCAGATTTACAATTAACCAATTATTACTTTCAAATTTAGTAAAACAAGTTACTTACCTAATATAAGGCAGACAAAAGACTTGAACCTAGATTTCTCTGATTACAAGTTCTATAGTAACAGACTAGATATGTCACTGAATCAGATTTGTGCAGGAAAGACAAACTTCCTTAGTTTCTAAGAAATAATAATGAGTACATTGCTCATTAAAAAATCTGGTTTATCAGGGCTCCTAGTACAGTTAGATAATAAAAGTTTAAAAATATATATCATATCTTTTTAGTTGGTGCTCAAATATGTGATTCATGAATTATACGAATAGAACAGGAATTATATAGACATCTACATTGTAGCTTGAATAGATATTGACACATCTAATTTAAGTAGATATCTGTACCCATAAGCTTATATAGATATCTACGCTTCTAAATTTACATAGACCTCTACATTCCAACACTTATATAAATATCTATGTCCTGCAGCTATCTATTTCCCTAAGCTTGTACAGAAGTTTATACCTCAAATTTACATAGATATTTATACCTTTAATTATATAGCTGTCTACATCTCTAATTTATATAACAGTACACAATCCTAAACTTATATAGATATCTACACCCATAAATTTATGTAGAGAGCTATGATCCCTACTTAAATGGATCTCAATGCTCTTAAATATATAGATATTAACATATCTAATTTAAGTTGTTTACACTTCTCAAATCACATAGATGTTTATACCCCTAAACGTAAATAAATATTTATATATCTAACTTATATTGATAACTATACCCCCAAAAGTTTAGTAGCAATAATAGTAGTAGTAGTTGTACTAGTAGTAGCAGTAGTAGCAGTAGTAGTAGTAGTAGTATTTAAGTCCTACAACTCTAAAATTGGGAACAAATTTAGTGGCGGGAACTATGTTTCCCTACTGTAATGTTCTTATACTAGAAGACAGATATCATCCTTGATGAGTGGCTATGCGGTCATTTAAGAAAAAAAAAAAAAATTAAAGTCAGGATTTTTTTTTCCTACAGCTCATAATTTCCATCTGCATAACTTTCATCCCATTTGCCCATCTGGTTCATCCAGATGGAATATGTTGCTCTTATACCACCATTGGTTTAGAGATTGACTGATATTACTTAAATTAATAATTAGATGAAGATATATAAGAGGTTTTGAGAAATCACCTTGTGGATATGATGGCTCTGTTTGGAATACCTTTTGATTTGTGACTGAATTAAATACAGCACAGACTCTCTGTTGAATTTGAATATTACTTATCAGAGAAGGGAGACAGAGAGAAATGGACTCTTGTCTCCTAGGAAAAGGAGACAAGGAGTAAGGAGGAAAACTCAGGAGGCTGTCCTGGCCACAGAGTTCCCCTCCCTCTCCTCCTTTCCCCTCCAACCAGAAAAAAAAAGAAAAAACTGTTAGAAGACTGAGCTACCACTTTAATCTCAAGAGCCACGGGCTCCAGATCTGAGCGTAACTATACAAGTCACTGATAGACTGAAGAAGTGAAGTAAAAACTGGGAAGAGTGGATGCCTTAATGTGGCACATTTGGCAAAAAGAAGCAGCAAACTATAGCTAGCTGTCACTTAAAGTCCTGTCTGTGTACTTAACAAAAGCTCTAAAGTCGGCCTTCCTGGGACCGGCTCAGCAAAGAAGCGGTGTCGTTAGGAAACTAGGAGCCCCATCCAACTGATCAGCCATCAGTGTGCCTGCCGTTTGTTTCTAGGCTGGTTGTCTTTGTCCTCAAGGTGGCTGCAGCCGATACCTGCCTCACATGTTCTCTTAACAGCTTTGCATGAGGAAAGATTGTTTCCAGGTCCTGTTCTCGCTTTCTATCATGGAGTAAAATCCTTTCCCTGAAGCTTGTCAGCAGACTCACCTTACACTTCACTGTCCAGAAGGGGTTGCATGCTTACTGTTAAGCCTGTTATTAGGACTGATAAGATTGGCCTGGACCAATCACGATTCACCTCAAAGCTGGACACAGTCATCCTAAAACTGAAACAACATATCCTTACAGTAACTTTGCAAAGTGAGTGAAGGGAGTTCAGAAAAATTAACATCTGAGATGATACAACTTGTAACTGGAAAGACTGATATCCAAATCCTAATTTTTCTTTTCACAAAGGTCTTTTACATTCTGCTGTATGACACAATCTTTTACAACATCTTTAGAGAGCTAAAATTTGGGTGGCCTCTTCTAGGTAGTGAACTGCGTTTCAACAAAGGGAGCTCTGAGCAGCAGGACAGCAAAATCCAAAAAAAAGAGATGAAAATGATTCTTAATGCATAAAAACTTGAGAGACTCTGAAAGAGCCCTTTGAATTGATAGCTTGGGTTTCTGGCCTGTCTGAGAGAGAACAGAGCGTTTTTGTGGCTAACCACAGCACTGTAGACTGAATGATTGTGTTCCTCCAAAATTCATATGTTGAAGTCTAACTCGAAATGTGATGGTATTAGAAGGCGGGGCCTTTGGGAGGTGATTAGGTCTAGAGGGTGAAGTCCTCATGAGTGGGATTAGTGCTCTTATAAGAAAAGACAAGCCACGTGAGCATGCAGTGAAAAGGTGACCATCTGCAAACCCTGAAGCTGGCTCTCACCAGGAACCCAAACTGCTGGCACCTTGATCTTGGACTTCCCAGTTTCAGAATGGTGAGAAATAAATGTTTGTTTCAGAATGGTGAGAAATAAATGTTTGTTATTTAAGTCTCCCCAGTCTATGGTATTTTTTTTTTTTTTATAACAGTTCAAACTGACTAAAATACATGACCAGAACAATCAGAAGGAAGGTTACATGGTCACTCCATGTCCTCAGAAGCACACGTGTCACTTTCCCCTGGATTTTAACCTGGCCCTTTAGATCTCTAAGCATTGCCCCTGGCTGTCCCTACATCCTGATTATCCTCCAAAAAATACAAGTTCCAATTCTAACAATTACACTTGTATAAGGCAAAGCCACACAGACAAATTCTGGACCTTAGGTGACAATAAATTTTAAACTGTTTTATTGAAGTTCTGGATTTCTGTCTTCTTTCCAAGGACCAATATATATTAAAGAAAAACTTATAAATTGGAATAAGAAAGTAGAAAAGCCTCTACAAGTTTCCGTGGCAATGTAAATTGTCCTGTCTTCATAAGTTAAATTACTAGAGGCTACTGGAAGATATGAAAAAAGCTCTATTACTATCACTTGAATTCCAGGTGGCCTTGTATGAAATAAATCAATTTGGTATTTTGAAAAATTATATAAAATCAGAGCTAAATAATTTCTATCTTAATGTTTTTGGATTTTTTTTTTTTTTTATCAAGGCATGTTGAAGGTAGACCTTTTTGTTCCTTGGCTGTAGCTCTGGAAGACCCCATAAATAAGCCAGTATTTCATGCCCAAAATACATTATTTGACAGCTGCACTCATTCAATTTCTTCCTATTTAAATGTCCTTTCATATATTCTGATTGCACCAAAGAGAAATTTTCAGCTGGGAACTAATGATTTTAACAAGCATGTTCAACACCTGGTTATCTTTTAAAGGAAGAAAGTACAACCGGAAAAAGGCAGCATGAAACACAGAGGAGGAAGCAGGTGAAAAGTGATGTTGGACTAAATCCAGGAAGTGATTTTGTTGAATATTTGAAACTAAACTATTGTACCGACCTAAAGAAGAAGATTCTATGAATGAATACATGACCTACAACAGTTACAAACTTTTGGAGCTGGTAGAGATCTGAGAACTCATGTCTTTGATTTTCCTGCCTTTTATAGATAAATAAATTGAGGCACAGAGTGCTTGGGTAACTTAGATGATTCAGGCATTTTCTGACAGAACCATGTCTAGAACCTTGAAGACTTAACTCAGCACTCTTTCCACAATACTACACTACATCTGAATCAGAAAAATTGATGAATCACTAAACAGATTTTATATCTTCTCTTGTACAACACTTGCAGAAATGATGAACTTTCTCACATAGCCTTTGCTTACTCCTATCAGATGCACCAAGTCCATTCACATGAAACAACATTAGTAATACGAAGATAGTTAAAGTGTTGTACTCACTCACCTTTTCCCTAAGCTAAATCTCCCCAATAAACCATTGCCACAGGCAATATCTGTATTTCTTCATTTTTTTCCTCATTCTATGCAAATATGGATGTCCTATTATTTAACAAGATCCAAAAACAACCTTTCCCGTTACACAATACAGTTGGTATCCAACAGGGCAGACTGCTGGCTCACAATGGATTCATAGCAGTGTATTTTCTGTTTATATTCATATCTATCTGTGTTCATATCCCAAATTAAGAGAATCACACCTGTTTTGTGTCTATACTGATGTTAAGTGCTAAGAGTACTCACCCACTTGTGATTATCCTCTCCTTCTGGGCCAAGAAAATATTACACTTCCCCTCCTTCTAGTAGTTTGGTGTAGCCATGTGACTAATTCCAGCTTATGGGGTTGAGTGGGCTTGTGCTATATCATTTCTGGATGCAAGAATTCTCTAGACCATAAGTATCTCTCTACACTATTTTCCCATGTCACGTCAACTGAGGAGACCACAGGTTCCAGATGGTGAAGTTACAGTGTTACAGAGCTACTCTCTGCCTGGATCTCTGAGAAGATGAATGATCCAGAGAGCTGCTACAGCCCATGGCAGACTTGACAGGAGTGGAAAGGAAGGCTCTGAGATTTGGAGTTCTTTGTTACTGCAGCATTATTTAGCTTATCCTAACAGTTTTAGCCCAGATACTTTCCCTTTTTCCAGAATGTTTTTAATATTTAAATTTCAGAGAGTAAAGTTTGATCATTAACTTACCTAGTCATTCATTTATGATATCTATTTGATTCCAGGAATTTTGTTAAGCACTAGGAACCCCAAGAAGAATATAACCCAACTATGACTGCAGTGCTTCACAATCTGGGGCAGAAAAAAACAAACAAAAGTATAACAGAGAGATAGATGTTAAAAATGAGGCACATACTCAGCAATTGGGATGAAACAAGAAGAAAGGATTTGACTCTGCCTGGAAAGTCACTGTGGCTTTATGAAAGAGTTGACATGAGAGCCGAAAAAAAGATGGACACGAATTCACTTATTGGGCAAAAGTTGCCAGAAGGACAAAGCACAGAAAGGAAAGAACATGTGCAGTAGTGGTGCAGAGTGAGAGAACAAGGTATTTTGGTAAAGTTTTCTGGCATGGCTAAAATGAAAGACTGTGATCAGAGAAGAATTTAGCACTGTAGGCAGGGGCCCGATGGTGGAGGGCTCATGTGCCATGCCAGGGGTTTTGTTTTTGGTTTTGTAAATTTGTGTTGATGAGTAAGCTTTACCTTGACTGCCATCAGTCAGATTTGCAGTTTGTACCTGAAGCTCTGTGCTAAGACGGAGTCTGACTGTATTTATACTTAATTTGCAAAGTCCACCATGGGGGGGGAGGGTACAGCAGTAGCATACATGATCAGATCTTTGCAACAAATTAGCATCAACCCAATACACAGAGAAGTAGTTCTTTTTCTGAGGACCACAAAATACTCAGGGTTTTTTTTATTTCTTTGCTTCATTAAAACAAACACACAAAAAACAACAACAATAACTCAATACACAAGCACACAAGAGTTCTATAACTGCTAGATTATTAAGAGAATGAGACAGAATTCTGAATACAACTTTTCAAAAAAAAGTAAACAAAAAGAATACAATTCTTGGGAGATCTGTAAGAGTTTCCCCCTCCTTTTTGGCACTGCAAGGAGAAAATATATTTACCACCCCCACTGAAAAAATAAAACAGGAAAGTTCAAATAAGAACATGGAAAAAAAATATCGATACATGGTCTCCAAATTCCACCGTTCAGGAACAAATGTCATTAACAGTCGGGGGTCCTCAATCTAGACAGCATTTCATGTGTAAACACAGATAAAAGATTGAGAGACGATTCGTCTAGAAATTCATGTGTTGGGGATGCAAAGCTTGTGTGTATGAAATTCTATTCTTGGCTATTGTATATTTATTTGTGGGAAGTGATACTATTTTATAGGACATTCCTAGGTGGAAAAACGTAATGACTACAATTGAGACAAGAAAACTAATCTCCACAGTCTTGAGCTGTGACCCATACAATGTATCCATTCTACAGATTCAAAAACTGAGTGTAAGTAACATGAGCTATTGGTTTATGGTCAGGCAGCTGAGGGAGACAATAATAAAATCCATGCCTCAACTAATGTAAAGTTTTACTTGTCCATTCTGACTGTGTGGAAAAGATCTTTATCAAACCCATTGGTGAGATTTATCTCCACCTATAAAGAATTTATTTCTGAAAAGCAGAAGAAATATTTGTCTAGGGAAATCATGTCTTTCTCAACAGATTTTTAAACCCTCAGAAGCTGAGATACCATATCCTTATCATGTGTTTCCTTTTAAGAACACAGTCTATAAATATTGTACCTAGAAAAGAACATATGGATTGCCTGAGCAGAACACATTTGTTACATCACATTGTAGATAGACTTCTCTGATTTTTATATTTTGTGAATTATTTGGGAAGTGATTGTTCTCATTGCCTTCCAAAAAGTGTGTTACTGGGTTTCCAGCTTAGCCTTGTCTTCATGAAAACCAGTAGCTTCCAAACCTCCTTGTAGATCTGGAGATCTGAGTGTGGTGTGTATAGCAACTGCGAAAATTCACAAACAGTGATCAAGAAAAGGTTAAGAATGCCTCAGGCTATCCTGGCAACCAGAAAGCTCAGAGACGGTTGATTTTATATATAAAACTGCTTTAAAAAAATGATTTTCACCAGGGCATTACAGCACTTGAAGTCAAAAAGAAATCCAATTTCAAAGAATATTATATTTAATTGACAACAATTTCCAAACAAACCATAGTCTATTGTCGTAAGTTACTGTTCAATTTTATATGGCTTTAAGAAGACCACAGTCAATTGATTTATGTTATTTTTTTGATAGATCTTTATTGGAGTATAATTGCTTCACAATACCATGTTAGTTTCTGTTGTACACCAAAGTGAATCAGCCATATGGATACATATGTCCCCATATCCCCTCCCTCTTGAGCTTCCCTCCCATCCTCCCTATCCCACCCATCAAGGTCATCGCAAAGCCCCGAGCTGATCTCTTTGTGCTATGCTGCTGCTTCCCACTAGCTATTTTACATTTGGTAGTGTATATATGTCGATGCTACTCTCACTTCGCCTCAGCTTTCCCCTCCCACCCTGTGTCCTCAAATCCATTCTCTATGTCTACATCTTTATTCCTGCCATGCAACTAGGTTCATTAGTACCATTTTTTTTTTTTTTAGATTCCATATATATGTGTTAGCATACAGTATTTGTTTTTCTCTTTCTGACTTACTTCACTCTGTATGACAGACTCTATGTCCATCCACCTCACTACAAATAACTCAATTTCATTTCCTTTTGGGGCTGAGTAATATTCCATTGTATATATGTGCCACATCTTCTTTATCCATTCATCAGTCGATGGACATTTAGGTTGGTTCCATGTCCTGGCTATTGTAAATGGTGCTGCAATGAACATTGTGGTACATATCTCTTTTTAAATTATGGTTTTCTCAGGGTATATGCCCAGTATTGGGATTGCTGGGTCATACGGTAGTTCTACTTTCAGTTTTTTAAGGAAACTCCATACTGTATTCCATAGTGGTTGTATCAGTTTACATTCCCAACAACAGTGTAGTAGGGTTTCCTTTTCACCACACTCTTTCCAGCATTTATTGTTTCTAAATTTTTTGATAATGACCATTCTGACTGGTGTGAGGTGATACCTCATTGTAGTTTTGATTTGCATTTCTCATAATTAGTGATGTTGAACATCTTTTCATGTGCCTCCTGGCCATTCATATGTCTTCCTTGGTTAAATGTCTATTTAGGTCTTCTGCCCATTTTTTAATTGGATTTTTTTTTTTTTGATATTGAGCTCCATGAGCTCTTTGTATCTTTTGGAGATTAATCCTTTGTCTGTTGTTTCATTTGCAAATATTTTCTCCCATTCTGAGAGTTGTCTTTTCATCTTGTTTATGGTTTCCTTTGCTGTGCAAAAGCTTTTAAGTTTAATTAAGTCCCATTTGTTTATTTTTGTTTTTATTTCTGTTACTCTAGGAAACGGGTTAAAAAAGATCTTGTTGTGGTTTATGACAAAGAGTGTTTTTCCTATGTTTTCCTCTAAGAGTTTTATAGTGTCTGATCTTACATTTAGGTCTTTAATCCTTTTGTAGTTTATTTTTGTGTATGGTGTTACATAGTGTTCTAATTTCATTCTTTTACATGTAACTTTCCAGTTTTCCCAGCACCATTTATTGAAGAGATTGTATTTTCTTCACTGTAAGTTCTTGCCTCCTTTGTCGTAAATTAGGTGACCATATGTGCGTGGGTTTATCTCTGGGCATTCTATCCTGTTCTATTGATCTGTATTTCTGTTTTTGTACCAGTACCATACTGTCTTGATTACTGTAGTTTTGTGGTATAGTTTGAAGTCAGGGAGCCTGATTCCTCCAGCTCCATTTTTTTTTTTTCCTCAAGGTTGCTTTGGCTATTCGGGGTCTTTTGTATTTCCATACGAATTGTAAAATTTTTTGATCTAATTCTGTGAAGAATGCAATTGGTAGTTTGATAGTGATTGAATTGAATCTGTAGATTGCTTTGAGTAATATAGTCATTTTCACAATATTGATATTTCCAATCCAAGAACATGGTATATTTCTCCACCTGTTTATATCATCTTTGATTCCTTTCACCAGTGTTTTATAGTTTGCAGAGTATAAGTCTTTCACCTCCTTAAGCAGGTTTATTCCTAGGTATTTTATTCTTCTTGTTGCGATGGTAAATGGGATTGTTTCTTTAATTCTCTTTCTGATTTTTCATTGTCAGTGTATAGTAATGTCAGAAATTTCTGTGCATTAATTTTGTATCCTGCAACCTTACCAAATTCACTGACTATTTCTAGAAGTTTTCTAGTGGCATCTATAGGATTTTCTATGTATAGTATCATGCCATCTGCAGACAGTGACAGTTTTACTTCTTCTTTTCCAATTTGTATTCCTTTTATTTCTTTTTCTTCTCTGATTGCCATTGCTAGGACTTCCAAAACTATGTTTAATAAGAGTGGAGAGAGTGGGCAACCTTGTCTTGTTCCTGATCTTAGTGTAAATGCTTTCAGTTTTTCACCATTGAGAACGATGTTGGCTGTGGGTTTTTCATCTATAGCCTTTCTTATGTTGATGTAAGTTCCCTGTATGCCTACTTTCTGGAGGATTTTTATCAAAAATGGGTGTAGAATTTTGTCAAAAGCTTTTTCTGCATCTATTGAGATGATCATGTAGATTTTATCCTTCAGTTTGTTAATATGGTTTATCACATTGATTGATTTGCATATACTGAAGAATCCTTGCATTCCTAGGATAAACCCCACTTGATCATGGTGTATGATACTTTTAATGTGCTGTTGCATTCTGTTTGCTAGTATTTTGTTCAGAATTTTTGCATATATGTTCATCAGTGATATTGGTCTCTAATTTTCATTTTTTGTGATATCTTTGTCTGGTTTTGGTATCAGGGTGTTGGTGGGTTCATAGAATGAATTTGGGAGTGTTTCTCCCTCTGCAATTTTTTGGAAGAGTTTGAGAAGAGTTTGAGAAGTGTTAGCTCTTCTCTAAATGTTTGATAGAATTCGCCTGTGAAGCCATCTTGTCCTGGACATTTGTTTGTTCGAAGATTTTTAATTACAGTTTCAATTTCATTACTTGTGATAGGTCTGTTTATATTTTCTAATTCTTCCTGGTTAAGTCTTGGAAAATTGTACCTTTCCAAGAATTTGTCCATTTCTTCGTGGTTATCACATTTATTGACATATAGTTGTTTGTAGTAGTCTCTTATGATGCTTTGTATTTCTGCAGTGTCCGTTGTGACTTCTCCTTTTTCATTTCTAATTTTATTGATTTGAGTCCTCTCCTTTTTTTTCTTGATGAATCTGGCTAAGGGTTTATCAATTTTGTTTATCTTCTCAAAGAAGCAGCTTTTAGTTTTATTGATCTTTGTTATTGTTTTCTTCATTTCTATTTCATTTATTTCTGCTCTGATCTTTATGATTTCTTACTTTCTACTGACTTTGGGTTGTCCTTGTTCTTCTTTCTCTAGGTGTTTTAAGTGTAGGATTAGATTGTGTATTTGAGATTTTTCTTGTTTCTTGAGGGGAGATTGAATTGCTATAAACTTCCCTCTTAGAACTGCTTTTGCTGCATCCCATAGGTTTGGGGTCTTCATGTTTTCATTGTCATTTGTTTCTAGGTATTTTTTTTTATTTCCTCTTTGATTTCTTCAGTGATCTCTTGGTTATTTAGTAGCACACTGTTTAGCCTCCAAAACTTTTTTACAGTTTTTTCCTCTAATTGATTTATAATTTCAAAGTGTTGTAGTCAGAAAAGATGCTTGATATGATTTCAATTTTCTTAAATTTACCGAAGCTTGATATGTGACCCAAGGTGTGATCTATCGTGGAGAATGTTCTGTGTGCACTTGAGAAGAAAGTGTATTATGCCACTTTCAGGTGGAATGTTCTATAAATATCAATTAAATCTATCTGGTCTATTATGTCATTTAAAGCTTGTGTTTCCTTAGTTATTTCCTATTTGGATGATCTGTTCATTGGTGTAAGTGGGGTGTTAAAGTCCCCTACTATCTTTGTGTTACTGTTGATTTCTCCTTTCATGATTGTTAGCATTTGCCTAATGTATTGAGGTGCTGCTATATTGGGTCCATAAACATTTATGATTGTTATATCTTCTTTTTGGATTGATCCCTTGATCATTATATAGTTTCCCTCCTTAGCTCTTGTAACAGTCTTATTTTAAAGTCTATTTTATCTGATACGAATATTGCTACTCCAGCTTTCTTTTGATTTCCATTTGCATGGAATATCTTTTTCCATCACTTTACTTTCAGTCTGTATGTGTCCCTAGGTCTGAAGTGGGTCTCTTGTAGACAGCATATATATGGGTCTTGTTTTTGTATGCATTCAGCCAGTTTGTGTCTTTTGGTTGGGGCATAACATTCAAGGTTATTATCAATATGTATGTTCCTATTACCATTTTTTTAACTGTGTTGCATTTGCTTTTGTGGGTCTTTTTCTTTTCTTGTGTTTCCTGCCTGGAGAAGTTTCTTTGACATTTGTTGTAAAGCTGGTTTGTTGGTGCTGAATTCTCCTAGCTTTTGCTTGCCTGAAAACTTTTGATATCTCCATCGAATCTGAATGACATCTTTGGTGGGTAGAGTAATCTTGGTTGTAGGTTTTTTTCTTTCATCACTTTAAGTATATCCTGCCACTTCCTTCTGGCCTGCAGAGTTTCTGCTGAATAATCAGCTGATAACCTTATGGGGATTCCTTTGTATACTATTTTTTGTTTTTCCCTTGCTGCTTTTAGTATGTTTTCTTTGAATTTATTTTTTGTTAGTTTGATTAACTTGGGTTTATCCTCAATAGGACTCTCTGTGCTTCCTGGACTTGGGTGACTATTTCCTTTCCCATGTTAGGGAAGTTTTCAAGTATAATCTCTTCAAATATTTTCTCAGACCCTTTCTTTTTCTCTTCTTCTTCTGGAACCCCTAAAATTCAAATGTTGGTGTATTTAGTGTTGTCCCAGAGGTCCCTGAGATTGTCTTCAATTCTTTTCATCCTTTTTTCTTTATTCTGCTCCTTGGCCATTATTTCCGCCATTTTGTCTTCCAACTTACTTATTCGTTCTTCTGCCTCATTTATTCTGTTATTGATTCCTTCTAGTGTATTTTTCATTTCAGTTGTTGTGTTGTTCATCTCTGTTTGTTTGTTCTTTAGTTCTTCTAGATGTTTGTTAAACATTTCTTGTATTTTCTCAATCCGTGCCTCCATTCTATTTTTGAGATTCTGGACCATCTTTACTGTCATTACTCTGAATTATTTTTTAGGTAGATTGCCTATTACCTCTTCATTAACTTGGTCTTGTAGGTTTTTACCTTGCTCCTTCATCTGTGACATATTTTTTTGCCATCTCTCTTTTTTTTTTTTTTAATGAGTGGGATTGTGTTCCTGTCTTATTAGTTGTTTAGCCTGAGGCTTCCACCACTGGTGTTTGTAGGCTGTGGGGTAGAGCTGGGTCTTGGTGTTGAGATGAGGACCTCTGGGACACCTCACTCTGATGAATATTCCCTGGGGTCTGAGGTTCTCTGTTAGTCCAGTGGTTCAGACTCAGAGCTCCCATTGCAGGAGCTTTGGCCCAACCCCCAGCTCATGAACCAACATCCCACAAGCTGTGTGGTGTGGCAAAGAAAAAAAAAAAAAAAGAGAGAGAGAACAATAACAAAGTAAAAAATAAAATTAGACTAGGAAACTAACAGATATGTTAGAAATAATATAAAAATAAAAATATAGATGAAACAGCAACCAGAAGGTACAATAGTACCACAAGAGTGAAAAAGAGGAGGAGGGAAAAGAAAAGAAAAACAAGAGAAAAATGGGGAAAATGCCTTGGCTGTGGAGTGCGGGGCCTAAGCAAGGGCAAGGTTTGGGTGGTGGGCGGGGCCTATGCTTAGGACCCACAGGGCTGGAAAAGGCCCTGGGGGCTGTGGGGGTGGGGCTCAGGCTCAAGGAACAGAAGGGGCCCAGGCGTGCCCCCCCACCCCTGGTCTCAGAAGCCAGGGGACCTCACGTGGGAGCTCAGCAGTCTCACCGGGCCCGAGTGGGTGGGGCAAACACCCTCCACCTCTCTCCCGCTCATCCCAGAGGGCCCTTCCTGCCTGCCTCTCCTGATCTCCCTGGCCTCAGGGCCCCGATCTTGCCTGGCCTCCACTTCTCCTCCCCCCTCAGTCCCCTCACGTCCTACCAGTTTGCTTGGGGGTCTCTCCCATCTCCTTGTGCATCAGCATCCCCCACCAGCAGCCAGCAGGTTTCCTTAATTGCGAGGAGATGCTAACTTGGTGTCTTCCCACACCCCCATCTTGACTCCACCTCTCTGATTTATGTTATTACATAAAGAAGTAATGAAAACAAGTATTACCTTACTATTTAGATAGAATCATGAAGTCATATCGATTTAGAAATATTTAGGGGCTTCCCTGGTGGCGCAGTGGTTGAGAATCTGCCTGCTAATGCAGGGGACACGGGTTCGAGCCCTGGTCTGGGAAGATCCCACATGCCACGGAGCGGCTGGGCCCGTGAGCCACAACTACTGAGCCTGCGCGTCTGGAGCCTGTGCCCCGCAACGGGAGGGGCCGCTATAGTGAAAGGCCCACGCACCGCGATGAAGAGCGGTCCCCGCACCGCGATGAAGAGTGGCCCCCACTTGCCGCAACTAGAGAAAGCCCTCGCACGAACCGAAGACCCAACACAGCCAAAAATAAATAATAAATTAATAAATAAAGTAGCTATAAAATTAAAAAAAAAAAAAAAAATTTAATAGTTTATATTTTAATCCTGTCAGAGGAAGCATAAAAACAAAAGTGCCAGAAGGAAGTATCAAGGTGAATACCAGCTCACCATGGCTCTGAAGAGGTTGGAAAAGGTGTGCAAAGGCTACATGGCTTTTGCATGTGACATTTCCCTTAAGACAATAATTCTGGAATACTGTAAAGGACCATCCAGTAACTAATTAGAAGAAGATACTATATCATATATTTTACCATTTAACACAAAATAACTGCAAGCTTCTTGACATTGATTTACAGCTGCCAGCATCTCTTATAGCCCACAATATGACACAAATTTACTTTTCTAAAGCAACTTGAGTAAATATATATCTAGGGGGAAATATTTTATCTGATGGGCATCTCAATGAAAAATTTTATTTCTAAAGTGGGAGGAACTTAAAGTGGTCAAAGAAATATGGACATAATTAAATATATATTCTACATGTATATAAAATATATATATTCTAGGGAAACAGTGAAGATATAGCAGCAACCAAGAGAAAATCCAGACTAGATAAATTATGTTTATAAATAAAAAACATGATGAGAGTCTTAATAGATTTGTTTATTGGGAAACTGTAAATGTCAAGAGAGGTTTTGTGGCACTTCCATATGTTTTTGTTTGGGGATAGAAATATTCATGGTAATGGGGTGAATCACAGAGGAAAGAAAAATCTACAGTAAGGGACCAGTGAACTGTATAAAGGCTTATAAACTTCACACTAGAAATTTAAGGAGTGTCTACTCTGAGGTGAAAAATGATAAATTTAACCTCAAGGTTTTAGCTTCAAGTTGATAGGATGAGGGAAAAGAGAAACATAGTAACAGAGACGAGATTCAAAGTCCCAGCCAGCCTAGTGCCTAATCCTTAATTCAGATGCCTGGGAAATAACTCCTCAAATTCACAGCACTCACTGGAGTGCAGCTAATTTGTGGTCTGGCCCCACCCTACTGGGTAGGTTCAGGTCTAGGTTATCCCAAGCCAAGTTTCTCATTCAAAGGAATCTTTGAGGCTGTAAAAGCTGTACTCCTAGACTGAAAAGGGAATTAGACAAGCACTCAGGGAATAAAGCAAAGCAATGGAGAAAAATAACAGATATCCTTCCGAATGACTGAGTTCCAATCAGTTTCTGCTTGTGTTGCTATACAACCTCCTATTCACATTCTCAAAGACATTTCACAGAAGCACTAGGCAACCAACTCAATACAGCTGTTTAAATAGAATACGATACTGACCATGATGGCAATAATGGTGATAAAAATTAGTGTGATACCACTCAGAATTTTACATTTTAATAGAACTTTTGGCATGCAACACAAATTTTCAATTTATGTTTTTATTTCATTTTATAACAATTCTATTTGGGAGGTAATCTCCAAACAAATTATTCTAGGGAATCAACTTACTGAAAGCCAGAAATTAAGTGTGAAATCTGAGACTAGTGAAGAGCCCAGTGGATTATGCTACCTCATGTCTTCTTGAAATGTCTCCTACTAGCAGAGTTAAAATGACTGGGATTTGTCAATTTAAACAAATAATTCGAGTAGTGTATAATATACTGTGCTAAATCATGCATCTGTAGGAATGGATAAAAAATAGTTCCTCTCATCATACCCAATATGAATATAGTAATGGGAACATATGAGTTCCCATTATGAGTTAAAATGAATTATTATTGCATATAAGTTAAAATGCAATATTATTTTTTGTGATAGCTGAGGTACAGGGTATAAAGTTAAAGTAGGAGGGAGTGACGTCCACTCTATTAGAAGGAGGAAGAGTTAAGCATTTTCTGGAGACAAGATTGCTTTAAAATGGCATTTAACACTTTAGAATCTTGATAAGAAGCAGATGTTGAATTTTCTGCTTGATAACTCATTGAAGTTCAATGAAAGTTACAACTCAATTCAACAAACACACAGTGAATCCCACTTTATGCCAGACAAACACGATACATGCAAAGCCTCAGATAAGCCTCTGTGAACTTTGTTGAATGGAAGGAGATATGGCCGTATAAGAACAAGGTTTCCATATAACATGGTAATGCTTTGATAAAGAGCAGCATGGTGTGCTCAGGGGTCAGCAACTTTAGTCTGTAAACTCCTAGACCTGAGAGATAATACAGAATGGAGGCCAGAGGAGCTTCTAGAGAATGAATCTTAGCTGGGTCCTGATTATTTAATAGGATTTATCCAGGAAAAGAGAATGGGATGTTTATCAGGAAAAGAAAGAAGAGAAGAGAGCATGGTGGTTGTGAAGGATATATTCCAGACAGAAGAAACGGCATGAGAATAGAAATATGACCTGCCATAGGAAGCATAAGGAAACATCAGCTCTGTGTATACATGGGACTGGAGGCATTAAAGGCTTGTTGGCTACCAGCAATTGAAGGAAACAGCCACCTTAGTGTTTCTGATAAATCACCCTTGCTCCTATGTGTATATTTTATAAGGAACAATATTTGAGGCAGGGGAGCAGATAGAAGGCAATTTTAGGGATCCAAGTGAGACCTATGAAAATCTGAGTAGGACTGAGAGAAAGAAAAAGTTCAAGACACATCTTAATGATAAATTAATAAGAAATCTTTATTGTTGTGGGAAGGTGAGAGTTTATGGCATATCCAACATGGAGGTTCCACATGAAAGTAATTTAATGAAACAGTAGCATCATTTCCTTGTTTTCTTTTGTTGTTCTTTTTTGGGTTTTTTTAACATCTTTATTGGAGTATAATTGCTTTACAGTGGTGTGTTAGTTTCTGCTTTATAACAAAGTGAATCAGCTATACATATACATATATCCCCATATCACCTCCCTCTTGCATCTCCCTTCCACCCTCCCTATACCACCCCTCTAGGTCAAAAAGCACCAAGCTGATCTCCATGTGCTATGCAGCTGCTCCCCACTAGCTATCTATTTTACATTTGGTAGTGTATATATGTCAATGCCACTCTCTCACTTCATCCCAGCTTACCATTCCCATTCCCCGTGTCCTCAAGTCCATTCCCTACCTCTGAGTCTTTACTCCTGTCCTGCCCCTAGGTTCTTCAGAACCACTTTTTTTTCTTTCTTTTTTTTTTAGATTCCATATATATGTGTTAGCATATGGTATTTATTTTTCTCTTTCTGACTTACTTCACTCAATATGACAGTCTCTATGTCCATCCAACTCACTACAAATAACTCAATTTCGTTTCTTTTTATGGCTGAGTAACATTCCATTGTATATATGTGCCACATCTTCTTTATCCATTCACCTGTCAGTGGACATTTAGGTTGCTTCCATGTCCTGGCTATTGTAAAGAGAGTTGCAATGAACATTGTGGTACATGACTCTTTTTGAATTATGGTTTTCTCAGGGTACATGCCCAGTAGTAGGATTGCTGGGTCGTATGGTAGTTCTACTTTTAGTTCTTTAAGGAACCTCCATACTGTTCTCCTTAATGGCTGTATCAATGTACATTCCCCCCAACAGTGCAAGAGGATTCCCTTTTCTCCACACCCCCTCCAGTATTTATTGTTTGTAGATACTGTGATGATGGCCATTCTGACCGGTGTGAGTTGACACCTCATTGTAGTTTTGATTTGCATTTCTCTAATGATTAGTGATGTTGAGCAATCTTTCGTGTATTTGTTGGCAATATCTTCTTTGGAGAAATGTCTATTTAGGTCTTCTGTCCATTTTTGGATTGGGCCGTTAGTTTTTTTGATATTGAATAGCATGAGCTGCTTGTAAATTTGGAGAATGACCTTTTGTCAGCTACTTCATTTGCAAATATTTTCTCCCATTCTGAGGGTTGTCTTTTTGTCTTGTTTATGGTTTCCTTTGCTGTACAAAAGCTTTTAAGTTTCATTAGGCCCCATTTGTTTATCTTTGTTTTTATTTCCATTTCTCTAGGAGGTGGGTCAAAAAGGATCTTGCTGTGATTTACGTCATAGAGTGTTCTGCCTATGTTTTCCTCTAAGAGTTTTATAGTGTCTGGCTTTATATTTAGGTCTTTAACCCATTTTGATTTAATTTGTGTGTATGGTCTTACGTAGTGTTCTAATTTCATTCTTATACATGTAGCTGTCCAGTTTTCCCAGCACCATTTATTGAAGAGGCTGTCTTTTCTCCATTGTATATTCTTGCCTCCTTTATCAAAAATAAGGTGATCATATGTGTGTGGCTTTATCTCTGGGCTTTCTACCATGTTCCACTGATCTACAGTTCTGTTTTTGTGCCAGTACCATACTGTCTTGATTACTGTATCTTTGTAGTATTGTCTGAAGTCTGGGAGCCTGATTCCTCCAGCTCCGTTTTTCTTTCTCAAGATTGCTTTGGCTATTGGGGGTCTTTTGTATTTCCATACAAATTGTGAAATTTTTTGTTCTAGTTCTGTGAAAAGTGCCATTGGTAGTTTGATAGGGATTGCATTGAATCTGTAGATTGCTTTGTGTAGTAGAGTCATTTTCACAATGTTGATTCTTCCAATCCAAGAACATGGTATATCTCTCCATCTGTTTGTATCATCTTTAATTTCTTTCATCAGTGTCTTATAGTTTTCCTCATACAGGTTTTTTTCTCCTTAGGTAGGTTTGTTCCTAGGTATTTTATTCTTTTTGTTGCAGTGGTAAATGGGAGTGTTTCCTTAATTTCTCTTTCAGAGTTTTCATCGTTAGTGTATAGGAATGAAAGAGATTCCTGTTCATTAATTTTGTATCCTGCTGCTTTACCAAATTCATTGATTAGCTCTAGTAGTTTTCTGGTAGCATCTTTAGGATTCTCTATGTATAGTATCATGTCAACTGCAAACAGTGACAGTTTTATTTCTTCTTTTCCAATATGGATTCCTTTTATTTCTTTTTCTTCTCTGATTGCTATGACTAAAACTTTCAAAATTATGTTGAATAATGGTGGTAAGAGTGGACAACCTTGTCTTGCTCCTGATCTTAGAGGAAAGGGTTTCAGTTTTTCACCATTGAGAACGACGTTGGCTGTGGGTTTGTCATATATGGCTTTTATTATGTTGAGGTAAGTTGTCTTTATGCCTACTTTCTGGAGTGTTTTTATCATAAATGGTTGTTGAATTTTGTCAAAAGCTTTTTCTGCATCTATTGAGATGATCATATGGTTTTTATCCTTTAATAGGTTAATATAGTTTATCATATTGATTGATTTGTGTATACTGAAGAATCCTTGCATTCCTGGGATAAACTCCACTTGACCGTGGTGTGTGATCCTTTTAATGTGCTGTTGGATTCTGTTTGCTAGTATTTTGTGGAAGATATTTGCATCTATGTTCATCAGTGACATTGGCCTGTAGTTTTCTACCTTTGTGACATCTTTCTCTGGTTTTGGTATCAGGGTGATTGTGGCCTTGTAGAATGAGTTTGGGAGTGTTTCTCCTTCTGCTATATTTTGGACGAGTTTGAGAAGGATAGGTGTTAGCTCTTCTCTAAATGCTTGATAGAATTTGCCTGTGAAACCATCTGGGCCTGGGCTTTTGCTTGTTGGAAAATTTTTAATCACAGTCTCAATTTCAGTGCTTCTGATTGCTCCATTTATATTTTATATTTCTTCCTGGTTCAGTCTTGGAAGTTTGTGCTTTTCTAAGAATTTGTCCATTTCTTCCAGGTTGTCTATTTTATTGGCATACAGTTGACTGTAGTAATCTCTCATGAT
The DNA here is from genome assembly GCF_965194805.1 of Balaenoptera borealis. Lineage (NCBI taxonomy): Eukaryota > Metazoa > Chordata > Mammalia > Artiodactyla > Balaenopteridae > Balaenoptera > Balaenoptera borealis. The sequence continues at coordinate 123,533,380 of NC_138863.1, read as the reverse complement.
CCTTTGAATTTCTGCAGGGTCTGTTGTTACCTCTCCTTTTTCATTTCTAATTCTATTGATTTTTCTCCCTTTTTTTCTTGATGAGTCTGACTAATGGTTTATCAATTTTCTTTATCTACTCAAAGAACCAGCTTTTAGTTTTATTGATCTTTGCTATCTTTCCTTCATTTCTTTTTCATTTCCTTTTGATCCTTCTGCTAAGTTTGAGGTTTTTTGTTCTTCTTTCTCTAATTGCTTTAGGTGTAAGTTTAGGCTGTCTATTAGAGAGGTTTCCTGTTTCTTGAGGTAGGACGGTATTGTTATAAACTTCCCTCTTAGAACTGCTTTTGCTGCTGCCCATAGGTTTTGGGTCATCGTGTTTTCACTGTCATTTGTTTCTAGACATTTTTTGATTTCCTCTTTGATTCCTTCAGTGATCTCTTGGTTATTAAGTAGTGTACTGTTTAGCCTCCATGTGTTTGTATTTTTTACAGATCTTTTCCTGTAATTGATATCTAGTCTCCTAACATTGTGGTCGGAAAAGATACTTGATGTGATTTCAATTTTCTTAAATTTACCAAGGCTTGATTTGTGACCCAAGATATAATCTATCCTGGAAAATGTTCCATGAGCCCTTGAGAAGAAAGTGTATTCTGTTGTTTTTGGATGGAATGTCCTATAAATATCAATTAAGTCCATCTTCTTTAATCTGTCATTTAATGCTTGTGTTTCCTTATTTATTTTCCTCTTGGATGATCCGTCCACTGGTGAAAGTGGGGTGTTTAAATGCCCTAGTATGATTGTGTTACTGTCGATTTCCCCTTTTACAGCTCTTAGCATTTGCCTTATGTGTTGAGGTGCTCCTATGTTGGGTGCATAAATATTTTAAATTGCTATATCTTCTTCTTGGATTGATCCTTTGATCATTATGTAGTGTCCTTCTTTGTCTCTTGTAATAGTCTTTATTTTAAAAATGATTTTGTCTGATATGACAATTGCTGCTCAAACTTTTTTGATTTCCATTTGAATGGAATATCTTTTTCCATCCCCTCATTTTAGTCTTCATGTGTCCCTAGTCTGAAGTGGGTCTCTTGTAGACAGCATATATATGGGTCTTGTTTTTGGATCCATTCAGCCAGTCTATGTCTTTTGGTGGGAGCATTTAATCCATTAACATGTAAGATAATTATCAATATGTATATTCCTATTACGATTTTCTTAATTGTTTTTGGTTTGTTATTGTAGGTCTTTTCCTTCTCTTGTGCTTCCTGCCTAGAGATGCTCCTTTAGCATTTGTTGTAAAGTTGGTTTGGTAGTGCTGAATTCTCTTACATTTTGCTTGTCTGTAAAGATTTTAATTTCTCTGTCAAATCTGAATCAGATCCTTGCTGGGTAGAGTAATCTTGGTTGTAAGTTTTACCTTTTCATCACTTTAAATATGTCCTGCCACTCCCTTCTGGCTTACAGAGTTTCTACTGAAAGAGCAGCTGTTAACGTTATGGGGATGCCCTTGTTATGTTATTTATTGTTTTTCCATTCCTGCTTTTAATATTTTTTCTTTGTATTTAATTTTTGATAGTTTGAATAAAATATGTCTTGGCGTGTTTCTCCTTGGATTTATCCTGTATGGGACTCTCTGCACTTCCTGAACTTAATTGACTATTTCCTTTCTCATATTAGGGAAGTTTTCAACTATAATCTTTTCACATATTTTCTCAGTCACTTTCTTTTTCTCTTCTTCTTCTTGCACCCCTATAATTCGAATGTTGGTGCATTTAATGTTGTCCCAGAGGTCTCTAAGTCTGTCCTCAATTCTTTTCATTCTTTTTTTTTTTATTATGCTCTGCAATAGTTATTTCCTCTATTGTATCACCCAGGTCATTAATCCTGTTCTTCTGCCGAAGTTATTCTGCTATTGTTTCCTTCTAGAGAATTTTTAATTTCTTTTATTGTGTTGTTCAACATTGTGTGTTTGCTCTTTAGTTCTTCTAGGTCCTTGTTATAACTTTCTTAAATTTTCTCCATTCTATTTCCAAGATTTTGGATCATCTTTACTATCATTACTCTGAATTCTTTTTCAAGTAGACTGCCTATTTCCTCTTCATTTGTTTGGTCTGGTTGGTTTTTACCTTGCTCCTTCATCTGCTGTGTGTTTCCCTGTCTTCTCATTTTGCTTAAATTTCTGTGTTTGGCATCTCCTTTTCACAGGCTGCAGGTTCATAGTTCCCGTTGTTTTTGGTGTGAGCCCCCAGTGGCTAAGGTTGGTGAAGTGGGTTGTGTAGAGTTCCTGGTGGAGGGGACTGATGCCTGTGTTCTGATAGATGAAGCTGGATCTTGTCTTTCTGGTGGGCAGGACCATGTCCGGTGGTGGGTTTTGGGGTATCTGTGATCTTATGATTTTAGGCATCCTCTCTGCTAATGGGTGGTGTTGTGTTCCTGTCCTGGTAGTTGTTTGGCATAGGTGTCAAGCACTGTAGCTTTCTGGTTGTTGAGCTGGACCTTAGCATTGAGATGGAGATCTCTGGGAGAGCTTTTGCCATTTGATATTACATGGAGCAGGGAGGTCTCTGACGGACTAATGCCCTGAACTCGGCTCTCCAACCTCAGAGGCACAGGCCTGACACCTGGCCGGAGCACCAAGACCCTGTCAGCCACATGGCTCAGAAGAAAAGGGAGAAAAAAGAAAGAAAAAAGGAAAATAAAAAGAAATAAAGTAGAGGGCAGACAGCAGAAGCAAGAAGAACTACAATACTGCAGCCTGTGGAACAAAAACCACATTCACAGAAAGACAGACAAGATGAGAAGGCAGGGGGCTATATACCAGATGAAGGAACAAGATAAAACCCCAGAAAAACAACTAAATGAAATGGAGATAGGCAATCTTCCAGAAAAAGACATCAGAATAGTGATAGTTAAGATGATTCAGGACCTCGGAAAAAGAATGGAGGCAAAGATCAAGAAGATGCAAGAAATGGTTAATAAAGATCTAGAAGAATTAAAGAACAAACAAACAGAGATGAACAATATAATAACTGAAAAGAAAAATACACTACAAGGAATCAATAGCAGAATAACTGAGGCAGAAGAACGGATAAAAGACCTGGAAGAAAGAATGGTGGAATTTACTGCTGCAGAAGAGAATAAAGAAAAAAGAAAGAAAAGAAATGAAGACAGCCTAAGAGACCTCTGGGACAACATTAAACGCAACAACATTCGCATTATACGTGTCCCAGAAGGAGAAGAGAGAAAGAAAGGACCTGAGAAAATATTTGAAGAGATTATAGTCGAAAACTTCCCTAATATGGGAAAGGAAATAGCCACCCAAGTCCAGGAAGTGCAGAGAGTCCCATACAGGATAAACCCAATGAGAAACATGCCGAGACACATAGGAACCAAATTGGCAAAAATTAAAGGCAAAGAAAAATTATTGAAAACAGCAAGGGAAAAATGACCAATAACACACAAGGGAACTCCCATCAGATTAACAGCTGATTTCTCAGCAGAAACTCTACAAGCCAGAAGGGAGTGGCATGATATACTTAAAGTGATGAAAGGGAAGAACCTACAAGCAAGATTACTCTACCAAGCAAGGATCTCATTCAGATTCTATGGAGAAATCAATAATCAATTAAGATTTCTTTAATTCTTTACAGACAGGCAAAAGCTAAGAGAATTCTGCACCACCAAACCAGCTCTAAAACAAATGCTAAAGGAACATGTCTAAGTGGGAAACACAAGAGAAGACAAGGACCTACAAAAACAAACCCAAAACAATTAAGAAAACGGTCATAGGAACATACATATCGATAATTACCTTAAACGTGTATGGATTAAATGCTCCAACCAAAAGACATAGACTGGCTGAATGGATACAAAAACAAGACCCATATATATGCTGTCTACAAGAGACTCACTTCAGACCTAGGGACACATACAGACTGAAAGTGAGGGGATGGAAAAAGATATTCCATGCAAATGGAAATCAAAAGAAAGCTGGAGTAGCTATACTCATATCAGAAAAAATAGACTTTAAAATAAAGAATGTTACAAGAGACAAGGAAGGACACTACATAATGATCAAGGGATCAATCCAAGAAGAAGATATAACAATTATAAATATATATTCACCCAACATAGGAGCACCTCATTACATCAGGCAACTGCTAACAGCTATAAAAGGAAATCGACAGTAACACAATAATAGTGGGGGACTTTAACACCTCACTTACAACAATGGACAGATCATCCAAACAGAAATTAAAAAGGAAACACAAGCATTAAGTGACACAATAGACCAGATAGATTTAATTGATATTTATAGGACATTCCATCCAATAACTTCAGATTACACTCTCTTCTCAAGTGTGCACGGAACATTCTCCAGCATAGATAACATCTTGGGTCACAAATCAATCCTCAGTAAATTTCAGAAAATTGAAATATCAACCATCTTTTCTGACCACAATGCTATGAGATTAGAAATCAATAAGAGGGGGAAAAAACACAAACACATGGAGGCTAAACAATACGTTACTAAATAACCAAGAGATCACTGAAGAAATCAAAGAGGAAATCAAAAAATACCTAAAGACAAATGACAATGAAAACATGACGATCCGAAACCTATGGGATGCAGCAAAAGCAGTTCTAAGAGGGAAGTTTATAGCTATACAAGCCTACCTGGAGAAACATGAAAAATCTCAAGTAAACAATCTAACATTACACCTAAAGGAACTAGAGAAAGAAGAATAAACAAAACCCAAAGTTAACAGAAGGAAAGAAATCATAAAGATCAGAGCAGGAATAAATGAAATAGAAACAAAGAAAACAATAGCAAAGATCAATAAAACTAAAAGCTGGTTTTTTTTAGAAGATAAACAAAATTGATAAACCATTAGCCAGACTCTTCAAGAAAAAGAGGGAGAGGACTCAAATCAATAAATTAGAAATGAAAAAGGAGAAGTTACAACAGACACCACAGAAATACAAAGTATTCTAAGAGACGACTACAAGCAACTCTATGCCAATAAAATGGACAACCTGGAAGAAATGGACAAATTCTTAGAAAGGTATAACCTTCCAAGACTGAACCAGGAAGAAATAGAAAATATAAACAGACCTATCACAAGTAATAAAATTGAAACTGTGATTAAAAATCTTCCAACAAACAAAAGTTCAGGACCAGATGGCTTCACAGGTGAATTCTATCAAACATTAAGAGGAGAGCTAACACCCATCCTTCTCAAACTCTTCCAAAAAACTGCAGAGGAAGGAAAACTCTCAAACTCATTCTATGAGGCCACAATCACCCTGATACCAAAACCAGACAAAGATTCTACAAAAAAGCAAAATTACAGACCAATATCACTCATGAATATAGATGCAAAAATCCTCAACAAAATACTAGCAAACAGCATCCAACAACACTTTTAAAGGATCATGCACCATGATCAATTGGGATTTATTCCAAAGATGCGAGGATCCTTCAGTATATGCAAATCAATCAATGTGATGCAGCATATTAACAAATTGAAGAATAAAAACCATATCATCATCTCAATAGATGCAGAAAAAGCTTTTGAAAAAATTCGACACCCATTTATGATAAAAACTCTCCAGAAAGTGGACATAGAGGGAACCTACATCAACATAATAAAGGATATAGATGACAAACCCACAGTAAACATCATTCTCAATGGTGAAAATCTGAAAGCATTTCCTCTAAGATCAGGAACAAGACAAGGATGTGCATTCTCACCACTATTATTCAACATAGTTTTGGAAGTCCTAGTCACGGCAATCAGAGAAGAAAAAGAAATAAAAGAAATCCATATCGGAAAAGAAGAAGTAAAACTGTCACTGTTTGCAGATGACATGATACCACACATAGAGAATCCTAACGATGCCACCAGAAAACTACTAGAGCTAATCAATGAATGTAGTAAAGTTGCAGAATACAAAATTAATGCAGAGAATTCTCTTGCATTCCTATACCCTAATGATGAAATCTGAAAGAGAAATTAAGGAAACACTCCCATTTACCTTTGCAATAAAAAGAATAAAATACCTAGGAATAAACCTACCTAGGGAGACAAAAGACCTGTATGCAGAAAATTATAAGACACTGATGAAAGAAATTAAAGATCATACCAACAGATGGAGAGATATACCATGTTCTTGGATTGGAAGAATCAATATTGTGAAAATGACTGTACTACTCAAAGCAATCTACAGCTTCAATGTAATCCCTATCAAATTACCAATGGCATCTTTTACAGAACTAGAACAAAAAATCTTACAATTTGTATGGAGACACTAAAGACCCCAAATAGCCAAAGCATTCTTTATGAAAAAACACGGAGCTGGAGGAATCAGGCTCCCTTACTTCAGACTATATTACAAAGCTACAGTAATCAAGACAATATGGTACTGGCACAAAAACAGAAACAATGGAACAAGATAGAAAGCCCAGAGATAAACTCACACGCCTATGGTCAACTAATCTATGACAAACGAGGCAAGGATATACAGTGGAGAAAAGACAGCCTCTTCAATAAATGGTGCTGAGAAAACTGGACAGCTACATGTAAAAGAATGAAATTAGAACACTCCTTAACACCATACACAAAAATAAACTCAAAATGGATTAGAGACCTAAATGTAAGACTAGGCACTATAAAATTCTTAGAGGAAAACATAGGAAGAACACTCTTTGACATAAATCACAGCAAGATCCTTTTTGACCCACCTCCTAGAGTAATGGAAATAAAAACAGAAATAAACAAATGGGAACTAATGAAACTTCAAAGCTTTTGCACAGCAAAGGAAACCATAAACAAGACAAAAAGACAACCCTCAGAATGGGAGAAAATATTTGCAAATGAATCATCGGACAAAGTATTAATCTCCAAATTATATAAACAGCTCATACACCTCAATATTAAAAAAACAAACCACCCAATCCAAAAATGCACAGAAGACCTAAATAGACATTTCTCCAAAGAAGACATACAGATGTCCACAAAGCACATAAAATGCTGCTCAACATCACTAATTAATAGAGAAATGCAAATCAAAATGACAATGAGGTATCACCTCACACCAATTAGAATGGGCATCATCAGAAAATCTATAAACAACAAATGCTGGAGAGGGTGTGGAGAAAAGGGAACCCTCTTGCACTGTTGGTGGGAATGTAAATTGATACAGTCACTATGGAGAACAGTATGGAGGTTCCTTAAAGAACTAAAAATAAAATTACCATATGACCCAGCAATCCCACTACTGGGCATATACCCAGAGACAACCATAATTCAAGAAGACACATGCACCCCAATGTTCATTGCAGCACTATTTACAATAGCCAGGTCAAGGAAGCAACCTAAATGCTCATCGACAGACGAATGGATAAAGAAGTTGTGGTACATATATACAATGGAATATTACTCAGCCATAAAAAGGAACAAAGTAAGGTCATTTGTAGAGACATGGATGCATCTAGAGACTGTCATACATAGTGAAGTAAGTCAGAAAGAGAAAAACAAATATTCTCTATTAACGCATATATGTGAAACCTAGAAAATGGTACAGATGAACCAGTTTGCAGAGCAGAAATTGAGACACTGAAGCAGAGAAAAAAATGTATGGACACCAAGGGGGGAAAGTGTCGGAGGGTGGTGGTGGTGGTGTGAGGAATTGGGATATTGGGATTGATATGTATACACTGATGTGTTTAAAATTGATGACTAATAAGAAAAAATAAATAAATAAATAAAATATTTAAAAAAACAATAAAAAATAAAGTATTCGTCCATTGGACCATTGAACCCTTATTAAAACTGGGGTTTTCTGATTATGGAAAATATCAGAATAAGTCAACAACAGTGGCAACATGGTATTTAAATATCCATGTTTTCCAGCTTAGATGACCTTGTGAACCACCACATGCTCATGGTAATTTAGCATGTTCTCCACAGAGAAATGGTGTTGCATACACAAATAAGAGTTGATCATCAAAGAGCTATTTATTAACATGCTGAGAAATGCCTTTTCTATTCCTTTCCTGAGGCTTCAGGAAGCTACCTCTTCCTTAAATAAACCTGTTGAAGGAGGGCAGATTGGCTTGCAGCTTCTCTTAAATGCTGGTATTTGAACTTGGCTTAGGCAAGCACCTCCTGTAATTTACTTTACACTTGGCTGGAAGAAGATGATTTTATATTTGGGCTAGGGATAAAGGGAGCTTCTGTTTCCCTCAGGGGACCTATGGAGATTGAGAACATTTACTGTGTGTGCTTTCTTCACCTTCCCTTGAAAAGAAATAAAACCACCTTGTGCTGTTTCTCTACATCGTTCAGGCATGCAGAGACATTCATCCTGTTGCATAATGCTTAGAATAAAAGGTGTTACAAAAAGCTGATTTGTTTCTGATAACCCAATGACTGCACATACTTAATAACTGATTTTACTGTAATATTCCTGAATTCAAAAACATTACTGCTACTTGACATTATTACATTTTCAGTAAAGGATTAAATCTTAGTTTACTGAAAAAAAATAGCTATTAAAGTAGAAAATTTTTTAAATTATTAAAAATAAAAAATATTAAAAAGTAATAAAAAAAGAAAGAAAGGGGCTTCCCTGGTGGTGCAGTGGTTGAGAGTCTGCCTGCCAATGCAGGGGACACGGGTTCGAGCCCTGGTCTGGGAAGATCCCACATGCCACGGAGCAGCTGGGCCCGTGAGCCACAGTTACTGAGCCTGCGCATCTGGAGCCTGTGCTCCGCAACAAGAGAGGCCGTGATAGTGAGGGCCCCCGCACCGCGATGAGGAGTGGCCCCCCGCTTGCCGCAACTAGAGAAAGCCTTCGCACAGAAATGAAGACCCAACACAGCAAAGAAATTAATAAAATTTTTTAAAAAATTAAAAAAAAAAATTTATAAAAAAAAGAGAGAAAGAAAGAAAAGAGCAACCAAACCAAAAAGTAAATCCACCAATGATAACAAGCACTAAGAACTATATTTAAAAAAAAAAAAAAAGGACAGACATAACCCTCAGACAAATGGTGAAAGCAAAGCTATACAGACAAAAATCACACAAAGAAGCATACACATACACAGTCACAAAAAGAAAAAAAGGAAAAAAAAATTTATATATATTAAAAAAAAAAGGAAGAGAGCAATCAAATCAATAAACAAATCTACCAATGATAATAAACTCTAAATACTAAACTAAGATAAACATAAAACCAGAAACCAGTAAGTCACATACAGCAAACCCCCAGTCTACAGTTGCTCCCAAAGTCCGCTTCCTCAATTTTGGGATGATTCTTTGTCTATTCAGGTATTCCACAGATGCAGGGCACATCAAGTTGATTGTGGAGATTTAATCTGCTGCTTCTGAGGCTGCTGGGAGAGATTTCCCTTTCTCTTCTTTGTTCGTACAGCTCCCAGGGTTCAGCTTTGGATTTGGACCCGCCTCTGCGTGTAGGTCACCTGAGGGCGTCTGTTCTTTGCTCACACAGGACGGGGTTAAAGGAGCAGCTGCTTCGGGGGCTCTGGCTCACTCAGGCGGGGGGAGGGAGGGGTACGGAGGAGGCGGGGCGCGCCTGCGGTGGCAGAGCCCAGCGTGACGTTGCAGCAGCCTGAGGCGCGCCGTGCATTCTCCCGGGGAAGTTGTCCCTGGATCATGGAACCCTTGCGGTGGCGGGCTGCACAGGTTCCCGGGAGGGGCGGTGTGGAGAGTGACCTGTGCTCGCACACAGGCTTCTTGGTGGCGGCAGCAGCAGCCTTAGCGTCTCATGCCCGTCTCTGGGGTCCGCGCTGATCGCCGCGGCTTGCGCCCATCTCTGGAGCTCGTTTAGGCGGTGCTCTGAATCCCCTCTCCTCGTGCACCCCAAAACAATGGTCTCTTGCCTCTTAGGCAGGTCCAGACATTTTCCCAGACTCCCTCCCGGCTAGCCGTGGTGCACTAGCCCCCTTCAGGCTGTGTTCACGCCGCCAACCCCAGTCCTCTCCCTGCGATCTGACCGGAGCCCGAGCCTCAGCTCCCAGCCCCTGCCCACCCCGGCGGATGAGCAGACAAGCCTCTCAGGCTGGTGAGTGCTGGTCGGCACCGATCCTCTGTGCGGGAATCTCTCCGCTTTGCCCTCTGCACCCCTGTTGCTGTGCTCTCCTTCGTGGCTCCGAAGCTCCCCCCTGCCACCCCCCATCTCCGCCAGTGAAGGGGCTCCTAGTGTGTGGACACATTTCTTCCTTCACAGCTCCCTCCCACTGGTGCAGGTCCCGTCCCTATTCCTTTGTCTCTGTTTTTTCTTTTTTCTTTTGCCCTACCCATGTACGTGGGGAGTTTCTTGCCTTTTGGGAAATCTGAAGTCTTCGGCCAGCATTTAGTAGGCGTTCTGTAGGAGTTGTTCCACATGTAGATGTATTTGTGGCGAGGAAGGTGATCTCCATGTCTTACTCCTATGCCATATTGAAGTCACTTTCTCCTTGTTTTTTTTTAAAATAAAATTCTACCCAAAGAGCATGATTCTAAAGCTGCTGTTTCTCTCATCCCATGTAGCCAAAATATCCACATATGTGTGTGTATTTATGACTCTAAAATGTATCTATCTATCCATCTCCATATACCATTTATCTTTGATTGAAAGCTTTCCTTTATTTCCCCTCAAAGAACAATATAATTTTAACAGATATTGTTATCAGTTTTAAGCACTGAGGCATAAACCTTAAGGTTTACCACTTCTTGATAATATGAGGTAGTCATCGTTTCACAAACATTTGAGTTTTTTTCCTAGTTATTTGAATATTTCTCCTTTCTCCTTTTTATTTTTTTCAGAAGGTCTTGAAAAAGGTGAAGTCCATGTATAAGGGTAGGGAGGATTTTTGCTCACTACCGATCTCTTCAATAATAGTTTCATGCATTTTATTGATATTTATTTTAAAGGTTGTGTTAATTCATATGTCCTGGGAAGCAAATACAGAGTTAAGAGTGCAAGAAATTTATCAGTAAAAAATACAGTGGGAGGAAGTAAAATTGAGCATTTGTATGTTTTCAAAATGCTGTGTAGGTCTGATAACCATGAAGGAAAAGAAGGGGTGGGAAAGCAAAAACTGGTGGGAACAACTCACTGTGCAGTGGAAGAGTTCTACTTAGAACAGAAACAGCCAGATGCTAGTGTCTCTGTACTCTCACTGCTTAAGGACAGCCCAGGAAGCGTTTTTCTTTGGATTTAATGCTGTGGAAGATTTTTGTAGCTCACGAGCAGACCCTTCCTTGAGAGAGAGCTGGATGAAGAACTCTCTTGACTTTTTGTTATTCACCCTCATAGTGTGTGAATCCACATCTCTGATACTGTTTGAGGAGCACATTACCCAGCATACCAGTATGAAGAGGTTTTGAAAAGAAAGGTAGTGGGATGAATGGCATTTTGTCAACACAGCAGTTGGTCACAAGGTCTTAGACGGTATTCATCTACTCCTTCCTACACTGCACTCTAAATGCCCCTTGCCCTCACATATGCCTGTTGGTCTTGGAGGCTCGCCTAGGGGTGTGACCTGTTTCCTCATCTTTGGGAAGTCTGAGTCTTTGGTAACCATTTATTTCTCACTAGTTCATGTCACAGGTGGGCATCAGAATGGCAAGGAGCACTCAAGTGGATGCCCGCAGTTCCACACATTCCTTCCTGCCCCACTGTGTATCAGCAGTCCTACCTCCTCTAGCTAAACAGGGCCAATTACCCTGTCATGTTGGTGACTCCTTGCCTGCTGGCCCTTGGGCACAAGGGGCTCAAAGGCATTTTCAGATGCTCTTGTGGTTCTATGAGACTCTAGCTGTGTCCCTTGGTATGAGTGCACTGTCTTTGGGGACCAGGATCTCTAACTCTGCAAAGCCCAGAGCTGTATAGATGGGAAGCAAAAACTCCCCAGTGGCTCAATGACGGTGATGGTAAATAGTGCTTCCAGCCACTTGATTCCTAGACTCATGTATTCTTCCCACTGGGACACAGTATGTTGAAGACTCTGATTCCATTAGTATATTGAATCCTGGAAGATGTTTCCCCATCCTCATAGAGTGTTGCCTTTAAGCTGTCCCATCAGCTATGACTTTCAGTGACCATTCCATGCTCTATCAGGCTACATTTGAACAATGCAACCAGTGTAACCTATGGAAAAGGACCCAATCTTGCAGCTTCTTCGCTGTAAAATAGGTCCCCTAATCAGTAGCTATGCTGTATGGTATTCAATGCCTGTGGACCAGGAACATTGTCAGTACCAATAGTGATGATGACTGAGGTTTGCTAGGTAAGAAAGGCAAAGTCAAACAAAGATAAGTTTCTCTTCTAGGGAAAATAAATCTCAGACTGAAGAGGCCCACTGAAGTAAACTTACCACCAATTGGTCATTGGGTCTCCCCAAGGAATGGTATTATCCTGGGAGCTCGGTACTGGACTCTGTGCAGGCAGACTGGCCATTCAGAGATGGCATCAGCTAGAAGAGCCATGGCAAGTGGTAGTCCTTACTTCAGAGACTATATCTCTGCCACTTTGGTCACTCATTTCATATGTTAAATGTGCCATGTGCCATGTTAAATGTGCATAGCAGATGACCAAATCTGGTAGTATCAACTGGCCATGTCTTTTCTCTTTTTTTCTTACAGAGACTTGTTAGAGGTTTATCAATTTTACTGTTTTTTTTCAAAGAACTAGTTGTTTTGTTTCATTTATTTTTTCTATTGTTTTTAATTCCATTGATTTATGCTTTATTTTTTATTCCCTTTGTTCTGCTTGCTATAAGTTTAATTTGCTCTTCTTTCCTTAGTTTTTAAGGTGAAAACTTGGGATCTTAATTTTAGATCTTCTTTATTTTCTTATATATGAATTTAATTCTATAAATCTCCCTATAAGCACTGCTTTATATGTATACCACAAATTTTGATTTTAGTCTAATTTGGAATACTACTTAAATTTCTCCTGAGACTACTCTTTGTGTAACAGACTATTTAAAAGAGTGTCTAATTTCCAAATATTTGGGGATTTTCCAGCTATTTTTCTGTTATTGATTTCTAGTTTAATTCTACCACAGTCTGAAAACACACTTTGTATTATTTCTATTCTTTTGCATTTGTTAAAATGTGCTTTATGTCCTAGAATATGGTATATCTTGATGAATATGCCATGTGAACTTGAGAAAGATACGTATTCTGCTTGTTTTGGATGGAGTATTCTATAGATGTCATTTGATCCAGTGGATTGATAAGGTTGTTCAGGTCATCTATATCCTTTTACTGATTTTCTATTTGTTGATCTGTCAATTACTGACTGAGATGTGTTAAGGTTCCCAACTATAATAGTGGATTTATTTATTTCCCCTTTCAGTTCTATCTGGTTTTGCCTCACACATATTGATACTGTATGGTGACTTGTATACACTTTTAAGGTTTTATGTCTTCTTGGAGAAGTAAATTATTTATGTTTATTATGTAATTCATCTCTTTATCTCTTATAACTTTCCTTTAATGCTTCATGTGAAATTCATATAACTACTCAAGCATTCTTTCAATTAATATTAACACTGTATATCCTTGTCATTTCTTTACTTTTACCTTATTTGAGTCTTTATATTTAAAATTTCTTACAGACAACAACTATAAAAGGTAGTTGATCTTGTTTATTAACCCACTCTGATGATCTCTGTCTTTTAATTGTTATGTTTAGACAATTGTCTTTTAAAGTGGTTATTTATATAACTGGATTAAAATATACTATCTTTGAAATAATTTTCGATTTGTTTCATTTGCTTCTTCCAAAACTGTTGATAATTGTGCTGAACGGTTAAAAATTCAGAGTAAATTTCTCTTGAAAATGGGACAACGGCTTCTTTTTTTAAAAATTTTCTGCATCATATATTTTCATAACTTATGCTTTGTAAGTCTGTCTCTGGGCATTTCATGATGGTACAGTGCCTGAATCATTCCGTATCAGTGATGCCTAGCTAAATACCAGTCAGTTAGCAAGTTCTTACTAAGTATTTGTTGAATGAGAGATTAATATATGAAAAACAAATGCTGGGCGATAATGTGAGAAAAGTAGCAAAAGTATAAGGGAAGATGAGAATCAATATTAATAATAATAATAATAACAACTTAAAAAAAGACACCATATATTATGCACTATGATAATTGGCCTATATGCATTACCATTTAATCACCATGAAACGTTCATAAATATATATATATATATATGTATATATATATATATATATTTGAGGAATGTATGTTTTACAAATGTTAAGCAAACTGTTCAAAGCTAACAGGTTATAACTTTCATTGCCAGGATTCACACTAAGGTTTTTCGACCACCAAAGATCAAACTGTATCTGCACCAAAAACAGGCTCCCCAGATGCTAAATGTTGCTCATGAGGCTGTGATTAACCAAACATCTATCATTAAGCCCATTATTAACTAATCAGTTTAAGTGCATACATTTTATAAAGAAGCCACACTTAGCAAAATAAAAAATGCTTCATTTCCTAACTCAGGGATTTGCTGTCGAGACAACTCTTACCTCCAAGTTATTAGTAATTTTCTTGAGATTGTCCTTTTTCTTCATTTGTCACTGGAAACTTGTTTCACCATCGAGGAGTGACTTAATGCCCCCAAAATACATTACTGTACCTGAAATTCACACTTCTGATGCTATTTGAAAAACATATATGTATAAATATTGTGTCAGGCAGAAAATATTTGCTCAGATGGCCAAGTGAGTAAAAATTTATTTCTGGAGGGAAAACACAGCAGGCAGGAAGGAGACATACAGCAGCAATAAAAGGTGCCTCCCATGAAAGGCTCCATTCACATCAGCATAAATGTGGCCAGGAACAGAACAAATTTTGTATGAAACAAGAAGGAGAAAAGTGCTAATATATTTATCTGAGAACAGTATACTACAGCAATGTGCTGACATCTTCCGGTCCATCAGCAGATTTTGACTTTTGGGGGAAAACATCTGGATGTGTAGCAGTGAGGAACAGAAGAGAGAAGTAGCACAGTTGGGCAATTCTAATCTTGAGATCATGTTTATGATAACAGAGGGAAAAAAAGAGTTGTTCTCAATGCAGAAGCCTTGGTGCTAAAATATTGTCCATATTTATTTGTTGTTGCTTTTGGACGGTCATTATTACATTCCTTAGAGCTTCAGTATTCTCATCTGCAATATGGGGCATATAATACTTTCAAGTTGGCTGTGAAGATCACATAAGATAACACATGGGAAACCAGGTAGCATAGAGACTGGTGCATAACGGATGCTCAACCATGCCAGTGTTTTTTCTTCTCAATATTGGGGAGAAATCGTCAAAGCAAAACCCTATGTTATTAATTCTGGGATAGCCTATATTCTCAATTCTTGATACTTTACAAAATTCTTTCAAATCTTCCCTTTTAATCAGTTGGATTTTCCATTGTTAGGTATCTGCAGTCAGTTTCAGGTTTGTGGGAGGTCTGGGCGCCCATACGGGTTTCACACCCCTAAAGGTCTCTCTCTAAAAAGCAGACTGCTTCTTGCTCAGCACAATTCCCCTGTGAGATTGTTCAGGTCATCTTACATCATCTCATACTATGTCCTGAAGTGTCTCTGCCACCAGTCTTGGACTCACAAGCCCCGTCACTCTCCACTGCAAATAAGAAACACAGCCAATGTACTTCAAGGAAATCTCCCAGCCTCATAGAGGGTGTTTTTGCTGAAATTTCTGATGTCTGCTTCTTGCTTCTAGGTCCTCCAAACACTCTCCACTTTGCCCTTCTACTCTTCCCCTTCCCCCCACCCCCAGTCCACTGTGGTTTCTGATTGATTTCTTATGACTAATGCCTACGTTAGTTCCAGTTATTTCTGACATGAGCTGTTCTGTATTTCATTATAAGTCCTACCTTTAAGATTTTAATGATGAGTGTTTAAATTTGTAACCACTGGGTCCCCTTAGCTTTTCCTGTTGTTCTTCTCTTGCAGTTGCTGCCAATCCCAGATCATACAGTATTTTTAACTGCAACTTTCCATTGTAACTAGGGTGGGTGTTATTTTAAACCCTCTCTCTCTCTCTCTCATCAATCTATCAATCTATTATACTGTTATGTCCAGTTCTGAAAACAGCTCTTCTGCCCCTTTCCTGTTTGCCCATTTCCATTCCCCTCTAACCTTGAAAGAACCTAATTATAGGAATGAGATCACTAGGCAATTGAACCTAGCTCCTGACTTAGGCTTTCCTGAATGCACACCATACCTTACCTAACCTGTTGATTCTTTTCCTGAATAAAAAGAAGTAAGAATGAAGAATTAAGTAGTTAAAGAATGACTAGTTTTCCACCACCAGCAGCCCCCTTAGCAATCCTGCGGGCAGATCACTTGGGCAAGATAACATCTGAATAGTCAGCCAGCCTGCATGCAATGGAGAAGGATGCAGAACCCAACCTCCTGCTTTGATGATTCACTGAGATTCTTCCCCTTTTTTTCTCTTTGAAAACTTTCATGGCTGAGAGGAATCTTTGGAGTTGGTCTCAGAACATGAGTCTATTTTCTCCCCAGATTGATGGCTTTTCTACTGACACTTGCCTCTCAAATTATTGACTTTTGAATGGCAAGCAGCCGGACCTGAGTTCAGTAACAGTTTCAGAAAGAGAAAGGAGACTAGAAAGACTGCTACTGACATGTTTTTACCACTGCTTGTGATTTTAATAACAAAACAAGAAAATGCACAATTCTTATTTTTTTATTCTTACAAGTAACACAAGGTTCTTCAAGTAATTTACAAAATTACATTGTGGATTCTCACAAATGGCTTTACTGTGTTTCACCAAATCTTTTCACTGTTAGCAGTATTCAAAATAATTTTGCTTCCTTTTTCAGCTACCACCTCATCTTCTGCTTTTTCTCCTTATTCCTTTTTACTTTTGTTGACAAGATTCTACTCATATTTACTTTCTTTATCATGCCCATGATCTAATTCTTATTACTCTCTTCCTGCAAATTCAGTATATTTTAGTGGAGAATGAATAGGTGAGAGGAAGCCTGAGTCACTGCAATAAATATATTAGAATGTTTATATTTGGCCAATGTATCCCTCTTTGGTAGTTGGTACTTTATGAATCAGCAATGCTGATTAAAGACCATATTCATGTGCATTTACTTGTTCATTCTGGTCTTGTTTATTCAATTACTGACAGTATTCAGAAGGAGGTGTTGGCATATCCAAATGTTTTTAATAACCAAATTAAAGGTCAAAGTTCAGGTTGTGATTTATTTATTGTTTTAACATCCTTGTTATGCTAGATTGGTAGCTGACTGAGGCAGCTTTACCTCTTACAGAATATTCTTAGAAGAGGGCACTGCAACCTTGATGAACATTCTTTCTTTAAAAGACAGAAAATCACCTTTTACTAATAAGAATTTAATCACAAGTCCAGAGTTCTAAGAGATCCCAGGTCTGTTTTTGTTTGTTTGTTTGTTTGTTTGTTTCCTGAGTCTGTTTAACCCAGTCCTTCAGAGACATCATCTGTACCTTTGCAGTCTTCTGGGTTTCTTTACACTCTCTGTATTTCTCCCTAGCTTTTATAGCCCTTAATATTTTGTCCCCTCCTCAAGTACCCCACCTTTTTCACCAGTGTTCCCTCAAGTGCCTGACTGGGTCAACTCCCATAAGACTGCACAGGAATGGAACATCCCTTACTGTCTTTATTATATTGCAATTTCTGTTCATCATTTATTTTTTGCCTGCATATTAAGGTGCAGAGTCATAGACTCTTTATTAGCTTACAAAGCTCATCTGTTTTCACTTCCATGAATACTTGTTAGCTCCCTATTTCTAAACAATGCAACCCTGCATCATTGTTTTCTAGTGGGAACATCTAGCACTTATATTCCGAGTCATGATGTTGATGCTTGCTTATATTATCAGTACAGTTCTGCACATTTTTTTTATTTTGGTACTTTCTAGATGTTGACCACTGAGTTAAGACACAAAGGTGACCAAAGGAAGGTCACAAAGGTGACACAGCTTCCTAAAGGAATTCCCATTTTGCAGGTGGAAACAGCTACTTTGAATTATCATGGACTCTTTTGGTTAAAAGAATCTGCCTAAAACTGGCTTAGATAAAAATGGGAATTTAATAAGTTACTAAGTTGAAAGTTCTAGGGATCTTTCCAGGGTCTCACATGATAACATCAGGAATTGTTTTATAAAAATGAATATCATGGTAAGTTTAGTAATCAGTATTTATAGTTAGATTCCCAGGTGACACTGGCAGAAATAGTCCAAACTTCATACATGTCTTCAGACCAACCTTTGGCAATTGTTGGACTAGAAAATGATCTCGAAGGCCCCTCCCATTTCTTACCCTCATGAGTCTATCTAGATTGATCATTTTATCATTGCAACTAGACTGAAAGGGATTCAAGGTTAGTAGTTGTGTCTTATACTTCTATATCCTAAACAGTTCACAACATTGGGCACAATATATGAGTTCAGTGAATATTTGATATATTTGCTAATATTCTACCTACCTCACTGTTAGGAAAACTAAGAAAATAAACCAGTATACAGAAATGTCAATATAGGAAGCAAACCTATGTGTTTATTAGTGTGGGACATTTTTTGGATTGGTGGGAGAACATACACTTCTTGAGAAATATTTAGTGGTAATGTCCAGACGTTCAGTAATGAGGATATTACTATCTAAGAGAAAAGATTTGGTCTGTAAATGGTTGGGATACTCCTCATCTTTCATCCATCTGCCAGTCGATTTCACAGTTTTTCACATTTAAGTGAATTTCTTTCAATCACCTAAATAATGTCTTGAATAGATGTGAATTCCAAACTGATAACTGCATACAGCTTCCATTAGCACATAAAAATGTGTCAGACTGACTCTAGCAGATATTTGCCATTTTAATTTTTTTCCAGTTTTCCAGAATATTTTTGAAGTGCTAGGGTGAACACTCTGAGTTTTTAAGAAGGAAGATAGTGACCTGAGAATTTTCTTTCCCTTGTAACTCCATAGAATTGAGTAATATTCTGAGAATATGTCTAATTATCATTTAAGTATTTTGAAGTGCTTTACTACCTATATTTTTAAGTACGCAACTAGAACATAATAGGACGTTAACAAGGATATATTGAGGTTATATCATGTGTGAAGACCTTAACTTGAATAATTTTATTTAATCTGAGAAATCTGAGATCTAATATGCTTAGATAAAGTCCAACTGTTTATGGCCCAAATCAAAGTCTTCAAAGTCTTTTCACAAGTTATTATTCTTTTATAAATTTTAATTTTGTTCTTTCTTTACTTTGATAGGAAAAATAGGTTGATAATAATGAAAGAAATAACTAGCAACTATTATGCTATATCCTAGATAACTGTTTTTAACATTCTGTTACATATTCTCTATGTATACTTACATATTAACACTCTATTGTATGCATGATTTTCTATCCTTCTTTTAAAAATTAGTATTATTATTATTTTTTTTGACAGGGAAAAAATGTTTTTTAATTATGTACTCAGTCCACTTGGTGTATTTCAAAAGGTGTAATACTTTTCTTCATTTATCAGTGAAAGAAGTTAGAAATTAACTTCAAAAAAAATCAGCAAATGGCAAACAAATTTCTTTGAGAGCCACAGTCACATATATAGTACATCCTAGAAAAGAGGAGGGGCAAGAGAGGTTCCACCCACTTTCATGAGTTTCATCAAATACTGGACCTACTCAAGGGTGGAGAGAAAAGGCAACTTTCAAAAAGGAGTATATTATTAAATGACACGTTTACTATACCCCTTCCTAAGAGCAACAGGTGGGGAACACGTTTTCTAAACTAGATCTAGGAAGAGGAATGTGGAATCAATCCATCCTCCTTTATGGGCTGTCCATTGGTTAATGAATTTTAATAAAACATGACTAAATAAAAACAAATCCCACACATACACCCCGTCCAAAAGAAAAAGAAAAAAAACTAGGTATCCCAGATTACTCACCAGAGTGGAACCTGGGAACAGCTTCAACAACCCAAATTAGTCTGTTACAGTCATCACAAGCATGCCTTGCTTTTAAACAAA
Organism: Balaenoptera borealis; assembly: GCF_965194805.1. Classification (NCBI taxonomy): domain Eukaryota; kingdom Metazoa; phylum Chordata; class Mammalia; order Artiodactyla; family Balaenopteridae; genus Balaenoptera; species Balaenoptera borealis. Next base: position 123,513,298 of record NC_138863.1, on the reverse strand, counting down.
GAAAAGAAATCCCTAGAGCAAACAAAAAAAACAAAAGGTGTGCCAAAGGTGAAGTTGCTGTGTGGAGCAGATTTCTTGGAGTCCTTTGTTGTGCTCAGTCTGTGGAAAGGCAAGGATATCACCAAAATCGTGGGAGCCTATGGGCTTATATTATTACTCGGGCTGGAAATGATGCTCAGAAATTCATCTATGAATCCGACGTGCTGTGGAAACACCAGAACAACATTCACCTGGTGAATGAATGGATCACCAATGACATCTCCTCCACGAAGATCCAGTGAGCCGTCAGAAGGGGCCAGAGAATTCGCTACTTGGAACCAGACCTTGTTCAGGAATATATTGAGAAGCATAGTTTGTATAGTTCTGAGAGTGAGGAGAGGAATGTTGGGGTGATGTGACTCCTTTGCTGAGAAACACCGCAGAAGCTGACACATAAGAAATTCTCCAGCATGGTATTGTGGACTGCCCTTTTGGGAATTTGAAACAGTGTGAGTGTTAGTAAGTGGGGGAAGGAAATGTGATCCTCTTTAATAAATTAAAGTTTAAAAGCTTGGTAAAAATCAGTAGTAAATTAAAATCAGGTTTATCTTTTTATCAGAAAAAAAATACTGTCACCAGTATTATTCTATGCAAAATGATCTCATTATTATGTTTGACATCAGTCTATATGTCTGTCCTAACTTTTCGTCAAGAACAGGTATCTAGATGCCATTTCCTTCTGGCTGTCCCTCTCAGGCATAGAATTTCTGCCTAAGTAACTTCACCCTGGGAGCTGTAATCTCAATATTTTTGAAAGTCTAGATGAGCAACTTGACTATATTTTCCTAGAGCCGTGTGGCTGACAGGGTCTTGGTGCTCGGCCAGGTGTCAGGCCTGAGCCTCTGAGATGGGAGAGCCAAGTTCAGGACATTGGTCCACAGAGACCTCCCAGCTCCACGTAATATCAAATGGTGAAAGTTCTCCCAGAGATCACCATCTCAACGCTAAGGCCCAGCTCCAATAAACGACAAGCAAGCTACAATGCTGGACACCCTATGCCAAACAACTAGCAAGACAGGAACACAGCCCCACCCATTAGCAGAGAGGCTGCCTAAAATCATAATAAGGTCACAGGCACCCCAAAACACACAGCCGGATGCAATCGTGCCCAACAGAAAAACAAGATCCAGCCTCATCCACCAGAACACAGGCACCAGTCCCCTCCACCAGAAAGCCTACAAAACCCACTGAACCAAGCTTAGCCACTGGGAGCAGACACAAAAAAAACAAGAACTATGAACCTGCAGCCTGCAAAAAGGAGACCCCGAACACAGTAAGTTAAGCAAATTGAGAAGACAGAGAAACACACAGCAGATGAAGGAGCAAGGTAAAAACCCACCAGACCAAACAAATGAAGAGGAAACAGGCAGTCTACCTGAAAAAGAATTCAGAGTAATGATAGTAAAGATGATGAGAAATCTTGGAAATAGAATAGAGAACATACAAGAAACACTTAACAAGGACCTAGAAGAACTAAAGAGCAAACAAACAATGATGAACAACACATTAAATGAAATTAACAATTCTCTAGAAGGAACCAACAGCAGAATAATTGAGGCAGAAGAATGGATAAGTGACCTGGAACATAAAATAGTGGAAGTAACTACCGTAGAGCAGAATAAAGAAAAAGGAATAAAAAGACTTGAGGGCAGTCTCAGAGACCTCTGGGACAACATTAAATGCACCAACATTCGAATTATAGGGGTGCAAGAAGAAGAAGAGAAAAAGAAAGTGACTGAGAAAATATTTGAAGAGATTATAGTTGAAAACTTCCCTAATATGGGAAAGGAAATAGTCAATCAAGTCCAGGAAGCTCATAGAGTCCCATACAGGATAAATCCAAGGAGAAACATGCCAAGACACATGTTAATCAAACTATCAAAACTTAAATACAAAGTAAAAATATTAAAGCAGCAAGGGAAAAAGAACAAATAACATACAAGGGAATCCCCATAAGGTTAACAGCTGATCTTTCAGCAGAAACTCTGCAAACCAGAAAGGAGTGGCAGGACACATTTAAACTGATGAAAGGGAAAAACCCAGAACCAAGATTACTCTACCCAGCAAGGATCTCATTCAGATTCGACGGAGAAATTAAAACCTTTACAGACAAGCAAATAGATAGCTACTGGGAAGCAGCTGCATAGCACAGGGAGATCAGCTCGGTGTTTTTTGCGTCCACCTAGAAGGGTGGGATATGGAGGTTGGGAAGGAGACACAAGAGGGAGGGGATATGGGGATATATGTACACATATAGCTGATTCACTTTGTTATAAAGCAGAAACTAACACAACACTGTAAAGCAATTATACTCCAATAAAGGTGTTAAAAAAAAAAAGAACTGATATCTAGTTGAGACTTGAAATATAACTTGTTCTTTATTTTCATAACATAGAGCTGAGGAAGAAGATCCAAACTATTTCCTCTTCTGGTTAATTCTAATTTATGTAAACAGCTCTATTGTCAAACCAATCTATCCACTAGAATGAGCTGGACAGAGAATGAATCTTAGTATGAAGCCATAGGACAGAAACCAGAGAAGAAAATGGATTTAGTGAGCCTCAGAGGCAGAAACTAATTTTTTTCCAACCAAATATGTGACCATCTGTAATTTAAGCAAATATTGAATCTAAAAATTGGATGTCTGGTTCACTTGATGCTTGCAATTTTCTTTTAGATGATGATGATTATGATGATTTTAAAAGTATGTAACAGTACACATTTACAGAAAGAAAATGAAAATGAGAACTTTGAAATAATTTGGGGGATTGGAGTGATTAAATGAATCTCCTACTTTCTGTGCAATTTTCTGAAAAACCTGTAGTACATTTTTCATTTGCTGCTAAAAAGATGCTCATATTCTTTGATGTTAACTGAAGTTTAAAATCTTTCTGGAATTGGAAAACTTAAAAATAATGTTGTATATGAAAAATAAATGTTAACAAAGAATTTTTATCTATTTACCTACCACACTGGGCTGAGTAGGCGGTTACCTTATTTTATCCATAGGGTCTAATATCAAGCCAAGTTGAAGCGCCTGAAAGCAACTCTTTTGCCCCTTTCCTGTTTGCCCATTTCTGTTTCCCTCTAACCTTAAAAGGACCTAATTACAGAAATGAGATCACTAAGCAATTGAAACTAACTCCTGACATGCACTCCTGAATGCACACTATGCCTTGTCTAACCTGTTGATACTTTTCCTAGATAAAAAGAAGTAAGAATGAAGAATTAAGCAGTTAAAAACTGACTAGCTCTCTACCCCCAACACCTCCCCCCAAGGAATCCTGTAGACAGATCACGTGGGCAAGATAACATCTGAAGAGACAGTCAGCCAGTCTGCTTGCGCAATGCAGAAGGATGCAGAACCCAACCTCCTGCCTCGATGAGTCCCTGAGATTCTTCCCCCTTTCTTCCCTTTAAAAACTGTCATGGCTGAATAGAGTCTTGGGAGTTCATATCTGGACACAAGTCCACCATCTCCCCCGACTGCCAGCTTTTCGATTAAAGCACCTTTCCTTTCTACTGACACTTTCTTCTTGAATTATTGGCTTTTGAGGGGTGAGCAGCAGAATCTGAGTTCAGTAACATGCTCGCAATGCGCATTCCTGCCATCCCTGACAAGAAGTCTTCTGCAGCCATGTGCCCCTCAGAGCCATGTCCTCTCAGGATCAGTCTTTGTCACTCCTACTGGATCCCAGCATGTCCACTGTCATGTCTCCAGAGAGCAGATTCTTGGCTCTCTGTCCTGGGGTAGTTTCTGCTTTGGGCCCTCTGGATTTGCTGTCTTTCTGACTCTCCCTGGAGATCAGTGCAATGCCCCTGGAGTCCTTATTTCCCAAATGTCATGGCTTCCTTTGTCTCAGTAGAAGCTCATCTGTGAATATTCAGTCCTCTGGGATCCTGGCACAAGCCAACCACCACACCCCATCATGAAAAATTGGGGGAAAATATTATGAATCTCCCCAGGAGAATCAATAGATATAATCAACACAAACAGTATTTCCTTGTCTTATTCTTTCTGGCTAGCAGTTGGTGAGGCTCATTACTTTCCTTCTGCAGCCACATAAGGTCACCTGAAATCAAGCAGCAGCATCTCAATGCCTTGAGATTATAATGTCATGACTTGCCAAGTATAATCCTCCCAAGGTACAGTTTGTCAGATGAAATGTACCTACTTTTCCCTTTCCTGACTAATTATAACTTTCAGTTCAGCCTCTGATGTCCCTAAGGAACTTTGATTTTGTTCTATGGAACGTTCCTCATATGACTCATGATGAATACCCTGTGTTCTTCCTCAAGGTGGCCTTTTCGAGTCTGAACATCATAACCTATATGACAAGGTGACAGGGTGAAGAAGATAGGTCACTCTGGATCCACCTGAGTGCACAGCAGAGCCTCATAGATGGGCTCTTCCTTGATATCATCCCTTACCAAGCCTAGCCCGGGGGAGTTACAAATGAGACATCGGACATCATCTTACCTGGACACACTTGTAATAAAGAAAATAGCCAAGAGCATTCTCTGAACACTTGAGAGTAGGTTTCCAGAAGGTGCCTCATCTCTGAGATTGGAGTTTTCATTTTCTTGGAGAGACCATGGTCCTTGAGAACATCTCTGTCCTTGAAGCATTTCAACTACCTGCCAGATTTGCTTCAGACCCCGTCAAACTGGGTTGGAATGACTCTTTCTATGTAGTGCTTCCCACTTTGGGGGCTTTGGGATTGTAAGTGGATGTTGAAATACTGAAAGAAAGTGATCATTAAAAATGTCCCAAGGCATATATAGTGTCTTCAGGCATGATGGTTAACCTTGATATCTTGGCCCTTTTCCAAATTGAGTAATTGTATTCTGCCAAGCTCAAGGTCCCCATACATTTTTAATTGAGGAATTATCTTTCCTTCTTCTCTTAAAACCTGCTCATGGGTTTATTCACTCGTCAGCAAAGCAGACAGGCCATGGTGCCCCAAGGCATCCCCATCTGTGATTGGTGAGGCAGTCAGAATTCTGAGAAGATAGTCTTTTCTTGAGCAATTGTAATAGGGCTTTATTCTACACAATTCATTTAACTAGTTATATCTGATGTTTATGGTACCAACAAGAATCAAAACATTGAAAACAAAATAAGAGCATCTTTAACATGAAGAAATGTTGACTACTTACAAATAACACACACTAATAACAGAATGCCAGCTCTGTAATAGAGCAACACAGAAGAAATGTAAACCATCGCTTCCTCCCAAATGCTTTTTTACAGGTTACTTTGCACAGGTTAAATGCAATGATCCATTTGTGTGTGTCTGTCACAGTGTCAATAAGGCCTCTTACACAGAAAGCTATAGTAGGCCTTGTAATAATATACTTTTTTATTTGTTCTAGGAGGTTGAATGACCTGTAGATTGGCTAGATTAGTTTTATACTTCTCTTCCTTCTTCTTTTGCTTCCACTATCCATTCCTTCTTCATAATGACTAGCTTCATAGTAAAAATGTTAATCACACTTAGAGTAGTTGGGCTGTTATATTCTAGCACTGAGCTCGAAATATTAAATGCATCATCTTGTTTGATCCACACAGAAACCTTCTTCAATAATCACTATTATTCTGATTCTATAGATAGAGAAACTGAAGCTTTGAAGGGTAAATAACTTCCCCAAAGTTACCCAGTTACTAGGTAACAGATCAAGATTTCAGAATACATCCGACTTCAAAACCTGTGCACATGCTACTGTGCTTCTCGCTTCTCTTTTGTAGCTAGAGATAGTTAGATATGAGCAAGATTAAATGAACAAACAACAAAAAAGTGCTCAAAAGATTCACTGTCTGTCCATGCTGGACTGGAGATTTTAGTTATAATGCTTGGTTGTAACTACTACAGTGTTTTTTTAAAAACTTTCTCAAGTATCTCCAAAATTGTAAAATCTAGTCTATTTTTATATTTATAAAACACCAAGACTGTTTATGACTATTTTTATAAACTCTCAACACTCTTACCCTAGAAATTACTTTTATGATAATATTTGGCAATATTAATTGTGGTCAAGACTCTTAGTTGCAATCTCTGTCTAGCTTGAAAGAAATAGTGTGGAAGTTTATGCAGATGCTTACATTAAGAGAAATATCTAACCCAGTTCCCCATTTTACAGGTGGAGGATTAAAGGGCAGCCACTGCTCAACGCATCTACTATTTTATTGGCTTTTGTAGTAAGTTAATAAAATAGACATTTGCTTATCCAGTAAGTCAGGTTCCTTAATTTAATTTCTTCATGTGATGGTAGAAGCTGACTCAGAATGTAACTAAAGAAGTAGCACTAGTGAGGTAAGCTCAGCTTAAGTTTCCCAGAGAGACAATTGGCCAGTTTTGAACTTATATTAAGCCATGCCACATAAATGTTAAAGCAGGCAGATATCTAGATATGAGGAGAGAAAGGGGATACAGGCCAAATGGCAGGAAACCACACATCTTGTAAACAACAGGGGTCCTTGGGCAGACAAAGAAAAGCAGGAACCTCCAGACTGACAGGAAACCACACGTTTTGGGGTGATCAGGGTCCTGGAGGCAGGCAAAGAAAGGTGGGAAAAGGGGGGAATCTCCAGTGTCCAAGTGTAACCTGTTGTATAATGTGCTTGCATTACAAAAAGTGGCCCTTGCAGATCAGAAGTTCCCATTATGCACCGAGGCCATGACACTTCCCATCAAGGGTAAATAAGGACAAAAATTCCTCCTCCCCTCGGGAAGGTGGAGCTGGGATGAAAATCAAGGAATACGACCCCCAAACCACTCCCGCCCCAATGAATACTCTGCCCCTTCACTTCTACACCCCACATAACTTGCTTGCCAAGAAAACTCCGGGCAGCTCCTTACTTGAGTCTGCCCACTATCCCCTTGAGAGCATACTATCACTTGAATAAATCCTCACTTTTCTTTCTTGATCTCCCTGTCTTGTCTCTGAATTCTTTCTGTGATGAGACAAGATACGACTCTCCAGTATCATAAACATATGGCTAGTGGAATGACTATAGCCTTTGCATGCAGAAGATCACAACAAACATCATTAAGGAACAGAATCAAAATGACTCTGAAGGAAATCTAGCTTCCTAACCAGGACCTTTTCCATTAGATCATACATGTATTCTTGGAAAGACTTGATGTGATTTAAAGTGAGTTTCTCAATGTCACCAGTGATGTCTTTGACTACAGTTAGCAAGCTCACATCAGGTCTTCCTTACATGCTTCTGTGTTTCAGTCTCTGGGTGAATGACACACTCTGATTTCATTTCCCCAATAACCATGAAATTCTAAAGCTATTATTGTCATTCACAGCTGAGAAACCTGAAGTTTCTATGAGGTTAAATGACTTTCCCAAGGTCATTGGCACTCCTTCTGTCAAGTGGCCTTATCTCTATCTAACCATAACATAGCATCAACAATTTGATGTTATTTTACTCAACAATGTGAAGAAGCAATGTTGGTGAAGAAGCATTGCACATCTTAGGAATTATATAGCAACTATACATGCACATAAACACATTTAATCTTTCTAGCATATCAGTGAGGTTAAATATCATTATTGTAACTTTACGGATACAGAAAATTAGATGCAGAAAGATTAAACTGCCTGAAAAGACTACCTAACTTGTAAATGTCAGCAGAAGATTTGAACAAAGGGTTGCCTATCTCTGAAGCTTGTGTTCTCTCTACTGACTTCTCAACGGAAATCACTTTATAAGTGATCTTTAGTATCTTCACAAAATGTCCTTTATTGTCTTCAAAGTGATCTCGGGGAGGCAAGGGGTGAGGTGGCTTGAAGCAGGACCTCAGCCCTTGTCTTCTATGAAGAAATAATTCAGCAAACAGACAGATGTGAAGCAGATAAAGCATTTATTAGAAGCAAAGTACATGTGGAATAACACACGGGCAGACTTGGAGTAAGTCGTGCACAATAAGGGTGGCTTAAATCACTTATCTGGGGGCAGATTTCTGGGTTCCCTCTTGGCCAATCATTTTGCTTATGCACATATTTTGTCTGATTCAGGGCCCTCCCCAGTGTGCACATGCATCCTTTACCCAAGATGGATTCTAATGCAAACGTTTCTGGAAGGTTGGCATGCTCCCACTCCCTCCTTTGACGGCTGAGGACCTTCTCTGTGCGTGTGTGGGTTGGGAAATCCCCTTGACCACAAGAATGAGAAAAATGTGGTTTTAATGTCAGGGCTCTAGTCCTGTTGTTATCTTATCTCAAATTGTCAGCAGGAGACTGGTTGCAGCTGCTCAGCCTGGGGCCCATCTATCTCCTACCTCAAAAGGATAATGCCCCACAAAACATATTGCTAATACACAAAGGCAGAATTTCTCCAACAGTAAAGTGAAATTACTTTCCTACAAAAATGTTGTCAGAGAAGATACTCTAAAGAAGTATGCTCAGAGCAACTGGGCTCTCTGATTTCTGCAGTTTCAAAGTAAGAATACAATTTAATTGTTCATCAAGTCAAGAAGGATTCCAAGTAGAATAAGTTCCTAGTATCTCACTTCAATATACTGGGTTTCAAGCATCTCTCAACTTTTCAAGAATTGTCAGCTACTGCTCCAGGAAAAGGGAAGGAGATGATTCCCCACCTACTTTCCCAACTTTATTTAAGTAGTGCTTGTTCTGCAAAACTCTACATAATCTCATAAGACTGAACCAGAACACACAGCATGGATGGAATTCTGTAAATGAAAGATTTGTGCTGACATAAATTCCTTCAGATCTGGAAAAGCACAGGGCAGGAAGACATCAACACACCACTTTACACCTTTTATTTTCCTTACTTGGAACACTGCCTTGGATGTGAGGGACTCCATGCATGTTTACTGAGCGGTATCTCTGAGTCAGACACTGGGATATATGTTGGGAGACGAATGAAATGCAGCCCTGTCCTAAAGCCTTCTACACACTCATCTCGGGTGAGAAGCAATGCATATGTATATACGTGAAAGTTTTCCAAAGCTCTTTCTAGAGGATCAAAGTGTCTTCACATAGTCTAGTCACAGTCCTGGTCATCAAGGAAAAGGTTTAATTTCTCATCAGAAGAGTAGATCATTAAATATATGAAGGTTCAAGGGCCTCTACTCACAAATCTCTTATTCCTTGAAACTCATAATTCCCAGGGGTGACTCCTGGACATTTCTCTCTTAAATTGTAACTGCAAAAGGTAGTAGAAAACACTTTGTTTCAGGGTGTGAATCTGAATTCCAGCTCTGATACTAGCAAGTTGTGTAATCATAAACTGATTAAACTTTCTGAACCTCGGGGTTTTCATCTGACTAATGTATATTACTTACCTCACAAGATCATTGTGAGGGTGTAAAGAAACAAAGTATGTAGTAATGTCTACGCAAAGGCAAAATTCACTAGTTGGTGGATACTTTGTTAAAAACAAACAAACAAAAACAACCACAAAACTTCTAAATGAGTGCGAGGGTAATCTGGGAAACATTTCAGTTCCTTTCCAAGTCTGAGACCCTATGATTAAGGGAAGCACACTCTTTTCTGGAGATTTGTATTTATTGGTGTCAAATCTAGATACATTCAATAAAAGGTCATTTTTACCCTTTCCTGTGTGACCCAGAATTAATGTCTTTGTTATATTTATTCATTTATCTTAGTTCAAAATCTGAATTAATACAAACAACTAATTCTTTATTTCCTCAAACTTTTGAAATATCTATTTTATTAAATATCTATTTTAGCTATTGAAATACCTAAAAACTGTTTCAAATTGAGTAATTTATATTCTCCATCTTAGGAAATCTTACTTCACATGTGTTTAGGATAAGAGAAATTCTTCCCAACTCCTGAATTCCTGAATAAAACTTTATATCCATAAATAAAACCCATTAATTTTGTTGTTATGGTGTTCACATTTTCCTAGGGATAAAATTTTTTCCACATTGAAATAGAAAGCTAAATATAAATATTTTTAAGAGAGAGAAAAAATGGCTTACATTCACACTAAAGAGGGAATGTTTGCTATCAAACCCTTCTGTCCTGAACAGGGCTTCTGGTGAAGGAGCCGGGGTAGGGAAGGGGGGCAAGGAGGAGGGCCCTCTGCACTGGGAGAAAGCAGGTGAGCATCTGAGTACAAGAAAGTTGAAGATGGGATGGAAGACAGGTGGGGTGAAGGGATTCTTAAAGGAAATTTAGCTAACTGAAAGTTTTCACCAAAAGCTAATTCTGCTCCTAAGAAGCTTGAAAATGGGCATTTCATCTGCATCTAAGAAGCATAAAACAGAAATTGAAACAATTTCAACAGTGAAAAAGACTTGAGAGGTCACCTGTCCAGGAAGCTCTAAATTTAGTTGACAATGTGAACCACCAGGGGAATCTTTCCAGAATCCATGTTCCTGAGTTCTACCTTAGACCTTCCTAGACTAGGCACAAGAATATTTATGTATCAATTATTATCCTCAGTTCCAAGTGATCGAAACCAACTTAGTCTGAATGTATTAAAAGGGTAATGGGAACTCTTAGATTCCCCAGGAAAGCTGGAGAACCAAGCTTGGGAAACATGGAGCGATGTAGAGGGGAAAGGTAACCAGGACCACAGAGAATCCCCTCCGTTCTCCTGGCAGCCTGCCTGGGAGGCATTGCTCCTGACCCTCCAGGGATGCTACAGCCGCTGCTTCCCCACAACAGGGCAGACACCATGCTGCCGGCACTGAAGACCTGAATTCCCTCCTCCCTACTTCTTTGTGACACTAACTCCAGATTCAAGATCCAGGTGGCTGCATCTGGTTGGCGGCTGAGACAAGGTCATGTGCATCCAGGCCCTACCAGTTAGGGGAGCTTGGAAAAGTGAGTATAAGTCCTTCTCTGATGCTGTAGAAGGATTAGGCTCCTGCAACAGAATTATATAGTAGATTAAGATTGAGAACCAAACATAGCAACTAATCTAAATAAGAAGTCTGAATGTAGGATCTAGGGTTTGTTTATTTTTGTTTTTGTTTTCCAGGCAGAGTGGCAAGAGGCAAGAGGACAAAGAAGCTGAGGACCCAAAAGACAGGATTGTGTGTGAGAAGATGACCTTGGGGCAGAGGCCTGAAGCAAGTGGGGGAGCATCTTGCACACCTGTGAGGCAAAAGTACTCCAGGCAATGGGAACAGCAGATGCAAAGGCTCTGATGCAAATGCGTGCCTGGCACATTCGAGGAACAGTAAGATGGGCTGTGTGTCTGGAGCAGAAGAAGCTAGTGAGAAGCCTGGGAGGTAAGATGGAAGGGCCGGCACATTTCACCTGGGTCTTGCAGGCCATGAGACTTTGTCTTTTCCAGGGAGTGAGATGGGAAACCATGGAATGTTTGAGAGAGAGGACAGACCTGTTCAAATCTGGTGCAACAATTGTCTCTATTTTATAATTCCGTCCTCCACAACCTTTTACCTTGTCATCTCTAAGTCTAATGTGGTTGCTATGCTCCAGGCAACATCTTCCCTCACCAATAGCATTTTTGAGGCAAGAAGACAAGATGGCAGGAGACTTTTTCCTCATAAAACTCCATTTTTTCTGAGATGAAAATATTTCCCAGAACTCTCTTCCACCCTCAGTCTGAAGATTTATCTTACATGTCATTATCCAGAGCTGACTTACCTACCATATCTTAGGTCAATATGGTATTGATATATATATATATATATATACATATATATAATATGTATATATATAATACTATAAGGACAAATATTCTATTCTTTTGATTTTTGGACTGACATAGTTTCCATGCCCTGAAAACAACAGCTTCTATTTCTGGACCACCTTTTAGTATCATGCTGGTTAATGTACATGCATTATCTCTGGTTTTCATAACCACTCTACAATGTACTTGCCCACATGGAAAAACTGTGGAAGAGGCATTCAACTGTCTTTTCCAAGACTAGAGTGGTTAACCTAGGACTTGAACATACGTCTGTCTTTAGGGCTGCAAAGTCTACTTCTACTACATAACACTTGTAATTTTAAAAAGCATCTGCACAGATCAGCATTCTTCCTGTCTCATAGGATACATTTTTTTTTTTTTTACTTAGAAAAATCTGATTTTATTTTCTAAATCAAAAAGAAGTGTATTCATGTTAAATTTAGAATGTTTAACTTTCCACTGATCTCTCAAAATACTTTCCAGATATTGTTAACAGTGCTCAGAATGGTGTCAAAGTTAAAATCCAATATCACATTTTAAAGAAGAAAGTTTAAATGTAGGCCCTATTTCTAAGAAACCCTTCTCAAAGGTCAAGGCATCGACAATTCTAATTTTAAAAGAAAAGAATTTAAATCATTATTGGAAATTTAAGTGACAATGGTTTGAAGCACTATAAGTCAGATCTCTTTTAAAACAGAAAAGAATTTTAATTTCTGAGGGAAGGGACTCATACCTGACAACCCCAATTAAACATAATACTTCCCTACCCCCACCCTCAAATTACTAAATGCATTATTTCACTTAGGGATAGAAAACTATTTCCTGTCACATAAGATATAAATGAGCTTACACATTACATGAAAGAGCACTGTATGTGTGTGTCTGTGTGTGCCTGTATGATTTGGCCACAGATGACATTACCCCTCAATTATGCTCAGTTCTGGGGTGCATGATTTTTGTGGATTCCTGAGTCCTCATCCTGATGGAATGAAGGAGATTACACAGAGACAATAAACTAGGCTTGAAAGCCCTCAGCTTTAGACATAATATATAAAGTACTAATCACCATAATTTACAAAGATAATGAACAGTCTTGTCTTTCGGAATAATAGTATAAAGAAAGGAGTAGAGATGAGTAGGAAAAGAATTGTGACATGCATGCAAAAAAAAAAAAAGAACTGTCAAATTGCCTTTGAAAGGGAAAAAAAATACAAAATGATACAGGAGGGTAGCCTCCTCAACTGTGCTTTCAGCATTATATGTTTTCCAAGCCCTGCTTTTCCAGCTCCATCCTCCTTGCCCCCATTAATTGATTTTGGGGTTATTTCCTTTTTTTCTTTCTTGGTCAAGATCAAAGAGCGGGGTTCTAACACATTGGTGTCACTTCCCTGTTTGTGTTTGAAGGTGTGTCATGCTTTGACTTTATCACTGTAACTCTGTGAGCCTGTCTGATATCAAGGAGGAGTGTGCCTTGTGACCCAGAAAATTAACTGACTGGCTTTCATAGAATATCCACCATCTAGGCTTGATGCCCATAGAAGAAAGATAAGGTACAAAGTAATCAAAGAACAGTCAAAAAGAATTGCCTGAAGTGCTTATTTGAGTCCTACCAGAGGATCACTGACACTGTAAATAATGAAGGGAAACTGACTTTTACCAAAAGTTTCAGGTGATTCTAAATTCAGGAACATTTAGGTACCACTGTGATAGATAGCAGTCCTTACAGAGCGAAACGTGTGATTTTTGTTTTGTGTTTTGAGGGCTAGATGACAAAAGAGAAGTATCACGCCATAGAAACTAAGGGGTGAACTAATGAAAATCATTTTTCATTGGTTGTGATTAGATTTCCTCTTTGTGAATGAATTATTTATAACCGTTGGTCTCCATATTCTTCCTATTGATTTACAGGACTTTTAAATATATTTAATACTAAATCATTTTATTGTGTACATTATTTTAATGTTCATTATACTATATTATACTATAAAACATAATTTGTTTTGATTATATACAGCTTTTTTAGTTAGTGGCTTATCTTCAGATGTTTTATACTGTGGTTTGTATCAAAGAAGTTTTGAAATTGAAAATAATCAATTTCTTGAATCCTTTCTTTTCAGATGTATGTTTTTTCTGTCTTGCTTAATTAATACTTCACTATGTCTACAATACAGATATTTATTTTTTTTACATTTTAGTCAAAGTTTAATACTAATTATTTCATATGAAGTTGCTTAATCTACCTGAAGTTGATTGTTCATTATAGTATGGGACAGAAACCTTAATTCATATTTTACATATTTATAACCAACTTTCCAAACACCAATTATTGAATAGTTATTTCTGTCTACAACTATTTGATCTACACTGGTATCACAGTGATATATCAGATCCCCATATATTGGTGAGTTTGATTCTCAGCTCTCTACTGTAATGCTAATATATTCTAAATTCTTCCCAGTCACTGCTGAGAACAGCTTATTGTCTTAAGAAATACAGCTTCTAGAGAAGTCCTAATATCTCATTAACTAAGACTCTGTTCCCTCTCTTCCCTTCCCAAACTGTCTTGACAATTCTTGGCCCTTTGAACATCCATGTGAATTCTAGGATCACAATATCAAGTTCTGTGATTAAATCTTGTTGAGATTTGAATTGAAATTACATTAAAAGATATTTGGAAGAAAATTACTGTTTATAGTCCTGTTTCTTCTGATGCATAGTTATGGCCTATTACACATATACTTAGGCCTTCTTAATTAATTTGAACAAAATTGCGATCATATTCTCCATAATGATCTTGGTTAATCTTTTGCTAACTACACTCCTATGTATTCTGTGGACAGGGTGACAATAAAATTTAGATTAATTATTTTTTAATAATCTGAACTGGTAAACTTTGGGGACTACTAGAATACTATACCACATGAAATGATGCAATTCTGGGCATAAAATCTGTCTGTCTCAGGTGAATCTAGTTGTCATAAGACATAGTTTGATGACATTATTGTATAATGTTTAATGGCCTGGAATCAATAACTTTATTCTTATTTACTTAATTTTTATGTGTTCACTGCTACTTTACTCGCAAAGACTAGAGCTTCCTTGGAGCACTCCTGAACACATTGGGAAATCTTGGAGGCACGCTTGATGCCCGCCTGCAAGAATCATTCCAATCTCAACTATTTGGTCTCTAGTCCTGTGACACAGCTTTACTCTTAGGACATTCTTTTACACATTGACATGAAACTTCACCTTTTTTTCTGAGATGAGAAATCCATTTCTAGATTCAATATCTTCTTATTTTGTGTACTCCCTATTTTTATAAAACCTACCTCACATACTTCCTGAAAAAATATACATGGAATGTAAATTTTTAAAATCTTGTAGTCTCAAAATTCCTCCACAATTTACTGAAAGTTTTGTTTGGTATTGAGCTCACATTTGTTTTCTTCAAATAAATAGTTGAAGCATTGTCCATTGTCTTCTGCCTTCCAGTGCTGTTAAGAAAGTCATTTCCACCCTGATACACATGATTTTTAACAGCATTTTATTCTTTTTTCTATATGCTTTTACCATTTTTCCCTATTGCTAATTGTCTACAATTTTTCTATGATGAGCCTTCATGTGAGGTTTCATTTTTTTATGTTTAATTTTTTACTATAATGATGGAAATTCAGTGAACTCTTGCATTCCCAAAACTCATGTCCCTAAGTTCTGGATTGTTTGTTAATTTCTTCCCACCACATCTTCTATTCTCTCTGTCTCTGTCTCTCTCTCTCTCTCCTTCCTCTTTCTCTCTCTCACTTTCTCTCTCTTTCTCTCTGGAGTTGATGTTTTTAGGCTGTTGGACTTCCTAAACCAGTCCTCTAAATATCTTATGGTTATAAAAGGGAATTAGCAAGAATACTATCAAGGATGTCTTATAAAGGAATGTCTTATAAACACACAAGAGATACAAATAGAACAAAAGAAAATCTATGATGTCTCTAGTGGTCTTCTTTATTGCTTTAGTATTTATGAGATATGTCTTTTGTTAAAAAAATAGTCTATTATTTGAGCAGTATTAAGTTCACAGCAAAATTGGGCAGAAATTTATAGAAGTCCCATAAATTTCCTACCCTCACACATACATAGTCTCCCCCATTTTCAACATCCCCCATCAGAGTGGTACAGTTGTTAAAATTGATGAGCCTACGTTGACACATCCTTATCACTCCAAATCCAGAGTTTACATTCGGGTTCACTTTTGATGTTGTACATTCTATGGGCTTAACAAATTTATAGTGATATGTATCCACCATTATAATAGTATCATATAGAGTAGTTTCACTGCCCTAAATTCCTCTGTGCTCTGCCGATTCACCCCTTCCTCCTCTTACCCTTTGCAACCACCTATCTTTTTACTGTCTTCATAGTTTTGCCTTTTCCAGAATGTCATATGAAGCCTTCTCAGGTTGGTTTCTTTTACTTAGTAATACGCATTTAATTCCCTCTATGTATTTTCATTGTATGATAGATCAATTATTTTGGGTGCTGAATAATATTTCACTGTTTGTACCACAGTTTATTATTCACCTACTAAAGGGCATCTTAGTTACTTCCAACTATTGGCAATTATGAATAAAGCTGCTCTAAACATCTGTGTGTAGGTTTTTATGTGGACATAAGTTTTTAACTCCTTTGGGTAAATACCAAGGAGTGCTATTGCTGGATATTATAGTAAAAGTGTGTTTCGTTTTGTAAGAAAACACTGAAGTGTCTTCAAAGGCGATATAACATTTTGCATTCTTACCAGCAATGCACGAGAATTCCTATTTTTCCACATTTATGCCAGCATTTGGGGCAAACTCAGTGCTCTGAATTTTGGCCATTCTAATAGGTGTGTATTGGTATCGCAATGTTGTTTTAATCTGCATTTCCCTAATGATATCTGATGTGGGCCATGTTTTTATATGCTTATTTGCTATCTCTATATTTTTGATGTGGTATCCGTTCAGGTCTTTGGCCCATTTTTTAATAAGGTTGTTTGTTTTCTTTTTATTATTTTTTTAAATCAGAATATCATTCTTATTGCCTTTGCTTCTTATGAGATGAGGAGCATATAATTGAAAATCTATTTTTAGCTTGTAATCCTTGCCCAATAACTCATCCATAACATTAAATATTAATCTATAATGGAGTAACACCTATAGAAAAATAGGGACAATTGTAAATACTTCCCTGTCCACCATCTTTGCTAGGGATTCGACAGTTTTCTTAAGGTAAAATTGCCCAAAGGTCATATATTTGCACATAGACTTTCTTTTGCTCTATATATTCATATCTCGTGTGTTTGTAAGACATTTCTTTATAAGACACTCTTGATATTATTCTCACTAGTGCCTTCTAAAAGCCATGACAGATTTCCCTATTATTTTAAAAACTAACTAACTTGGAATCCTCAAAAATGAAATGTTACTCATGATTCCATAAATTCTGAGGTAGCTTGAAAATGTCAAGATGTGTTTGTCATGACTGAAAAGACTGACATTAAAAGTCACACTTTCCACTCTCCCCTTGATTGAGGAACTGAGTTTCTGGAGCTTTATAAACCTAGGACAAAGTGTACTCATTTAAAATAATCTTGAGTCATTATATCCATGATATATCTTGACTTCTAAACGATAGTTTCTCAAGTCTCTATGAATGGGCTGTTAACAGCATTTTTTAGGTTACCTTGAGACTCTGTGGAAACCATGCCCTGCATATAGAACAAATGCTAAGAAAAGATTAACTAAAGCTATAAGTAAACTAATATTCTTTTTCCTGCCAACCTTCCCAATGAGTCATAAAGAGCATTACTCTGGACCCATGTAGATTTGTGTCTGATAGCCATGACAAATATTGGTTTGAAACATAAAATTTGTCAGGCATTTAGCTGCTGTCAAATTTTGGTAGAATGTTTAATAAATTAATAAATCTATTCTTACTTAGGAGTATAGGTATGCCCATTTTTTAATATTTAAGTCCAGTTAGAAGTCAGACTATAATTATTTTATTGATAAATAATTGACATAAGACATTATATTAGTTTTAGGGGTAGAACATAATGATTTGATATATGTATATATTGCAAAATTATCACCACAATAGGACTAGTTAACATACGTAACCGCACATAGTCATATTTTTTTCCTTGTAATGAGAATATTTAAGGTGTACTCTTTTGGAAATATTTAAATATACAATACAGTATTGTTATTATTTTTATATATTGCATCTCCATGACTTATTTATAACTTCCAGTTTGTACTTTTAACCCCCTTTACCCATTTTGCCCACTCCTTCACACTTTGGCAACCAAAAATCTGTTAATATAGTCTCTGTACCTACAAGCTTCTTTTTTATCTTTTTTTAAGTTCCACATATACGTGACACCATACGGTATTTATTGTTCTCTGTCTGATTTGACTAACTTCACTTACCATAATGTCCTTACGATCCATCTATGCTACTAAAAATGGCAAGATTTCATTATTTTTTATGGCTGAATAATATTCCATTGCATATATGCACCACATTTTCTTTATTCATCCATCCATTGATGGGCACTTAGGTTGTTTCCGTATCTTGACTATTGTAAACAATGCTTCTGTTAATGTGAGGGTACATATACCTTTTCAAATTAGTGTTTTCATTTTATTTGTATAAATACCTGAAAGTGGAATTACTGTATCATATGGTACTTCTAATTTTTAATTTTTTGAGAAACATTCATACTGTTTTACATGGATGGCAACATCAATTTACATTCCCACAAATACTGCATGAGGTTTTCCTTTTCTCCACACCTTTGTTAATACTTGTTATTTCTTGTCTTTTTAATAACAGCCATTCTAACAGGTGTGAAGTGATATCTCAGGTTTTGATTTGCATTTCCCTGATGATTAGTGATGTTGAGCACCTTTTCATATACCTGTTGGCCATCTGTTTGTATTCTTTGGAAACATGTCTATTTGAATCCTCTGCCCATTATTTAACTGGATTTTTTAAAATTGGGTTTTATGAGTTCTTTATATTTTGGGGTATTAACCCCTTTTCAGGTATATGATTTGCAAATATTTTCTCCCATTTGGTAGGTTGTCTTTTTATTTTGTTGATGGTTACCTTTGCTGTGCAGAAGCTCTTTAGTTTGATGTAATCCCACTTGCTTATTCTTGTTTTTATTGCCTTTGATTTTGGTGTCAAATCCAAAAAAATCTTTGCCAAGACTGATTCCAAAGAGCTTACTGCCTGTGTTTTCTTCTAGGATTTTTATGGTTTTCAGGTCTTATGTCTTTAATTCATTTTTTTTTCCAGATTTTTATGTTTTTGGCTTTTTTTAAAAATTTTTTATTTATTATTTATTTATTATTTTTATTTTTGGCTGTGTTGGGTCTTCGTTTCTGTGTGAGGGCTTTCTCTAGTTGCGGCAAGGGGGGGCCACTCTTCATCACGGTGCACAGGCCTCTCACTATTGCAGCCTCTCTTGTTGCGGAGCACAGGCTCCAGATGCGCAGGCTCAGTAGTTGTGGCTCACGGGCCCAGTTGCTCCGCGGCATGTGGGATCTTCCCAGACCAGGGCTCGAACCCGTGTCCCCTGCATTGGCAGGCAGATTCTCAACCACTGCGCCACCAGGGAAGCCCCTTTAATTCATTTTGAGTTAGTTTTGTGTATGGTGTTAGTGGTCAAGATTTATTCTTTTGCATGTGGCAGTCCAGGTTTCCCAACATAATTTATTGAGGAGACCATCCTTTTCCTTTTTCATAAATTAACTGATCATATATGCTTGGGTTTATTTCTGGACTCTCTATTATGGTCCATTGATCTGTGTGTATGTTTCATGCCAATGCCATACTGTTTTGATTGCTAATGCTCTGTAATATAATTTGAAATCAGAAAGTTTGATGCCTCCAGCTTTGTTCTTTCTCAAGATTGCTTGAGATATTTGCAGTCTTTTGTGATTCCATACAAATTTTTAAATTGTTTGCTCTATTCCTGTTTAAAATGCCATTGGAATTTTAACAGAGATTGCAGTTAATCTGTAGATTGCTTTGGGTAGTATGGGCTTTTTAACGCTCTTAACTTTCCAATCAATGAACATGGAATATCCTTCCATTTGTTTATGTCTTTTTCAATTTCTTTCATCAACATCTTACAGCTTTCATTGTATAAGTCTTTCAACTTCTTGGTTAAATTTATTCTTAGGCATTTTATTATTTTTAATGCAGTTGTAAATAGGATTGCTTTCTTAATTTATCTTCCTAATAGTTTGTTATTAGTGTATAGAAATGTAGCAGAATTCTGTATACTAATTTTGTATTCTGCAACTGTACTGAATTCATTTATTATCTCTAACAGTTTTTTTTTTTGGTGGATTCTTTAGGGTTTTCTAGAAATAATATTATGACAACTGCATATAGTAACAGTTTTACTTCTTACTTTCCAATTTGGATGCCTTTTATTTATTTTTATTGTTTAATTGCTCTGGCTAGGATTTCTAATACTATTTTGAATAAAAGTGGTGAAAGTGGGCACCCTTCTCTTGTCCCTCATCTTAGAGGAAAAGTTTCAACTTTTTACTATTGAGTTTGGTGTTAGCTTGCCTTGTCATATATGGCCTTTATTATGTTGAGGTACTTCTCTCTATACTCATTTTGTTGAGGTTTTTTTTTTTTATCATAAATGGATGTTAAATTGTGTAATTCTTTTTTTATCTATTGAGATGATTATATAGTTTTTATCTTTCATTTTGGTATTGTGATGTATCTCATTGATTGATTTGTGGATGTTGAATTATCCTTGCATCCTTGGACTAAATCTCCCTTGATTATGATATATAATTCTTTTAATGTATTGTTGAATTCAGTTTGCTAATAGATTGTTTTCTTATTGTTGAGATTTATATGTTCTTTGTATATTTTTGAAAATTATCCTTTATTGGACATGTCTTTTGCAAATATTTTCTCCCTGTCTGTGGCTTGTCTTTTCACTTTCTTGACAGTATCTTCTGCAGGGTAGAAATTTTTAATTTTAATGAAACCCAGCTTATCTAGATTTCTTTCATGTATTGCACCTTTGGTGTCATATCTAAAAACTCATCACCAAAATCAAGGTCATCTAGGTTTTCTTCTCTGTTATCTTCTAGTAGTTTTTTAGTTTCATATTTTACGTTAGGTCTGTGATTCATTTTCAGTTAATTTTTTTAAAGTGCATAAAGTCTGTGTCTAGGTTCCTTTTTAATTTGTATTGCATGCAATATCCAGTTGTTCCAGTACCATTTCTTGAAACAAACTATAGTTTCTTCATTGTATTACCTTTTCCTCTTTGTCAGTGATAATTGACTACATTTTTATGGGTCTATATTCTGTCCCATTGAGTTGTTTTTGTTTGTTTGTTTGTTTGTTATGTTTTTGTTTTTCTCAAACCCACATTGTCTTGATACTGAGCTTTAGAGGAAGTTTTAATGTTGGGTAGAGTTAGTCCTCCAACTTTGTTATTCTTTTCAGTATTGCATTGGCTATTTTGGGCTTTTGCTCTCCATATGACATTTAGCATTAGTTTTTCAATATCCACAAGATAACTTTTGACTGAGATCATGTAGTATTTATAGACCAAGTTAGGAAGAACTGGCATCCTGACAATATCTGGTATTTCTATACATGAACATGGAACATTACTTCATTTATTTACTTCTTTAATATACTTCCTTTGAGTTTTATAGTTTTCCTCATATAAATATTGCATATAACTTGATATATTTATACCTTAACATTTCATGTCTTGGGTGCTAATGTAAATGGTGTTGCAGTGTTTTTTTTATTTCAATTTCCACTTGTTCACGAAGATTCATTGATTTCATATATAGTGTTGAATAGAGAAGACAGTGTGCTCTCCCATAAAGATGAGCTAAGAAAAAGACATCATCACTTGGCAGAGTCAGGAGGAAGATATCTGAATGCATAACCAACATCATTGACAATAACTACCTTATGCCTTTGGGTAAGTTCTTAATACATTGAGGTCTTTAATCAAATGGATGTGCTAGTCTATAACGTCAGAACTTCTTCTCTTGTCCTGGCCTGTTATGGTTATATGGTTCTATAAATAACTATGAGGAATTGACTGCATCTTTAAAGAATCATATTAGTTTTTTCAACAATAACACTATTACCAGCAGCCACTGCACCATGATAATCTACACCAAACCTATGTGAACTAACTATTAACATTTTGTTCTGTGCTTGGAAGCTACCAGAGTAGATGAGGTGATCAGAAAATATTTCCCCAGTGATGATGGCTTCATGGTCAACTTCCTAGTGAATATCTATATTCATGCACTTCTCCCACCAACCTCTATCTCTCCCCAGCCCAAAGTAACTGACTTTGATTTATACATATGGAACTTAGATCCAGGTGAATATCAAAAGATGAGTAAACTTGCCTGTTTCATTTAATAAATAGAACTGCATTATCTTGTTTAATTATATAACTTTAACAATGGCTTTGTTTTACAAACACAAAATCATACTGGTCATACAGAAGGAATAAGAAAATATAATGGATTTCTTAATAAATATGCTGTTAATTATGCTTGTCCTTGTAACAGCCTCAGAAAATGTCATGCATAATTTTTTCTCCCTTTTTGCTGTCCTTTATCAAGTACATATTTAAATTCATCATGGAGAACAGGGAGAAAATTGGTAGTTTTTTTGTGATCAAACACATTTTCTAATTAATTTTGGCATCTCAATGTCATGACAATAAATATTATTAATTTAACTTCTTATGTTCTCTTAGGAGCATCTTTATAAAGAAATGTGTCATTTGGGAAAGTACTTTTTTAGATCAAAAGGTACAACTCACCTTCAAAAGTCTTTCAGTTAAGGACTGCTATTAAATCATTTATATCATTATATTTATCTTTCCTCTTTCTTCATATTTATCTTTGCTAATTCAGATGGTAAACAGTGTGTGTGTGTATATATATATATACATGAATTTAAAGAGCATTTCTACAGCAATAATGCAACTGGTCTTTAATTTTCTTTCTTTTATTTAAGTGAAGAATTACAATTGAGAAGTAGCCCTCAGCAAACACATTCAACTTCAGTTATTCCACAATTATGATCAGAAGAGGTTTAGATAATGCCAAGTGCATGTACACTTAGCTGTAATTTGGGGGTTTCTCTAGAGATTTTCTTAGACCCTTGTCTTTACTGTTTCCTTTAAAAGATCTTTGTGAAATCAAGTGTTAAGATCTCTTCACTATTCTCATGAAGTGCTTGGGTGCAAAAGAGAAGAGAGAATATAAATTGCTTTCTAAGATGAAGCAGGAGGGAGAAGGCATATTGGAAGGACCTAAGCAGAACTGTTCTGCTGAGAACATCCATAGTTAGACAGATAAGATTTTTTTCTGGACTTCCTTTTTTTCCAGTGACAACTAGTATTAACCTCAGAAGAAATTAAGTGTTCATAAAGGACTGTGTCAGGGGGTACTGAATGTCCCTTTCTTTAAACTCTCTCTTATAATATTGAGCTTCACATGGACAGGATTTCTTTTTTCTCACTCATTTTGTATTTTTAACGTCCAGCACAGGACCTGTCATAAAGTAGATCTGAGTAAATGTTGATTAAATTTAATTGAATTGACTTCTTTAATCAGGTCCAAGAAGGATCTATGAATGTCTGATATCTTAAAGAATAAAACTCAAGGATGCCACAGGTCAAGTTTTAGAGAAATATGACTTGTCTGTATTCCTTAAGGCTCTTGGGACTACCTTATTTCTTGGGCTGACTATCCAAAAAATGTTATTTCTTGGGTAGTCAGCCAACCAAACTTGGAAAATGAGGTATCCTTACAGAGGAAAAGAATTAGGCTTTGTAGTTGAATCCAAATTCTGTCTTTTACTGGTTTTGTAACTCTGGATAAATCACTTAAGTCTCAGGACCTCATCTTCTTCATCTTTAAAACAATTGAAATGGTGATCAGTACAGAGGGTTATTATGAGTAACATACAAATAAAGTGATTTATGAAAAAATATCCTGTTAGTGAGAAGGCATCTAAATATTCCTTCCCCCCAAATATTCTCCTGGTATTTATGGCCATGTATAATTTCTTCATACTGAGTAATTTGGTTCTAGCTAAGAGAGTATGCATAGAAGGATCCCTTTGTGATTAGGTTACAAAAAAAATGTTGTCTACTAACTGACGCTCATTCTATTGCTTGCTTTGATAAAGTAGACTGTCATGTTGGAGAGATCCACATTAGAAGGAAGTAAAGTGGCTTTCAGTCAACAACCAGAGAGCAACTGAGATCTCCAATCCAATTGCAAGAAACTGAATCTTGCGAACAACCACGTATATGGCTTAGAAGCAGATCCTTCCCCATTTGAGCTTGGTGCTGAGATCATGGATCTGTCTGATACCATGACTACAGCCTGTCAGAGACCTTGAAGTCAGTCGAGGATCCAGCTAAGCCACACCCAGGTAAGTGATCCCAGGAACAACTGTGAGATAATAAACGTGCACTGTTTTAAACCACTAAGTTTTGGGATATTTTAAGCAGTGAGAGGTAATTCATAAAAATCACTAAATAATCGACAAATCCATTGTTACAGGTGCTCAGGACAAAAAGCTTAGTCTTTCTGTACTCCTTTCTTTCTATCATACCCCACATCTGATTTCTCAGTAATCCTTTTGACTCCTCCTTCAAAATATACCCAGCACCTACCACTTCTCTGCTACTCTCCTGAAACAAGTCACCATAATATCTCTATTGGATTATTACCGTAGTCTCCTAAAATCACCCACTCACTTGATTACCACTGGGCTTCCTGCTTCTGTCACTTCCCCTATGTGATCTATTCCCTCCATAATAGAGACTCTATTTTAAAACACATGTAAAACTATGCTACTTCTCTGGATGAAATCTACTAACAGTTTCCCCCAAATACTCATAAAAACCAAAGTCCTTCTGATGGCCTCTGTGTCTCTAATCTGGGCCCTGAAACATCTGTGCCTTCATGTCTGGCCCACTCTGCCTATATCCAGCATCACTTCTTTCAAGGTTTCACTAGGAAAAGCCGGCTTCTACTGGGTGTGCTTTGCCTCAGGGCATTTGAGTTTGCTGTTTCACTGAATATAATGACCTTCCCCCAGGTAATATGGCTCAGGCTCATTCGCTCACCTCTTTCAGGTCTTTGCTACACTTCACTTTCTCAGCATGACTGGTCCAAATTACTCTATTTAAAATCCCACACATCATCATTCTCTCCCCCCACTTCCCTGCTGTATTTTTCTCAGGGTAAAGCCATCAGCACTCTCTGACATATTAAATATTTCACTTATTTTTCCTCCCTTACAACATAAATGCCATGAGGGCAGCCATTTTCTTTTTTTAATTATTATTTTCTGTACCTTCAGTGCCTATATAGTATACATTTAATAAATGATTGATTGGCTGAAGAAATGAGAAATAGTAGGAGAATAAAGCAGTGAGTTACAAACAAGACAGTGAAGTGTCTTCTTGAACTTTCTAGAAGTGAGGTCAGAGACTTATAAGTGGAGTTGTCTCTCAAGATCTTTATGCTGCTAAACATGCAGGTATGAAGCCCAGGAAAAGAGAGTAGTGTTTCTTCCTTTTTATTTTAAAAGAGAGCAATAAATGATATAACACCTATAAAGTACTTGGAATAATGTCTGGCATAGAGAGATTGCACAAATAATGTTAGCTGCTATCATTACATTATCAACCTTATTATGTCTTCTTCATCTCTCTATACCTTTTGGCCTTGAAAAGAAACAAGACCTAGATGAATCTAGAAGTGAGAGAGAAAGGAGAGGGTTGGGCAACATGTCAGGGTCTCAATTCTTGTATTATTGCTCTTTGTGAAGAAATTTGGTAGAACAAACAGTTGTTTTGCATGGAAAAATTAAAGTTTTAACATCTAATTCATAAGTAAAGCTCAACTAAGAGTGTTTGCTTATAAGGGCAATTTGGTGGCTTGTGAAAGTCAGTGATTATTAATAACATACCCCCACCACAAACAACAGCAACAACATTGGATCCAAAAAAACAAAAGAAAAAGGAAACAAAACCAAACATACACAAACATGAAAACACTGTAAAAAATAAAAGTAGGAAATTTGAGCTCAAGAGTGGGGTGGGGTAAGTCATAAGAAAAATGAATTGTAGATTTTCTTTAAAAATCAGAACCATGATTTTTATATTTTGGATGAAAACAATCATTTCTCAATTCGAAGTTAACAAACATTTATAAACATGGTTGGAAAATACTAAAAAGTGAGTATGAAGAAGGAAAAATCTTTTAACAATCTTTCTGTTGCTATTACCAACTTAGATATGTTCTCTTTATACACTTAACTAATCATTTTGCATAAACAACTGATACTCCTTACTTTCATTTCATATTGGCATTTTTTTTCATTGCGTGGTGTTGTCCTTATCTAAAGCTTTTCCAATGGTTTATAACAAACCTTTGAGTGGGTATGCCATCATTTTGATTCGTTGCTACCTTTTTATAAGATATTTAAGTTTTTCCCCAAGATTTCAATGTGCACATTATAAAAATAATATTGTCTACTAAATATTTGGCAGAGTGAAATAGAACTGTGTAGGAAAGAGAAATTCAAAGTTTAATAAGATTATCCTTTAAAAGTCAATTACGGGATTTTCGTGAGATGCAGACACTGAACAGTTCTACATTGATTTTCATTGGTGAAGGGTGGACCTGTTCACCTCCAGGCCCCTCAGGAGTAACCATAGACTGTTTACAGAGTATAGTATACCATAACCATTTCATCTTCATTATCCTACCAGCCAAACCTTTGACAGACAAGATGAAGTCACTCTTCAGCATGGGACATTGATAAGCAGATCTATGACACATTTACAATTAAGGTGCAGTGATAGAACATGTTCATTCATAAAATAGACATTGATGTGTGTTAAGTGTTTTATTTTGGCAGGTGAAAGTTTTTGATTCATAAGTGTGGAAGTATAGGGCTTTATATGGTTTCAGCCAAGGCTCTGTAAGTTGTGTATCCATTCTTTAAGCCAGATCTAAAGACTTCTCTGTAAAATTGACAAAGACCACCCTAGAATGAAGAGATTTCCTCATCCTTTGATTTCAATAATGTGATTGCCTCTTTTTGTTTATTTACTATATAAATCAATATTTTACTCCTGACTTTACAAAATTAACCCATTACCCTAAGGTTGGTTGTGAATTTTTCCCCTTTCTTTTTAATAATGGATAAGGAAAAATATCCAGGATAAAATTACATTCAGAAACACTGTACATGTCTCTTGGACACAACATAGGGCTGGTCACTGTGGAAGAGTGAACAAAAGAGGCAAACATGAGCCAGAGAGGAGCTAGTTAATATCAGGTGTGTGCATATGCTACAGATAATATCTAGTCCTGAAAAAATACTTCTTTTTTTGAGACTATTTAGGGAATGGATCCTCAAGTTACAATTACTTTGCAGCTCAGCCCTTAATTATTCTGCCAATCTTTCTCTAATGACAGGAATCTCTTCAGTGTAATAAGACTTGCATGGGAGGAAGAAGAAGACCATCAGCTGAGCAAGTTCAGTGCTCTATACCAAGCAGTAGGATTTTCAAACACATCATCAGAAAGGAATTCTAATCAACCACCTGATGAAATTAGGCTAAGTCTGTTTTACAGGTGCAGTTGAAGAGATGGAAACTCAAAGATGTTTAAATAATCTTGGTCAAGGCAGGTTAAAGGAGATATATAAACAAGGTCTTGGTTACTAGTTGGAAAGCACCAAGGGAAACACAGGTATTTAATTGTGCAAAACTGTCAAAAGAAGGTAATTTTGTGCCTACCAACTAAATACCAGCAGTTACTCATCATTTCTGATACTGTCATGGTGGCTTAGGTATGAATCATCAAAATCACCATCCAAACTAGTTACCGATGGAGGGCAGGGAAAACATCTCCACCAACTGCTGGGACCTATGAGTAATCCTAAAGTAACTAAGATTGTTATTTTTTCCTTTTTTAAATTAAAATATAGTTGATGCACATTATGTTGCTTTCAGGTATACTGATTTGATATTTGCATACATTATAAAATTTTCACCATGATAAGTTATCTACTGACCCCATATATAAAATTATTATAGTATTATTAACCATATTTCTTATGCTGCATATGACCTCAGTGTGGTTATTTATTTTATAACTGGAGGTTTGTGCCTCTTAATCCCCTTCACCTATTTCTCCCCCCACCCACCTCTAGCTACCATTCATTTATTTTCTGTATTTATGGGCCTGTTTTTATTTTGTTTTTTAGATTAAATGTATAAGTGAGATCATACTGCATTTTTCTTTCTCTGACTTATTTCTTTTACCATATACCCTCTAGATCCATCAATGTTGTCAAAAAGGACAAGATTTCATATTTTATGGCTGAGTAATAGTCCATTGTGAGTATATATATATGCACATCTTCTTTACCTGTTCATCTATCTATGGACACTTAGGTTGCTTCCTTATCTTGGCAACTGTAAATAATGCTGCAATGAACATTGTTGTGCATATATCTCTTTGAAATAGTGTTTTTATTTTCTTTAAGTAAATACCAAGAAGTAAAATTGCCAGATCACGTGGTAGTTCTATTTTTAATTTTTTGAGGAACCTCCATACTGTTTTCCATAGTTGTCTGTACAAATTTAGATTCCTATTAAAAGTGCAACAGGGTTCTCTTTTCTTCACATCCTCTCCAACAGTCATTATTTCTTGTCTTTTTGACAATAGACATTCTGACAGGTGTAAGGTGGTTTCTCATTGTGGTTTTGATTTGCATTTCCCTGATGATTACTGATGCTGAGAATATTTTCATGTGTCTGTTGGCCACCTGTGTGTCTTTTTCGGAAAAATGTCTATTAAGATCCTCTGCCCATTTTTTAATACGGTTGTTTGCTTTTTTGATATTGCATTGTATGAGTTCTTTGCATGTGTTTGATATTAACCCCTTATTGGATATATTGTTTGAAATTTTTTCTCCCATTCAGTAGACTACTTTATTATTTTGTCGATACTTTCCCTCACTGTGCAAAAGCTTTTTAGTCTGATGTTTGACTAAACAAAGTCTCTTTGTTTCTTTCTGCTTTTGTTTCACTTCCCTGAAGAAACAGATCCAAAAAACATATTGCTAAGACCAATGTCAAAGAGTGTGTTGCCTATGTTTCTTCTAGGAGTTTTATTGTTTCAGGTCTTACATTTAAGTCTTTAATCCATTTTGATCTATTTTCATATATGGTGTGAAAAAGTAGTCCAGTTTCATTCTTTTGCATGTAACTGTCCAGTTTTCCCAACATCATTTGTTGAAGAGGTTGTCTGTTCCCCATTGTATGTTCTTGCCTCCTTTATTACAATAGATTAATGAACCATATAAGTATGGGTTTACTTCTTGGCTCCCTATTCTGTTCCATTGATCTATGTGTCTGTTTTTGGATCAGTACCATACTGTTTTAATTACTGTAGCTTTGTAGTATAGTTTGAACTCAGGGCGAATGATACCTCCAGCTTTGTACTTCTTTCTCAAGATTTCTTGGGTCATTCAGGATCTTTTGGGTTTCCATACAAATTTTAGAATTACTTTTTCCAGTTCTGTGAAAAATGCCTTTTGCATTACCATAGTGATTGTTTTAAATCTGTAGATTGCCTTCAGTAGTATGGTCATTTTCACAACATTAATTCTTCCAATCCATGAGACAGTATATGTTTTCATGTGTATCCCTCAGCTTCAATTTTTTTAGTCAATGTATTAGAGCTTTCAAAATACAAGTCTTTTATCTCTTCAGTTAGATTTATTCCTAGGTATTTCATTATTTTTGATGCAACTGTAAATGGTTTTCTTAATTTCTCTTTCTGATATTTCATTGTCAATGTAGAGAAATACAACAGACTTCTATGTATTAGCTTTGTATCCTACAGCTTTACTTAATTCATTGATCAGTTCTAAATAGTTTTTTGGTGGTATATTTAGGATTTTCTATATATAGTATCATGTCATCTGCAAACACTGACAATTTTAATTCTTCCTTTCCAAATTGGATTCCTTTTATTTATTTATTTGTCTGATTGTTGTGGCTTGTGTGTTGAGGGGAAGGGGGCCAGAGTGAGCATACTTGCCTTATCATAGTCTAAGGGGAAATGCTTTCAACATTTTGCCATTGAGTATGATGTTAGCTGTGAGTTTGTTATATATGGCCTTTATTTCATTGAAATATGTTCCCTTTATACTCTCTTTGTTGAGAGTTTTTATTATAAATGGATGTTGAACTTTGTCAAAAGCTTTTTTCTGCATCTATCGAGATGACCTTATGATTTTTTTTCCTTCTATTTGTTAATGTGGTATACCACACTGATTGATTTGCAGAAATTGAACCATCTTTGCATATCTGGGATAGATCTTACTTGACCATGGTATATGATCCTTAGAAAGCATTGCTGAATTTGGTTTACTAATATTTTGTTGAGAGTCTTTGCATCTATGTTCATTAGGAATATCAGCTTATAATTTTCTTTTTCCTTGATGTCTTTGTCTAGTTTTGGTGTCAGGGTGACGCTGGCCTCAAAGAATAAGTTCAAAAGTATTCTTTTCTCTTCAATTTTTAGGAGTAGTTGGAGAAAGATAGATGTTAACTTTTCTTCAAATATTTGGAAGAATTCACCTGTGAAACCATCTGGTCCTGGACTTTTGTTTCTTGGGAATTTTTCTTAATACTGGTTCAATTTCATTACTGGTAATTGGTCTGTTCATATTTTCTATTTTTTCCTGATTCTGTCTTGGAAATTATACTTTTCTAGGAATTTATCAATTTATTCTAGGTTGTTAATTTTATATATATATATATATTCAGTTCATCTAATATGCCATTTAAGACCAATATTTCCTTATTGATTTTTTCTGTCTGGATGATCTCTCCATGGATGTAAATGGCATGTTAGAGTCCCCTACTATTGTGTTACAGTCAATTTCTTTTTAAATGTTTATTAATATTTCCTTTACATATTTAGTTGCTCCTATGTTGAGTGCATATATATTTACAATTGTTACAAATTTTTCTTACATTGATCTCTTAATCATCATGTAATGTCCTTCTTTGTCTCTTGTTACAGTCTTTGTTTTTATGTATAGTTTCTGATATATTTATTGCTACTGCAGCTTTTTTTTTGTTTCCATTTGGATGGAATACCTTTTTCCATCCCCTCGCTTTCAGTCTGTGGGTGTCTTTATATCTGAAGTGAGTCTCTTGTGGGTATCATATATAAGGGTCTTTTTTTGTTTTTGTTTTGTTTTGTTTTATTCATTCAGGCACTCTATGTCTTTTGAATGGAGCATTTAGTCCATTTACATTTAAATAAATTATTGATAGATGTGTATTTATTGCCATTTTGTCAGTTGTCTTCTGATTGTTTTTGTAGTTCCTTTTCCTTTTCTTCTTCTTCTTTCTCTCTCTTCCCATGTGATTTGATGACTATCTTTAGTGTTATGTTTGTATTCCATTCTCTTTTTTGGTGTGTGTATTTATTATAGTTTTTTGACTTGTGGTTACCATGCTGATTATATATAGCAACCTATATGCAAATGTGATTATTTTTAGTTGATGTGTTCTTATGTTTGAAAGCATTCTAACAGCCCTACTATTTTAACCCTCTTACTCCACATTTCATGTTTTTGACATGATATTTTATATTTTTTTTGTGTTTGTCCCTAACTACTTACTGCAGACGTAGATGATTTTGTCCTTTTTATCTTTTAAGCTTCTGAATAGCTTTATAAGTGGTTGGTCTAACTTTATTCATACTTGCCTTTACCAATAAGAGTTTTCTTTCTTAATTTTCATATTTCTAACTGTGACCTTTTCTTTTCTGCTTAGAGTTGAATTCTTAGCTTTAGCTTGTCTATAAAATTCTTTATCTCTCCTTCAGTTCTGAATGATAACCTTGCTCTGGGTAGAGTATACTTTGTGGAATGTTTGTTTTTTTCTTTCATCACTTTGAATATATCTTGCCACTCTGACATGCAATATTTCTGCAGAAAAGTCCGTTTATATTCTTATGGAAGTTGTGTGTGTGTGTGTGTGTGTGTGTATGTTTTAACATAACCAGTTGTTTTTCTTTTGTTACACTTATGATTCTCTTTTGATCTTTATTTTTTGCCATTTAATTATGATGTGATTGGTGTAGATCTCTTTGGTTTAATCTTGTTTGGAACTCTCTGTGCTTCCTGGACTTGGATGTCAGTTTCCTTCCCCAGATTAGGGAAGTTTTCAGCTGTCGTTTCTTCAGATAACTTCTGTTCCCCTTTCTCTCTCTCTTCTCCTTCTGGAACCACTATAATGCAAATGTTAGTATACTAGATGTTGTCCTATAGGTCTCTTAATATATCCTCATCTTTAATTTTCTTTCTTATGTTCAGCTTGGTGATTCCCATTTCTCTGTATCATCTAATCTACTTTTGATTCCTACTAGTGTATTTTTTTATTTCAGTTATTGTATTTTTTAGCTCTATTTTGTTCTTCTTTATATTTTCTAATTCTGTTGAAATTCTTACAATGTTCATCCATTCTTCTCCCAAGTTTGGTGAAAGTCTTTATAATCATACCTTGAACTCTTTATTGTGTAGATTGCTTATCTCCACTTCATCTAGTTCTTTTTCTAAGGTTATGTTTGGTTTTTGTTTGTAATGTATTCCTCTTCCTCCTCATTTTGCCCAATTCTCTGTGTTTATTTCTATGTGTTATGTAGGTCAGTTACATTTCCCAATCTTGGAGAAGTGGCCTTATGTAGGAGATGTTCTATGTGGCCTAGCAGTATGGTCCTCTCCAATCACCAGAGTTATGTGCTCTAGGGGTGCCCACTCTGTGTGCCTTCTCTTCTGGTGGGGCTGACCACTGTGGGCACATTGGTAGGTGGGGCTAGCCCCTGGTCAAGTTGTCTGTGCCTCATGTGGTGGCTTCAGGCCAGCTGGATCACAATGTTGGCTTCCTGTGTGGCTGTCTGTGTGCTCCTCAAGGTGAGGAGTCTTGGGGCTGGCGCTGTCCTGCTGGAGGGTGGGGCTGATTCTCAGTACGGCTATGTTGTACAACCCAGGGAACATTGGGGCTGGTCTTGGTCCACTGAAGGGAGGGACCAGACCCTTCCTCCACTGTCTGCATGGCCACGGGATATTTGGGGTTGGTGCCAAACTCTTGGTGGGCAGGGCTGGTTCCCTGGTGCTAATGGGCTAGAGGGAGAATTACATAATGGCACTTGCCAGCATCAGTGTTACTGCAGTAGAACAAGTTCCCAAACGTGGCAGCCACCAGCATCTATGTCCCTGGGGGAGGCCCAGTTGTCTCCTTCCTCTTCAGGAGACTCTCCAAGATCCACAGGTGGGCCTGACCTAGGCTCCTTTCACTACTGCCTCTGTGCTGTGACTCAGAGCATGTGAGATTTTTGCAGGTACCCTTTAATCATGAAGTCTCTGTTTCCTATAGCCCTCCAGCTCTCCTGAACAGAAGCTCCACTGGTTCAACGCCAGACATCCTGGGGGCTCATCTTCCTAGTGTAGGACCCATGAGCTTGAGAGCTTCATGTTGGGCTCAGTTTCTTCACTCCTTGGGGAGAACCTCTATGATTGTGATATTCTTCCTGTTTGGGGTTTGCTGACTCAAGAGTGTAGGTCCTGACAATACCATATCTCTGCCCCTCTTACCCATCTCCTTGTGGTTTCTTCTTTAGTTGTGGAAATTCTTTTCGTCTAGTCTTCATGTTATTCCGAAAGGTAGCTGCTCTGTAAGTAGTTGTAAGTTTGAGATGTCTTTGGGAGGATTTGAGTTCAGGGCCTTTCTATGCTACCATCTTGGCTATCTCCTAAAAATTCTTGATAAGTAGCTGGAATAACCCTATGCTTACAAAAATGTTATTAATTTAATAATTTAAAATAATTACTTATTTTTAGATGTCATAAAAATGTATCCAGGAATTGGTTCTGCCATTGGCTTGCCAAGTCATTTTATGCTTGTCAATTTATAACTTAGGGCCTCAGTTTCCTCAGTTATAAAAGTTAGGCATTGGTACAGATTGAAATTCCTCCAACCAGCCAAATACTTATATTTCTACAATGGACAGAGGACAGCATATGACTTTATATTTTCTATAAAGGATGTTTCTGCATAATGTAATAAGGTAGGGGGTAGAGGCTAGATGTGGCATCCAGACCCCTAATATGCACAAGGCAGTGTGCTGTGTGCATAAAAATTGATCTCTACAAAACTCTACAAAGTCAGTATTGTTATGTACATTTAATGGAGGAGAAATAGCTAGAAAACATGGTTGGCTCAAAATTTTAACAGCTATGTTACAAAGCAGAAGAAAATTACTGAAATAATAGAGGTAGCAGGGGGTTTTCTTAGATGACAGAAGAATGAATAATCAACTCTTTTCAGAAGTCTTTTTTTAATGTTATTGAATCCAGGAAAGTCTAGGCTGCAAATATCAGAACTTTTCAAAGTCCCTTCCTTGGAAATAAAATAGCTAAGAATGTATCATTTTGATAGAGATTAGAAAAATTATTCTCATTCTAAATATCTTTGCTCATTCAGCTCCAAATTTGGAATGTTTCCTTGGAACTAGAAACATCACTATGCAGTCATGGCTCTTTCTACCTAGTAAAACTTATTTGAATTACTCTTACTAATAGTCAATTAAAAATTGAATGCCGGGCTTCCCTGGTGGCACAGTGGTTAAGAATCCACCTGCCGATGCAGGGGACACAGCGTTCAAGCCCTGGTCCGCGAAGATCCCACCTGCTGCGGAGCAACTAAGTCCGTGCACCACAACTACTGAGCCTGAGCTCTACATCCCACGAGCCACAACTACTGAGCCCGTGTGCCACAACTTCTGAAGCCCGCGCACCTAGAGCCCATGATCCACAACAAGAGAAGCCACCGCAATGAGAAATCTGCTTACTGCAAGGAAGAGTAGCCCCTGCTCGCCGCAGCTAGAGAAAGCCCGCACGCAGCAAAAAAGACCCAACGCAGCCAAAAATAAATAAATTAATTAATTTAAAAAAAAATTGAATGCTTGTCCTCAAGCTTTCCAACATGTCTGTTTTTTGGCCCTAGTGTCTTTGTGTCTAAACTAATGATGTCTTCACTTTCACGTTGACTACATCATGGTCATATTCCACTTTCTTTTTTCCAGGTAGGAAATACCTGTTTCCTGGTACCAATCCTCTTACTGCTTTGGAAGGAATCTCTGTTCATTTATGGCTTCAGGTTTATTAAACTCGATACCATTTTCACACATATAGAGATTTAACTGCTATTCTTAAAAAGAAAATTAAGCGATATGATCAGCAAAATATTAAAGACATTACTTGAAGCTGGAGAATGTCACTGTCTAATAGTTTTCATCAAGTACATTATTATAAAATATAGTCAATTCTATAGTCTAATAGGGAGCTTAAAATATCCTCAAATGTGAAGTGAAATTTAAACAGTCATTAGAAGTTTAAAACTATTTGAGAAAAAAATAACACCCCCCATTTGGTTGCATGAAGTAGACAGAGTGTTTTGAGAGACATTTATTTTGATAAATAAAATAAGAATTATTTATGGTAGATGTTTCCAGAATATCTGTTTTTGAAGTGGTTTGGGGGAACAAAAGTAAAATGTGCTTAGAAAGAATTTTAGAATGAAGACTACCTCTCAGAATGAAACCACAAAATTATTGCTTGATTTTGGAGTTTGGAATGGGAAGGTATGTGGGGAGACATAGAGTGGAGGGATAAGCAGTGACAATGGCAGGAAAAGCCTTAAAGGTTTGACAAGGGACTGGAAAGCACTGGAGAATCATAAAGTTATTTGCATGTTGATGTAACACTGGAGAGTCAATTCATTCATTCATTCATTCAAGTTTATATTATTTAGCTGCTCCTCTTTACTGGGAACTTCTTCTCCATTATGTATAGTATTGGTGGAAACTACTGCCCATATCATGCAATAGTACCAGACCCCCTTTGGCTTGATCAAACAGGCCTACCATAATGGGGCTTTGACTCTCAATATAAAGACATAAAGATAATGGGGTGTTTGTGATTCACGGCCACTGTGTCACTCTCAAATATTAGTGTCAGCTAGGTAATAAAATAGTAATGATGATATACTGGCTAGATATACTGACATACTGACTACTAGAAATGCAGCCAGCAGAAGCCCCAGAAAAAGATTCTAAACAAATTCTCAAAGGATGAGTGGATGGTTACTGGTCAGAGGCACCCATGCCAGAATAAGACCTCAGTGATGGTGATCCAAGAACAGAGACATAGTGAGCTGACACAGGCCTGGATCTGTTCCTCTTGGGGCTAATGTAACAGTGGAGATGGCTATGTATGGAAAACATGCAGAAGGCTGTTTATCTCATCATTGGTACCCTAATTCAGAGGTGGCTAGAGACACAAGTAGCTAATCTAACATGTCCACAGCACAAGGTACAGTACCTCTGGCTTCTTCAGGAATCCATCTGGCCTGGGGGAGTTTTGCCTAACTCTCCATGCCCTGTAAGGATCTAGGAGCAGAATGCAGCTGTGGATGGGAGTCCTGGCAAATATTTTCCTAGAAATTCTTGGGGTGAACAAATGCAGGCTGAGCCGTAGTCTAGTCTTGGAGTTGCTACAGAAACCCTTAATCAACAGGCATTTGATTACTGCCTTTGGATCATCATCTTGGAATTCTTGGATCTCAGTGCCTTTACTGAAGATTCTACCATAACCACCTCTGCCTCAGATACCCCAGGCAACTCCAAGAGAATTGGTATCTCTGCTTAGCCATAAGTTACTTATCCACTGAGGAAGAAGGGTTATTCCACCACTGAGAGACCAGTCAAGAAGGCTGTTTCCTCTGGAACTAAGCTATAGCTCAGAAGACCTGGTTTCACAATGGTACATCTCCTTCCCTGCCAGTTCCACTCTACTTGCGGCAAGTGACTGGAGTATATATGTACCTATTAGGTGCATATCCATCCCCATACCTTTTTTAAACAAGTGTATATGACACTGCCTGCTTCTTGTCCTACACAGTAGCTTTGAGTTCCACCCATTTTTCTATCTTTCATTAGTCTCCCCCATTTATTCTGTAGCGTATGTAATACTTATATTCAATTATTTGCTGTTTAAGCTAACCAGATTCATGCAATTAAGAATCCTGCATGATTGAAGGTTTTGAGCAGGGGTCTGACCAGATTTGCATTTAAGAAGTTTTGCACTTAGGGCTGAACTTGGATTAAGTCAGGTCTATGACACTAGCGCATAGGCAGTGGCATTTGGGAAGAGTGGAAGGATTAATTTTTGTGTGATTGTATAATGACTCTTCCTCAAATAAATTTTATTAGATTTTTAAACCAGGAAATGTTCTTTACAGTCTCTCACCACCTGAATCTGGTCAAAGGTGAAGCACTTAGTATAATACGTTGCACATTCAGACAACCACTTAAAGATTTTTTCGACATGCTTGTTGATTCACTGGATTAGTAAAGATCTCACACATTATTGGTACATAATTTGTGAAACCATGGCCAGAAATGTATGATATAATAGTAAGGGTCCCTGTATAATTTTAGGGACTTAGGTTTAAGTTTTCATTTAAAACAGATCTGTGGTGTGTGTGTGTGTGTGTAAATAGTCACTGATATTATGTTGTGGAAATGGAAGCATATGAAAGGAAAAGAGTTTCCAAGGACTTAAAAATAGTGACAAGTAGATCATTCAGTTCCTAAGAAGCAATATAAGATTATGAAGTCTTGAAATTTTCTTACCAAGAATATCCTTATATAATGCTCTTCATGGCTACGGTGGGAAATTTTTGTATACTAAAGAAAATGCATTTTTTATGCTTTCAGTATAAATGCTGAGTGAATGTGGTATTGCTATAAAGCAGAGTTGTGGTTGCCTTTTTTTTTCTGTAACACACAAAGGATGATGAACAAAAGTGAGACCATCTTCCATGGGCATATTCAGGTTTATGGACTACATCTCATAACTGGCTATAGCACTTTCTCAAAGAAACTACATCCAAGTAAACATTCCTAAGAATGATATTATTATGGGAAAGTATGTTTTTGTATTTCTTTATTTATTTAGCTTTTATGGCAATGATATAGTCATCTGACATTCAAACGAAACAGAGTTTTTTTATAATAAAAAATGGTGGTCCCATACTCATACTCCGTGTTCCCAATCTCTCTGTCCAAAGTCAACTGCATTCAGGTATCTGTTATTGATTTATTCCTTTTTACTTCCTCTGCTATAATTTCAACAGTAATTTGCTAGGGTTATGTGATAAAGTCCTACATCTTGATCAAAATTCTCTCACTTTTTAAGTGAATTATCAAAAATATCAGTATGTTAACTGTTCTTAGCAATTAATTGTTTATGATTCATCTGAAACCTGATAATACACTAGCATGTTCTGAATCCAAATTTGAGAAATGAAAACCTACAAACTCTACTCTGTGTTCCTTAGATTCTCTACATTTTGGTGTAGCCCACATTCTTGGAATAAGTTCCCTATCTCTATCTATCTATCTATCTATCTATCTATCTATCTATCTATCTATCTATCATCTATCATCTATCTCTATCTTTCTACCTATCTCAGACATTCCCAGTGAACCTGTATGCTCCATGTACAATGTCTTACTTCCTTTTCTCCACTTATAATTTTCTCCTCATATGGGCATCCTCACTGTTATTTCACTAAGCAACCAGTCTACTCTAGGCCCAAAGCAGGTCCATCTCTTCCATGGGACTTCATCTGGCTATGCAAATGTACTATAAACTTTCCTTTCTCTACATTCTTTTAATAATAGCATGAATATAACCACATATTTATTAACAAAATTACTCTCAGGCGCTCAATATTTAACAGTGTCTCTCTTATCCTTAATTCTTCACAACAATCTATGAGCTCAACATGAGTGATTCAATGCATAGACAAGGAAACTGAGGCATGGAGAGACTTAAAAATCTTTTTCTGAGTCACGTAACTCTGTGAATCCAGGACTGAGATTAGAGTACAGCTTAACCTGAACTCAAAGTCTACAGTGGATACATTCAATATCCCTTTGCTGATGCTAATTTTTCTCAGCTCAGTGTTGCCTTTTTTTACTCCACTAAATGTACTGAAAAATTCATACTCTGACTTCTGATAGTTTGTTTCTCAACTTCTCGTGTGTATCTTCCAACCACTGCCTTGAGGATACTGAATTCAATCAAATGATTAATACATAGTAGGGAGCAAAAACACGTGTCTGTTGAATAAATATTTATGCACACCTTGGAGGTCATGCTCTGAATGGTTGACATGTAAGATTAAAGCTATGTTGATTCCAGACTAAGATGATTGGGGAAAGTTCAAAATTTTAATAGACATCACATTAGAAAAGAAAGTCAAATAAGGCTGCTTTTTCTTCTTTTTGGTTGTTGTGTAGTTCTTGAATTTACTCGGCAATATATTGAAGATAGTCAATAATGCCAATGGGAGTATAATGTAGCACCTAGAATCTTCTGGAGCTTGTTCTGAGGATTTTATTTAAAGATTTTTTTTTTTTTTTTTTTTTTTTTGTGACCACCAATTTCTGAAGACTTCTTTATTTAGTGTTGCTTGGTAGGGTTTGAGATATTATATTTTTTAAAAAGGAAAAAATATATATATATGTTCCAGAGGATCTATAAATATTATTCATTTGAACTTTAAGAATATTTTGCATCAGTTTAGGGTCTAAAAGTAGAAGAAAGAAAGCTCTTTTATAACATAAACACACAGGAGCCAAAGTCCCTTTCACCAGAGAAAGCTTTGTGATCAGTGGAATGTATACAATTATAAACTCAGTTGTTAAATCAAATCACACCCCAATCACCTTAGCATGTCGCTTTTAATGGGCAATACATTCCCCAAGAAGGCAAATTCTCTGCTAACAATACTGAACCAAATCATCAAAGTTCAAAGATGGGTCTATAAAATGTGAAATTCCATCAGCCAAGTGCACAGTGGGCTGCAATGTGTAGATTAATGGGCAGCCTGTCAAGTATTTTAATGTATGCCTCAATCGTTGAAACACATGTGATGATTAGTAAATATTTGGCCTGAGCAGTAAAAGATATAAAATAAAGTCATGACACCTTCCAAATTAATAAAGCATTTGGTTAGACTGTATTGATAAATCACTAGCACAGATGAAAAAGTCTGATAACTGCATATATCTTCCCCCCAGGCATGCTGAGAACTCACACTAGCCTCTTCCTATGACATCTTTCTAAATGAGGGTCTCTGTGAAAGCACCAAAGCTAAGTCTTTAAAGAATCTCAGAATATGAACACTCACTGGTTCATATTCACACTCACATCTATAACTGGCATCTCTCATATTTCTTTTTTTTTTTTTTAACATCTTTATTGGAGTATAATTGCTCTACAATGGTGTGTTAGTTTCTGCTTTATAACAAAGTGAATCAGTTATACATATAGATATGTTCCCATATCTCTTCCCTCTTACGTCTCCCTCCCTCCAACCCTCCCTATCCCACCCCTCTAGGTGGTCACAAACCACCAAGCTGATCTCCCTGTGCTATGCGGCTGCTTCCCACTAGCTATCTCTTTTACGTTTGGTAGTGTATATATGTCCATGTCACTCTCTCACTTTGTCACAGCTTACCCTTCCCCCTCCCCATATCCTCAAGTGCATTCTGTAGTAGGTCTGTGTCTTTATTCCTGTCTTGCCCCTAGGTTCTTCATGACCTTTTTTTTTTTCTTAGATTCCATATATATGTGTTAGCCTATGGTATTTGTTTTTCTCTTTCTGACTTACTTCACTCTGTATGACAGACTCTAGGTCCATCCACCTCACTACAAATAACTCCATTTCGTTTCTTTTTATGGCTGAGTGATATTCCATTGTATATATGTGCCACATCTTCTTTATCCATTCATCTGTTGATGGACACTTAGGTTGCTTCCATGTCCTGGCTATTGTAAATAGAGCTGCAATGAACACTTTGGTACATGACTCTTTTTGAATTATGGTTTTCTCAGGGTATATGCCCAGTAGTGGGATTGCTGGGTCGTATGGTAGTTCTATTTTTAGTTTGTTAAGGAACCTTCATACTGTTCTCCCTCTTGCATCTCCCTCCCACCCTCCCTATCCCACCCCTCTAGGTGGTCACAAAGCACCGAGCTGATCTCCCTGTGCTATGTGGCTGCTTCCCACTAGCTATCTATTTTCCATTTGGTAGTGTATATATGTCAATGCTACTCTCTCACTTCGTCCCAGTTTACCCTTCCCCCCACCATGTCCTCAAGTCCATTCTCTACGTCTGCGTCTTTATTCCTGTCCTGCCCCTAGGTTCTCATATTTCTTTTGAGTTCTAAAAATTAGATTTCTTTTTCCTAAGCCTGTTTCAGAACTACTTTCACCTCAAAAGCAATTTTCAGTATTTTCTTCGAAGCATGTCGCTGGAGACACCGAAGCTGAAAAATACACACCAGAAGAGAAAGGATGGACTGAATACATCTACTGTCACTTTGGTTAGTGGTGTATACATTGTGGGAGCTGGAGGAGGCGAAATGCGGAAGGTTTATCCAGGCAGATTCATCAGAGTGGTCAGGACAACGAAACCCACAGGATCAAAGAGATTCTTTCGTGGCAGCTGTGGGAAGTGAAGCTGCTATGATACTTTGATTAGTCTTCAATGCTCAACACCAAATTTGCCCAGCAGTGGCACTCATGATTTGGGGGAGAGAAGGAACATCTTCATTTTTAAATGATTTCTTTCGGAGGTAGGGATTTCCAGGTGGAAAGGAACATTACTTTTTACTGAGGGATGGAATTATATGCATCGTTTGCTTTTCCAGGTTTGCTAGGCATTTCAAAGGTCCATTCAGTCCAGCACCAGAAGTTGAAACACGTGTGGGTATTTTGCACTGAAAATGTAAAAACAAACTCACGGATATTGCTCTTTATGACCTCACAGTTTGAAACCTGATAGTTACTTACAATAATAATACAAAATGGAAATGTTATGAAAAGGGAAGGAAATAGATGATACGTCGTAAGTTACGTGGCATCTCACTGAATCACGGAAGTGCATGAACATCGGGAAATTTTCTTCATAGAGCAAGTACAAGAGGCTCATCTCAGACAGTGAAGATGAAAATATTTCTGGATAAGAATATGGAAAGAGCAAACTATTCCTACGTGGAATGGAGGGTATTTACGTTGAGGAGAAGACATTCAGAGTAACAAGTGGAAAAGAGTTTACAGCACATCTCTTTTTAATTATTTCAAGTGGGATTAACATTTTCCCAGTGATAAAATGATGAGAAATCTATCATGAGGTACACTTTGCCTTTATTTCTGTAACAGCTTTAAAAAATAAAATAAACAATTTTTAAGGCAAAGAGCTCCCCATCAGTAAAGTTGTTCAAGTGTTGGGTGACAGCTTGAGAAAGTTGTTGAAGGTTTTCTACCTCGGCAGTTTATATGCCAATGAAATATTAGTAGCATGTTTCAAAAGGGAGAATTAGTCACTGAAAAGTAATCTTTAGGGCAGCTAGAATCCACTATACTCATTATGACTCACAGTTCCCTTTTGCCAAAAAAAAATTCAGCATCCTTTTGCAAGATATACGTAAATACCTTGTCATATATTCAAACTCCTTATCAGATATGTAAACACCTTGATTTTGGCATGGAGTATGCAATATATGTTTATAATTTTGTCCTCATTTTATTTTCCCATTAATAAATTTGGCTAGATTATGGAAGTTGGAGCATTATTTTAGTTGGCCAAGGGTTTGGGCAAAACAAAATTTTGGATGCTAAATAAGACAGCTAACAGCTGTCATAGCCCCATCAAATATTTTTTTTAAATGATTGAAATATAAATAAGTGACCACTGTGGAAAATGCTGTGAAATAGGAAAAGTATAATGCACACAAAAATTTTCCTTTTTACTCTGGGTTATCAGCTACTTTTTTCCCAAGACATGCATTTTAATTTGGAATCACCCAATTTGTATATTGTCTGTGTATTGCTTTTTAATTTCATATTGTAAAATGAGTGTCTTCTATATAATTAAGCATTACTAAAACTGGTATGTTTAAAAGCCATACAATAGTTTATTTTACAGTTTTGACACAATTCATTTAATCAGTCCCCATTGTTAAAGATTTGACTTATTAACCATAATGTAATCAAACTGGCATTTCAAACAGTACTTTTAAGCTCAGCCAGTTAAAAATGGTTTTCTATTTTACTTTATTTTAAAATGTAGAAGAATAAATGACTGTATTCTTAATTTTTTTTAATAATGAGATGACTAGAAAAAATAATTACATTATCTTTCCCAGAAGTAACAATTCTTAGGAATTGAGTGGCCATACATGCCAATTTATACCTGCTGATCTGGGGTAACTGTGATTGTTAAAGTAATGGCAACATTTTCCATTCATAGATATGTGCCAATTCGATGATAAGTCATATAATCAACCTTAGTTAACAGTATGCAGTGTAAATGTATTTCTTCTACATATTTAAATTTATATACCTTCCACATATGCAAATTTTAAGAATTTATTGTATATATTGTAGCAACTTATTTAATAATGATACTCCTTAAAGAAATTTCCATAACAGAATATATAGCTCAGAATCATTCCTTTAACTCCTTGGTATTCCTGAATATAGATGAACAAAATTCTATTAATATAGATGAATAATAATTTCCTAATTATGATGTTAAAGGATAACTTTTAAAGGGTAATATAAAGACTCTTATACAACCATAAAGTGAAAACATTTCAAAGATTTCCTTTAGTTCCTCAATTAATTAAACCAGTAAGATATTGGAACTGGTTCAAAGGAGAATCCAACACACTCACACACGCATACACACACACTCGTACAAACACCATCAAAATGAATTTATAGACACATACACCAAAATGAATTTATAGATACATACAAAATTAGCCAATATTTACAGATCCAATAGATTCAATTCATTTGCATTTATATGTAAATGAACCTACTATTAGTTCACTACAATTTACAGAATTGTTCAAAGACGATGACAGACAGAGACAACTTAGAGGGTGTGCTTGACAGGCCACAAGTTATCATTTATGCCAATTTCAGTCTTTCACAGTTTTTTCTGCTAATGGAATTTTAGATTGTATTCAGTATATTTGTCATTGTAAAGAATGCTGCAAGAAACATTTTTCATTATGTACCATTTTCTCATGTGGACATATGTTTGTAAGATAATTATCTAGAACTGCTGGGTCAGAGTATCAGATTGATTTCTTTTTTCTCTTCCTTTAATATGTATTTGTTTATTTTTAGAACAGCTGCTGAACTGCATTCAAAAGTGCT
Source organism: Balaenoptera borealis (assembly GCF_965194805.1). Lineage (NCBI taxonomy): Eukaryota > Metazoa > Chordata > Mammalia > Artiodactyla > Balaenopteridae > Balaenoptera > Balaenoptera borealis. Next base: position 123,469,097 of record NC_138863.1, on the reverse strand, counting down.
ATTCCAATGTATGCTACCACGAGCTATCTATAATTAACTATTTTTCCTACATTTAAAAAAATACTGGATTGATTCTTTTATTTCTTTTTCTTTAATCAGGTCATTGTTTTGATTCTTACTGAGTCAACTACTGATGAGATGGGCAAATTTTCATATACTTATTGGTCACTGACATTTCTTCTAATTTAAATTTACTATTCATATAATTTTTATATTTCTATATGGATGTTTAATTCTTATTCATATAAGAAAACTGTTTATATATTTTATTATAGTTATTACCTTGTATATATGTTTAAAATATTTTCTTGTAACTTGTCACTTATCTTTTTAAAAAATGTTTCTTTCAGATATATTTTTCCATTTTGGTGAATACATAATTATATTTATATTATCATTTAAACAATCTCTAAGTGTATATTTCAGCTCCATTATGTACATTCACAACGTTGTGTAACCATCATCGTTATCTATACCGAAACTTCATCATTCTCTATATAAACACTATCCACTAAGCAATAACATCCCATCTCTCTCTTTCCCCTTCTCCCAAACTCTACACTATTTTCTGTCCCTATGAATTTGCTTATCCTACCTACCCCGTATAGGTGGAGTCACATAATGTGTGTCCTTATTGTATATGTCTGGCTTATTTCACTTAGCATGTTTTCAAGATTTAACCATGCTGTAACATATACCAAAAATCCATTCCTTTTTATGGCTGAGTAATAATATTCTATTGTCTTATATACTATATTTTGTTTATCTATTCATCTGTTGATGAACATTTGGATTGTTTCTACCTTTTGGCTGTTGTGAATAATGTTATTATAAACATTGTTATAAAAATATGTGTTTGCATCTCTGCTTTTAATTCTGATTATATAATTCTGGTTATAATTAATGACTAAATACCCAAGACTGGCATTGCCAAATCAATGGTAATTCTATGTACAACTTTTTGAGTAACTAACTGACAGTTTTTCACAGCACCTGCATCATTTTACATTCCCATCTTAAATGCACATGCTCCTATTTCTTCATGTCCTTGCCAAAAAATTATTATTTATTTTTAATAGCATTCTAATGCATATAACATAGCATTTCATTGTGATTGTTTTTGGCCACGCTCCACGGCATGTGGGATCCTAGTTCCCCAACCAGGGATTGAACCCACACCACCTGCAGTGGAAGTGCAGAGCGTTAACCACTGGACCACCAGGGAAGTCCCCTTCATTGTGATTTTTATTTGCATTTCCCTGATGACTAATGACGTTGAGCATCTTTTCAAGTGGTTACTATTTGTATATCTTCTATAGAGAAAGGTCTACTCAAACACTGCCTATTTTTATTGTTTTCTTTTGTTTGTTTAGTTTTATTTTTGTTGTCATTGTTGAGTTTGAGGATTTTTATATACTCTGGATTTTAAATCCTTTTCATATATATGATTTGTAAATATTTTTCCTAGTTTGTAGAATGCCTTTTAATTTTCTTGATACTTTCCTTTGATGCACAAAAGTTTTTATTTTTGTTGAAGTCTAATTTATTTACTTTTTATTTTGCTGCTTGAGATTTTGGTGTCACATCTGTGAAATTGTCAGATACAATGTCTTGAATTTTCCCCCATTGCTTTATTGCATGAGTTTTATAACTTCAGCTTTTAAGTTTTGATTGATTTGGGGTACATTTTTATATATGGTATGAAGTAAGGGTCCAACTTCATTCTTTTCCAAATGGATATTCAGTTTTTTCAGCACCATTTGTTGAAAATAATTCCCTTTACCCATTGAACAGTCTTGGCACTCCTGTCAATAATATTGACCATATATGTGAGGATTTATTTCCAGGATTTTTATTCTATTCCATTGGTCTATATATGTGTCCTTATGTGAGTATCATACTGTTTTAATTGTTATAGCAACTTTTGAAGTCAGGAAGTGTGAGTCCTCCAAGTTTGTTCCTCTTTTTCAAGAATAGTTTGACTATTTGGGGTCCTTACAATTCCATATCAATTTGAGGATCATCTTTGCCATTTTTTCAAGAAAAAAAAGGTGCTGGAATTTTAATTGGGATTACATTGAATCTGTATATAACTTTGGAGAGTATTGGCATCTTAACAATGTTGTCTTCCTATTCATGAACATGGAATATCTTCCCATTTATTTATTTTCTATTTAGTATTTTTTCCAGTCAATTTTTTTTTAAATTTGGGAAGTCACATGTATTTTTTCTTTATGTTTTTAAAACTGTTGTATTGTTCTCATGGTGTCCTTCTTTAAGCCATTCTTTATAATATAATCTCTGTATATAATAGTTTCTTATAATTAAAAATAAATTGCTCTTTACTACATCTCAATTTTTAATGTATAATTAATTTATGCACCTGACTTATGTTTTTTTCCAAATCCATACTATTCAATTCCCACAATATTTATTGACTGGTCTATCTTATATTTACCATTTTGAAATGCAACATTTAACACATGCTACATCGCTGTATGTTCAGTTTGATTTCTGGACCACAGTACTGTTTTGATCTACTTTCAAATTCTAGGTGAACACTATACTGTTTTAATCACTCTGATTTAATGGTAGGTTTTCATTTCTGATACAATAATTCACATTGCTCTTAATTATTATTCCCCCTTCCCATTTTTTTAATTTTGTTTGATTCTCCTTCAGACTACTTTTGCAATAAGTTAGGTTACTTTAGGACTTCCAATATTGTTATAACTGAGATTTTGTTAAATTTTTAAATCAATTTTTAGAGCAATAACATCTTTCTATTGTAAAGTTTTTTCTGCTGAGAAACAATGTAAGTTTCTTCATTAAAGTGTTCTTTTTTCCTTACTTTTTAAATATATATTCTTTTGTTCACAATTTAGTGGCTTTGCACAATTTTATTACTTTTTTTCCCCTTTTTTCTATTTTACAGTTGGTTTGTTTTGTGTTTCATACATAATTTGCTTGAAAACTGGATACTTAAAAGAAATATAAATATGGTGACTCTGGAAATAAGATACAACTGCCAGAGTCTGTTGTTGTTGTGTTTACTACTTGTTTGTTTAGTTACTTTTCTGGACCCCATTTTTCTGTGTTCTATTCTATCTCTATTCCCTGTAGTATGCTACCACTGAAGTCTCTGCTTGGTTAGCTTCCTTATAAACAAAAGATTGTTCACAACTATCCTTAATCGTCTTGAACCAATAAGTCCCACCTTTTCATGAGGGGCACTGTGATGAGGCGCATCTTCAACACTCTGGATGTTTACAGTTCTGCTTTAGCATTCCCTTCCTGCTTGTGCAGGTCCTCAAAGTGAGCAAGAAAAGTCAGGCAGAAGTGTAAGATTGAGCTATATCAGTTCTCTCCTGGATGTGCACACTGCCCTGCAAAAATGCATGACCTCCTAGAAACCCCAGGTACATCAGAACTTTTTTGAAGCCCTCTATAGATATCTAATAGCTCAGGTATTTCTTTTGATTTTTTGACCAGGCTTTTAAAATGTTTCCTAACCCAATATCATGGCCTTAGAAATTTGCAATGTTAGTAACTGCCTTTAACAGTTACTAATTTTTTCTGATTGTTCTGAAAAAACCCTAGAGACAGCACTTTTCCCATGGAGTGAGCCCTAAGTCAGGTCAAAAAATCACAATGCTCTGAGAATAAGCCTTTTCCAGAGAGCTGCAAAACATGCTGACATTTTGAGGAGTCCCAAACCCCATTAACTCTTCTGCTGGTTGCAAGGCTGCTGATTTTTAAGACTACCATGAATGTGAGAGAGGGTCAAGGCATTGACAGTGATGCATTCTTTTCAGTAGGCTCTAGGGAAAAAATCATTTTCTTTCTTTTTTCACCATGTAGAGGCTACCCACATTCCTTGTCTCACAGTTCTTCTCCTCCATCTTGAAAACGAGCAAAGGCATATCAATTGTTTCTCACATAGCAAAATCCATCATATTCACAGTTCTGGGGAGTATGAGGTATGTGTATATCAGGAAGTGAGGATCTTGGTGGCATTCTTAGAAATCTAACAACATTGTAATATTATCAGTAAACATATCACTATTATATTTTGAAATTTAAAATCAATATTTTAGAGCTAAAGATATAAAATAACCAAAATTTAAAACTTAATGAACAAATTTTTAACTGCTTAGTCACAATTCAAAAGAGAGTTAGCAACCTAATATAAATGAGCAGAAATCATGTGTAATAAATCAAGGAAAGACATAAATATATAAAATACAGGATATAAGATAGAAACACATGGGATAAAGTGAAATAAAGCAGATAGGGAAAGACAAATACCATTTGATCTAACTTATGTGTGGAATCTAATAAAACTAAATTCATAGAAACAGAGAACATGTTCGTGGTTGCCAGAGATGGGAGGTTTAGGGAGTACAAATGTCCAGTTTTAAGTCAACTAAAAAAAAAAATGCACAACCTAAAAGTTGAGAGTTATGTTTTTATTCAGCAGAGTTTCTGAGGATTTAAGCCCGGAAGACAGCCTCCAGTTAGCTCAGAGGGGCTGCTCTGAAGAGGTCAGGGAGATGTCAGGATCTATAGGAGTTTTTGTAACACAAACCAGGTAGTTAGAACATCAAAAGAGTACTATTAATTACAGAAAACCAGACATGTCAAGTTAATTAATTTAGCACGTTTCTTTGTATGGGAAGATGTAAGACTCTGGGCTCATTGAAATCATTCCTTTGATGTGTACCTTAACTATCTAGGGCCAGTGTCCTGTTTTTCTCCATCCTGAATCCCCTCAGGGTGCACAGCTGAGGTTGGACACAGTGGTTGATGGCTTGATGGCCACACATCATTTGTTTACTGATATGGCAAGTGACATTCTTCATCCACATGTAAGACAATTAAGTTCTGAGGATGTGATGTACAACATGGTGACTACACTTAACAATATGGTACATTTGAAAGTTGTTGGGAGCAAATATTAAAGTTCACATCACAGGAAAACATGTGACTGTGTGGTGATGTAGGCTAACTAAACTTATTGTGGTGATGATTTTGCAGTACACACATCTATCAAATCATCATGTTGTACACCTTAAATTCACAAATGTTATATGTCAATTATATCTCAATAAAACTGGAAAAATTAAAAAAAAATGTTTAAGCCTATTATGGGTTGAATTAAAGTCACAGAGGAAAATAGAGAAAGAGTAAGTTAGTAATATTTGAAGATATAATGGCTGAAATTTTTTCATAACAAATGAAAAAGAAAGTCCACTAGCCCAGTAAATCCTAAGCAGAAAACTATAAAGAAATCCATACCTAAAGCATTAGGGTGAAATTAGAGAAACATAGCAAAGATAAAATGTTAAAAGCAGTTAAAGACAAAAGACATTATTTTCAAAGTAGAAATAGTTTGATCAGAAAATTATTTCTCAACACTAATATTTGACTCAGACAAAAACAAAATAATAACAACCAAAAGTCTTTACACGTTAAAGTTCTAATATTATTCATTCTATTTAGCAAACTTATTTCATAAGAATACAATCTAAAACATCAAAGAATATCCAAATAAGAATTTAGCACAAGTAGATTTACGTTAAAAGACAATCTAAAAGACATTCTTCTGGAAGAAACAACATAATTTCAGATCAAAGGTCATAACTGAAGCATGCAATAAGCAAATAATAAATATATAGGCAAATTTAAATGAACATTAAAATAGTAATAATAATAATAATATTGCTTTCTGAAATTTATGTGTCTGAGAAGAACAAAATTATAAGTGTTACAGCAGGCAGGTAGCTAGGTAGGAGAAGAGAAAGGGGAGTACCAGCCAGATAACATGAAACCACACATCTTGTAAACAACAAGGGTCCTTGGTCAGACAAAGAAAAACAGAAACTTCCAGGCTGACAGAAAACCACACATTTTGGGGTGATAAGTGTTCTAGAGCTAGACAAAGAAAGGTGGGACAAGGGGAGAATCTCCAGAATCTGAATGTAACCTTTTGATCATTATGCTCTTATTACAATTAAATGAACCTTGAAGATAAGAAGTTCCCATCATACACTGAGGCCATGACACGTCCCATGAAGGTTAAATAAGGACAGAAATTCCCCTCAGGAAGGTGAAGCTGGGATGAAAATTAGGGAATACAACCCTCAAGCCCCTCCTTCCCCAATGAGGACTCCACCCTTTCATTTCTACACCCCACATAACCAGCTTGCCAAAGAAACTCAGGGCAGAGCTACTCACCTGAGCCTGCCAACTCTCCCCTTGAGAGTGTACTATCGCTTAGATAAATCCTCACTTTACTTTCTTGACCTCCCTGTCACGCTTCTGAACATAAGTAAGTGATATAATTCTGAAGGTACTTTAATGAAATTAAATGTTTTGTTTTCACATTTGCTGAGAAGAGGAAAAAATTGCCAGATAATTTTGTATGTTGATAAGGCTTTATCAAGATTTTATGTTTTAACTCTTAGAATAATCTATAAAAGATTACATAACTGAGGGCATACTTTCTAAATTTATGGAAAGAAAATAGTTTAATAAAAATAATCTATTCAAAAAATGATGAAGGGGGAAAATGTCATAGAAGCTGCCATGTAGAAAGCTTAGGATACAATCGTATAATTAAATCTCTATATATCAGTATTATATTTAATATAATTAAATAAATACTGTAGCTAAAAGGCAAATGTTTTGAGTTTAGACTTTGAAAAACAGTTAAGTCCCTTACATATGAACCTTCAAGTTGCAAACTTCCAAAGATATGAACATACCTAGAGAAAGGATGAAGAGAGACAAGAGGAAGAAGTAACTGAAGAACGAAGAGATTCACGATGAAGGAAGTGGCATGGAGATTTTCTTTCTTTGAGGAGACACAGTTTTTGAGGCAAAGGACCCGAACATAGAATGGTGCACGAAGTTTGCAGCAGCCGTTCAGAATGCAATCCAGTGCTACCCTGTCATCTATGACGAGAAAAAAAGAGCTACTACCCAGACATCACTGGATTGTTTTTTCAAGAGGGTAGATAGAATTGAATCCAGCGAGGAATCAGAACCTGTACCATCAACATCAGGTGTGGGTGAAATTGCAGCTTGCCCTCCGTCTCCTATTGCTGACAATCCTTCAGCTCTACCATCTCCCACCTCCTCTCCCTCCTCCAGTCAGTAACTCTTCCTGCCTGTTCACTAGATGCCAGCCCCTGGATGCCAGCTGTTGTACTGTACTACTGTACTTTTCAAGGTACTGTACTGTAAGATTAAAAATGTTTTCTTTATATTTTGTGTTTGTTTTCTATGTATTGTGTGAAAAGTATTATAAACCTATTACAGTAGAGTACTATATAGCCAACTGTGTTAGTTGGGTACCTAGGGTAACTTTGTTGGACTTAATGAATAAATTGGACTTATGAACGTGCTCTTGGCATGGAACTCTATTGTATGTAGGGGACTTACTTGTATATGCTGATATCAAAAGACATCTGAGTATAAATTTACAAGATCAAAAATATAAAAATAATAAAAAGAGTCTAAATAAACAAATACAACTGGTGAAGTTGTATCCATCCAGAGCAAAGAGATTCTAAGGCACAAAGTTTTACTATAGCTATTTAGCTTCATAAATATCAAATGTTTCAGTTTATCTAGAGGTATAATGGTTTGAAATATGCACACCCTTGCATATTGTCACACAATGGATACAATTTGAAAAGTGCTGGAAGAATTGTTTTAATTTAGACTTCTTTTGAAGAAGGTCAAATATATTTAGGTACAAGTAGTCTTTTGAGAGATGAGTTGAACGGATCTTAAGAAGTGGGAAAGTGAGACCAGGAAAATAAAAAGCCAGAAAATTTTGTGTAAGTTCCCACTATGGGTTTCTGAGGCTCTGTGCTACTGTTGAACTCCAATAGTCAATTTAGCTTACAACAATTCCATCTGAGGTGTAAGGAAGCTTCAATACTTATTTTTTTATGAGAGAAAGATTTCTCCTCTTGGCTTTAAACACCTTGGTTCTTAGAGCTTGCTACTCATGCAGGGTAAAGTAAAACTCAAGCCAGAGACTTGGAGGTATTTACTGTGAGCACTGTTGCAATAAGCTGGGCTGTGCAGTGGTGAGGGACTCAGTCAGCAACAATGGTACTCACCATCATAGTCAGAGACTTGAAAGCATCCCTCTCAGTGAATAACAAAAGAAGCAGACAAAATATAATAGATAAGAAATCAGAAATAAATGACATTCCTCACTAACATTAAAATCATCATAAGAGAATATTATGAACAACATTGTGCAGACAAACTTGAGTATTTAGATGAAATGGATATAGAATGAAAAAGAAAAAAGGAGTAGTCTTAGTTCTACTAAAAAAAATGGATTTAAAAATGTTCTCACACGTCCAGTTCCAAAAGGTATTACCAGTAAATTTGTCACCAAATATTTAAGGAAGAAATAATATTTCCAACTTATTTTATAAAACCAGTAAAACCTTGATACCAAAGCATGGACAAGGATATTTTAACAAAATCAAATTACAAGCCACATGTGCTCAGATTAAAGTAAAATCATAAAGAAAATATGAACAAAATTAATTCAGCAATAAATAAATAAAAATTATATAATCAAATATGAAAAAAGTAAGTTGGAAAATGTGTTATCATTCAAATTCAATTAATATAACTTAAAATATTAACACAATAGAGGGAAAATCATAGAACTTCTTAACATATGCCAAAACTATCAATAAAAATTAATATACATTCATTAAAAGGAAAGCAAACTTTGGATAGAAGTGGACTTTCTTCATCTGAAAAGGTATCTAACTTTTATCTTTTATCTACAGCAAACATTATTATGGTTGGTAAAACATTAAAATTTGCACTGGTTTATTGGGAAGAAAACAAGGAGGCTATTCTCACTGCTTCTATTGATTATTGGACAGAAGTTCCTAAGCAATGCACCAATGCAGGAAAAAGCAGCAAAAAAAGAGAGAAAATTGGAAAGAAGAAGCAAAAATTTTACTATTTTTTGGTTGATATAATTAAGTGCAAAGAAAAGAGAACCTAAGAGATACTACATTAATATTATTTGCATCAAGAAGATATTTTAATAAGGTTGCTGAATTAAAAATTGATGCAAAATAATGTTTTATACCCAGCATTAGTTAGAAATTTTAAAAGAATATAAAGTAGTCCTATAGTATAAAACTGTTAAAGATTAATATATAAAACAAACAGAAACAAAAACCCTCTTCTAGACTTTAAGTAGGATAGTTTAAAACACTACTGAGAAAAATTTTTAAAGTGTGACTAAATAGAATTGAAGATTCAATCTTGTAAATATATAACTGTATACAGATTGATCTAAAGATTTACAATATTTTCAATCAAAAATCCCAGATGTAAGAAAACAACCCCATTTATAATTGCATCAAAAAGAATAAATTACCTAAGAATAACATTAACCAAGGAGGTGAAAGAGCTCTACATTGAAAGCTATAAGACTTTGGTTAAATAAATTGAAGACACAGATAAATGGAAAGACATTTTTTCTCATGGAGTAGAAGGATTAAGACTGTTAAAGTGTCCATACTACCCTAAGCAATCTACAGATTCAATGAAATCTCTATCAAAATTCTAATGGAATTTTTCACAAAGATAAAATCAAAAATTTTAAAATGTGCATGGAACCACAAAAGATTCCAAATAACCAAAGAAATCTTGAGAAAGAACAAAGTTGGAAGTATCACACTTCCTGACTTCAAACTATATTACAAAGGTATAGTAATCAAAAGAGTATGGTATTGGCATAAAAACAGTCATGTAGATCAATGGAACAGAATATGGAGCCTAGAAATAAACTCAAGCATATTTAGTATTCAATTTATGACAAAAATATGCAAGGGAAAATGACAGTCTCTTCAGTAGTTGATAAAGGGAAAACTGTATAGTCACATGCAAAAGAATGAAAATGGACCACAGTCTTACACCATACACAGAAATTAACTCAAAATAAATTAAAGACTTGAATGTAAGACTTGAAATAATAAAACTAGAGGAAAACATAAGTGCTAATCTTCTTGATATTGGTCCTGGTAATGGTTTTAGGGAGTTGACACCAAAAGCAAAGGCAACAAGAGCAAAAAAATTTTTAAGTGTAACTATATCATATTTTAAAAGCTCTGCACAGCAAAGAAAACTATCGATGAAATGGAAAGACAACTTATGTATTGGGAGAAAATATTTGCAAATCATTTGTTTTATCAGGGGTTAATACCTAAAATATATAAAGAACTCATGAAACTCAATAGCATAAAAACACATAAACAATCTGATTAAAAATTGGCAAAGAATCTGAATAGACATTTTTACAAAGAAAACATACAGATGGCCAAGTACATAAAAAGATGCTCAACATCAGTAATCATCAGGTAAATGCATATCAAAAACATAATGAGATATCACCACACATTTGTTAGAATGGATATTGTCAAAATGACGAGTTTTGGTGAGGATGTGGAGAAAAGGGAACACTCTTAAATGGTTGGTGGGAATATAAATTGGTGCATCCACTATGGAAAAAAGTATTGAATTTTCTCAGAAAATTAAAAATAGAACTATCATATTCAGCAATTCCATTACTGGATATCTGTCTGAAGGAAACAAAAATCACTTTCTCCAAAAAATATGCTTACCCTCATATTCATTGAAACATTATTTAAAATACCCAAGATTGGGAAGTAACCCAAGTGTTTATTGATGAATGAATGAATGGATAAGAAACCTCTAATATACATATATATATAATTCAATCATAAAAAAAAAGAAATATTGCCGTTTGCAAGTACATGGATGGAACTTGTGGGCATTATGCTAAGTGAAATAAGTCAGACAGGGAAAAACAAGTAGTGCATGATCTCACTTATATGTGTAATTTAGAAAACAAACAAACAAAAACCAAACTCATAGCTACAGAGAACAGATTAGTGGTTGCAGGAGGTGGGCAGCAGGGGAAGAGAGGTTGGCAAATTGGGTGAATGTAGTCAAAAGGTACAAAATTCCAGCTATAAGATGAATAAGTCCTGAGGATGTAATGTACAGCGTGCTGAAGATAGTTAACAATATTGTATATTTACAAGTTACTAAGAGACTAACTTTTGAAAGTTCTCATCACAAGGAAAAAAATTGTAACTATGTGTGGTGATGGATGTTAATTAAACTTACTGTGGTATGCATCTTGCAATATATACATATATCAAATCATTATGTTTTACACCTAAAACCAATAGACTATTTTACGTCAATTATATCTCAATCTAAAAAAATAAGCTGCAGATTTATATAGATTGATCTGATATTAATAGATATTATTAGGTAGATAAATACATACCATATGCATACATGTATACATGCATTCAACATGTGGTAAGCAATATAATTAAGGTGATAAACAAACTGATTTGAAAAACAGATTAAGTGCTTGTGTGCCAGCATCACAATTATATCCGCAAAAACATAGCGGTATGATGATTCAAGCTGAGGATGATTTTTTTAAATTTTCAAATGTCTTAACAAAAACAAAGTGTGTTTATTTTCTTTTATTTATATATTTTTGGTAGTATTAACAAAATTATTTTGATATCTATATGAATATAACCAAGAAAGATTAAAGAAGAGGAAACATGGGAGGACTTGCTCTAGCCATCATAAGTCCAAGTGAACTGCTACTGTAATTAAGAGATGGCATTGTCAGTGGCCTATAGAGTAGAATAGTACCAGGGAAAGATTTCCCACAGACTGTGGAGGTGCTGGGGACTGCTCCCCAATGTGTATGCTCAGAGAGGCCTGAAAGCAGAGAGTTCAACTTTCTGTAGAGGGGTAAAGGGGTGGACAGGGAGTGGGGTCTTAGTTCTGCAGTTTGTTCACCTCAGAACAGCCAAAACCAAAACCTTTAGTGCTTTCCACTAAAGGTTTATTTGGCATTTCTCGGGATATTCAAGTAGCTTGACATAATGAGAACACAAATCAAGATTAATGAGAAATAGTAAACTGAGGAAAGAGGGCCAAATTTGCAAAAATGTGGAGAAGAATAAAGAGAATTTCAACAAAAACAGCAACAAAAAAGTAAGCAACATTCTTGGGAACAACATTTATTTAGAGTATATTTGCACAGAAATACAGAAAAAGGTCTGTCCAGATATAGAAGTTATTTTCCAAAGGTTCATAACATGAGATGAAGTAAAAAAAAAAAAAAAGAATAGGCACTGTTGAGACCTGAATTAGTAGTCTAAGAGATTAACTGGAAGAATCTTACAATGCAGGCAAAAACTCACAGATATGGAAAAACTGAGAGAATGAATGGGAGACTTGAATAGCTGATATTGAGACATAATATAATGTGACAGTCCTTCTAACAGAAGAAATGGCAGAAGTGGACTATATTTTTAAAGAACTTTTGTGGCTTCTCTCTTCACACTGAAGGAGGGCAACCGGCTCCAAGGAGGTGATTGTATATATATGTATAAAAGTTAGTATTTGTCACCTCCCTTATTTATATATATATAAAGGTTTCTGATGAAATTTTTGAATGACCAAGATACATATTAAACTTTACAAACTCCCAGATAGAAATACATCTTGCTTGAATAAAAGAACAGCAAACAGGATATCACTGTAGAATTTTAAAATCATATTTCCACAAAACAGAAAATACATGAACTTTGTACCGAAAATGGCAAAAATAATTGCTCAACTATTAGAACCAAATGAAAACAAACTAGAAGACTGATCTCAAGGTAAATAAATAAATAAATAAAAGGAGTAGATAAACAGAAATAAAGAATTAATCTCACAATATATAGAGTATTTTAAAATGATAGATAACAATATAATTGGGAATTTATAAGACATTAGTAATTTTTGTTGGAACAGAGATTATATATTAAAAAGGAAAATTGAATAATGGTCTAAATATATCAGGGAAAAAAACCCATAAGCTTGTAGAGAGAAAAATAGAAATATAGATTTTCAGAAAATCATAACTGTTGGGTGAAGGAAAAGATATAGGCAATTAAGTTGTTTGATTGGAAGCAGAAATATTATGTAGTGTAAATATACGACCAAGGAAATAGCAATTTGTATATACCAGTTAAAAAGAAGATGGCAAACGCTAGCTGAACTGAAAATCATAGTAGAACTGCCAAACTTCCAGATGAGGACATAGATGAGAAAGAGAAATACAGAAAGGCATGGACAGCCCAGTGAAAGTAAGACAAAGTGGGGAGTGGGGGGAAAGATAAATCAATACTCAAATACAGAAAAATTGTAAATTTAAAGCATAAATGCATAAAACATATGTCAGTTCAAAAATGCAAATCAATGAAATTATTTCATCAAAAGACAGACAAACATTGTGAGTCTCACTTAAGAGTAAATCCAAGCATTTGTCCTCAAAACAATGAGACTAAAAAAAATATTTAATAAAGTAGGATGAAGTAAGACATAAGGAAAATGAACTCTCCTTCACCCTTCCCAGTAAAAACATAATAAAATCAATATCAAAACCAGAAAAGGTAGAAATTAAGGTAAAATTTTTAAATGGTACAATAAAGGATTATCTCAAATCATGCAAAAGATGATCTGTGACAAAATATTCAAATTGATGAACTGGAGGAAGAGGCCAAAGCAGTCTGCCAGGAGGCATCAGGAAGGCTGAAAGAAGTGAAAATTTAAAAGAACATTATGTCATAGAGGTAGAAACATTGATATTTTTACAATAAAATCACCAAAGGACAGAGAAAAAAGTAAACAAAGGGGATTTTTTTAAAAAAGGAAATGACTGTTAAGACATGAAAAGCCAAAAATCTCTGGGCACACAGAGTACTAAATGATAAATATGGGAAAAGGAAATATCACATGAGTGAAATTTAAGGATAACCATGAAAAACAGAGTATTCAAAGAAACCACAAACATTCTACATTGGAATAAGAATAAAATTGGAATAAGCCTCCCTAAAAGTAACATACATACAGTTAACACTATTGTACTGTGAACTTAAAAATGGATAAGATGATAAAAAGACTCCTCAATAAAACCACTATTATACACACAAATAAACATTTTTTTTTAAAATAGATCCATAGCTAGCTTTTTTTTTAAAAAAAATATATTATTTATTTATTTATTTATTTTTGGCTGTGTTGGGTCTTTGTTTCTGTGCGAGGGCTTTCTCCAGTTGCAGCGAGCGGGGGCCACTCTTCCTCGTGGTGCACAGGCCTCTCACTATCGTGGCCTCTCTAGTTGCGGAGCACAGGCTCCAGACGTGCAGGCTCAGTAGTTGTGGCTCATGGGCCTAGTTGCTCCACGGCATGTGGGATCTTCCCAGACCAGGGCTCGAACCCGTGTCCCCTGCATTAGCAGGCAGATTCTCAACCACTGTGCCACCAGGGAAGCCCCCATTTTTTTTTATTTTTAAAGAAATAACACTTCAAAAATATTTTTGAGTGCAAAAATAAACCATAATATAAGTGCTCAGAATCATAAAGCACAATTTTATATCCTGAAAAATGGTCTGGAAGAATAGCTCCACTCATTAGAAAAATAATTCAGAAGGATATGTCAGAATAAATGGTAAGTAAAGAATTTAAGAAA